>NW_024412403.1:5970359-6009651 GCF_014898765.1 Herpailurus yagouaroundi | reverse complement strand
CTTCCTTCCTTCCTTCCTTCCTTCCTTCCTTCCTTCCTTCCTTCCTTCCTCTGTGTTCTCTCTTTGCAAAATATAGAATTTGAACCTAAAAAAAAACCTCTAAAATTAAACTCTAAAAAAAAGTTAGAACGTGTCTTCTCTTTACTAATACACTCTGTAAAGTTTTTTAGTTATCTCTAGAGTAAGACAAAAGAGACCATTTTACAACCCTGTCTACCAATAAGGATAGATATAAGAAACAAAATGTTTAAAGACTGATCGTTAGTATTCTCTGTTCATGTGACCATACTATCGACTTCCAGGAAGTCAATATTCATCAACTTTCCATTTGCTTCTGCATAACCAAGTCTTCCTATTATCTATTTTTCGTCCCTGGTATCCGATGTTTGGGGCCACTTGCTGCTCCCTTGGCTGGGACAGTGCTTCCACTTCCTGAATGTCCTTCTCAGGGTGGCCTTTGCAGCAGAGGATCAAGATGAATGTCCCTGGGGTTCTGGCGATAGCCCAGGATGGCTTACCAAAGGCATGAGGCTCTTGTGTGATCTCATAGTTTCATATTTCCCCTATAATTGCATTTTTATTATGTTCCTATTTGTTTTAGAAATGTTTATTTCTCCAAATCTTCAAGTAACCTTGATACTTTCAGATGCTTTATCAGGCACTTGTGCCCTACAGCTGTGTGTCTGAGGAACAGGGAGTACTTGGCCCAGATGAGCTGCACAATGTCTAGTTAAGGTTGATTGAATGCTCTTGGCGGTGGGCGGAGACTGGAGCCTGACCTTCTCATGTTGCCTGAGGAGCCAGCAACCTGCTGTCCCAACTGTGAACACAGTCCTACTCCCACATCTTCCCCACATGGCTCCTCAAGTGAGTCCACAGGAACCAGCAGGAAACTGGAGAAAAGAGGGCCACTTACATGTGGCCCAGTCAGGGCACTGTTTACATTTGTAGGGAGAATCTCTTTCTCGAGAGAAGGCACCAAATGCAGCTTTTTCAATATCCTCCCACATCTCCAAATGCCATCTCCTGCCTGAGGGACCTCCTTTATTGCCCCAGCTAGAGATGGGATCCTTCTCCTTCAAACCCACATGGCAAAAGCAAAGTGGAACAAAACAAAAGAAAGAGACAGAGTTGAACAGAAAGTGATTGAATTAGAGAATCATTATTTCCTCATTGCCACTAATTGGGTCAGGTGAAACCATGAGTTGAAAAGTTTGGGAGCAGGGTCATCATGCCGCGTCAGGGTAGCACTCCCCAGGCTATTTATTAATCACAAGGGGAAACTTCCCTTCCCATCCCAGCCACCTGTCAGCATCAGGGTCAGGGGAGAAGCTGACATCATGGGCTCCTGCTCTGATGAAAGGAGAAGGGCAGGCATCAAATATTTAGCATTCTGGCCCAACACGTTGCACCTGAATCTAATAATGAGGCCACCATAAGACAAAATCAGACTGCATGACATTCTACAGAACAGTAGGCTTGGACTCTTAAAAAATATGGTACTAATGAAAATGAAAACAAAAACAGAGGCAAGGGATCTGTTCCAGGTAAAAGGAGACAAAAGAGGCATGAAGATTTCGTGGTCCTTGGTAGGGGTCTTGGATAGCTGGGACATATGATAATATTATTTATCAGTGTTAAATTCCTCAGGTGTGACAGTGATATTCAAATTATGTAGGAAAATACCCCCCCTTTTTTTTTTAAAAAGAAACATTTGGGGAAGAAACCTTTGGGGATGAAGGGTTATAAAGACTTGAACTTACTTTCAAATAATAGATAAATAGATAAGGATAGAGCCAGCACCAGAAAGAGAGAGGGAGAGAGAGAAGGAGGGAGGGAGGAAGGGAGGGAGGGAGGGGGAGAGGGAGAGGGAGAGAGAGGAGAGGAGAGGAGAGAAGGGCAAGCAAATGTTGGGGAGATGTGCATAGTTGGTGACGTGGGATCAAAGGTATGTGAGTGTTTATTGTATTTTTTACTTTTTTTTGGTAGATTTGAAGTTTTTCACACTTAAAAAAAAAGATCCATGGCAACATGGCAACATTCCTATCTACAACTCTCATTTGGCAAATTTTAAATCTTGTGCTCCAGTTGTTTGTGGGTGTTATACTGTCCTAATAAGATGCTGACTTTTTCTCTCTCCTGCATTCTACAAGCACCCAATGAGGCTAATTCATGGCTTGCAAGCCACCATACAGAGTCCATAAATATCACTTGCATGAATGCTGTGTACTAATACCTTGAACATTGAGTAAATGAATGAGCTTCTCCTCTGGGGCAAGTCTCTCTTGCAAAATCTCTTTCATAAGGAATTTTCACCTCTGTGGTCATGAAGGTCTTGTGGGTCCTTTCAGCATTCAGGCTCCACGTTCAGGATGCTGTAGGTCTTGACCTTGAAGGCCTGACCTTCATCTACACAAGGTGATGGGAATTTTTGTGTGTGTGGCTTATATGAGAGAGCTGCCCAAATAACTTGAAAGTAATGCAATAATAAGGCTTTTACAATGGAGGAGAGATGAGGCACATTTAAGATGATAAAGTTTTTATGAAGTTATGTTTTAAGCACGGACAATAGAAGGGAAATGCACATTTAAGTTAGAACAGTCAGTTTTTGCAAAACAATATATTTATTCAAGGTTCAGGAACCTTGTATATTTTTCTCATTTCCATTTGACTTGGGAAGCACTTGTTAATTTTATAAAGGGGCTCTGTGATGGCGGTGAGAGGCTCTCAACCTTCACATCACATCCCAATGAAGTCTTGGGACTTTCACGATCTTTTTCTCGAGTACCCCACAATTTGTTGCTTTTCTGAACCCATCCTGGATGGAGATGAAAGCATATAGCTTCTTCACTGAAGAGACAGGTTGATAGTGAAGGACTACTCCCTTTCTTTTAGGAGGACTGGTGTTTTTCCAGTGGGGTTCCTTCATGAGTTTTGAATTCCGAGCACCTCCAGGTTGGGCTGGATGCTGATGGGGACTCCTGCTGCTGCTGAGGCTCCAGGTGGAGGGGTCAGCACTGTTCCTAGGGATGTACAGGAAAGCAGACACTCTACCTATAGTTCAACCCCATTATCAGTCAGACGGCCAGCTGACTGCCTTCCCTAGCTCACCTGCAAAGCAGGCACACCTTGCCAAGGTGAGCGTTATTACTTCTTGGAGACAAGGCAGTTGGTCTCACCCAATGAGAGGGATGTTGCTTCTATAACATGACCTTGTTGTTGCCCCCTTGCAAAGCAATAAACCCTGGTACTATTGTGCCCAGGAGTGTTTGGCTTCTTCCCAGGGCCAGCTTCCATTACAGGAGCCTCCTTGCTGGCTGTGAATGGGTTTGTCTTCGTCTGCAGGAAGGAGGACACTATTCTAATTAGATTGTTTACCTCCAAATCTTTCCCAATGATTGGAACAGTGTCTGTGTTCTCAATTCATAGGCTTGCAAGTTATTGGAGGATATAATAAAATTAGACCAAAGCCCCCGCTAAATTCTATGTATCATGCTTTGCTTTTGTTATTGGTTTTGACTCTATTTGAATTTTTTGATTCCAGTCTGGAGCACGAAGAGATCCCCCTCTTCTCTTTCAATTTCATGGACCAGTGTGGCTGAAGGGTATATTCACAGGGCACACTGTTGTTTCTCTCATCTTGGGTCCTGTGGTGTCCTAATGATTGACTTATTTGAATATTTAAATTTTACTTTATATTAATTTTTTAAAATAGGAAATATATTTGCAAGACTTGAAATTCAAAACAATGAGATATTTCCACCCATTCCATCTCCCACCTGCCCTGTGCTATGATCCTCTACTTGCCCTTAATGTCCACTTTATGCTCTCTTCTGCCCCGTCAGCCTAAAAGCTGCCCTGTGAAGTGCACTGACGAGTCTTCTTGCCCACCAGCCAGGAGGAGGTGCTGTCAGGGGGTCGGGGAGAGTGCTGGAGGGAGCCTGGGTGGCATATACGTATACAGTTTTACTCTCCTCCTTAGACGAAGGGCAGCACAATTTTCACTGGATGGTATATCTTGGAAGTACAGTATATCAGTGCATAAGGAGACTCCTTCTGTTCTCTCTTCTTTTCTTCTTCTTTTCCTCCCTTCCCTCCTGCCCTCCCTCCTTTTCCCCTTCCTTCATTCCTTCCTTCCTTCCTTCCTTCCTTCCTCCCTCCCTCCCTCCCTCCCTCCCTCCCTCCCTCCTTCCTTCTTTCCTTCCTTCCTTCCTTCCTTCCTTCCTCTCCTGCTCTAGTCCTGCCTGAATTAATAAAGTTTTTGTTCACACTTGCTGTGTGTGTCAGGGTTGGGGGTGGAAGGTAAGTTGTATGTCCCATGGTGTGGCCCCACTGAGTGGGAGAGGGAATCTGTGTTTGGGTTTGGATGTTCCCAAATCCACCTTTTTAGGGGATTGAGCACCAGGATGTTTGGGAGCTAGAGAGAAAAAGAGATTGGGAGAGTGACAGGGAAGGCTGAGAGATAGGGATGGGTGGGTAGGTGGGGGGAGGTACAGTGTCTTTGACCACAGTGGGTCAGCACTGTCTTTTGCTTCACCTTTGCAAAGCTTTCTCCTCAGCCCTTTGGTCTACAATGTGTGAGCCCAGGGGAGCCCTTGGTCCTGTGACCTCAATATGTGCTTGTGGTCTGACAGAGGAGCTAAAAAGCAACCTGCATTAGGGTCTATCAAATGAAAAAAAATGTTTTAGCTATATTTGACTCAGGTTTTAATTTATTCATGGGGCTGATGGCCTCCCAGCATGTTGCCCATCTGGCTGGCATCGCTATCTGGGAGCACTATTTAATCTGAGGAGCTGAGAACCTTTGACCCCCTTCTACTTTCCATTCCCAGTGGCTGACTTACTTACTCTTATCAAGTAAGAGTTACTAGTTCAATTTCCCTTCCAAGAAAGGAAGGAAAGAAAATGGCCATTCTGGAAAAAAGTGGGAGGCTTTCTTAGAAGAAGGTTTTTGGGGGGAGAAGTCACAAGGTATAAACAACTCAACAAGAGCAGTGGAAAGCCATTGTTCTCCACTGGGAAGTTCTGCCAACATAACTATAGGGTCATGAGAGAGGAGAACTCTCCTGCTTTCCCACCTGGAAATGTTTTCCTTTGAGCTTTTTGACTGAACAGAAAATCCATCTTGACTTGGAGGTGAGCAGTACAAGTCATTCCTACCTGCATTTGGAGACCCAGGCTCTGTCAGGGGCAAAGCAGGCAAAAGCTTCCGGAGAGAACAGTCTGAAAGGGGATCTCAGGCAGGACCCAACTTCCAAAGGTGACCAGCTTGCCCACAGCTTCCTTTTCTAATGGGCTTAGGTGCCCTTCCTCCTGAAGTTATTTAGAATAACACGGCCCCTAAATCTAGAGCCCTGGCAAACAGGTGTTGGGTATGGCTGCCCTTTCATCAAGATTCTTGAAACCAGAAAAGAAGAGTGGAGGCAGAGGTATACTTTTATCATCACCCTTTCTAAACTGCAAGAAATAATTATTGAGGCCTTTTTTAAACACATTAATTCCCTTGTCTGAATAGAGATTGAAATTTGTTAACTGATAATTAATGTCTTTTTTGCCTTTTAATTAAAAGTTAACTGCCAGTGGAAAGTGCCAAGGAAAATTCTCATGCTGTACGCAGTCAGTTAATGCTTCTGTGCTTTCCTGACCCGTGGCCAGTTGGAGGGCCAGAGGGTGGCATCTGCATGCAAGTGACAGGTTAGGGACTTGGGGAGCTTGAAATAAAAGTTCTTTCTTTTATGCAAAATTATGCAAAAGGTAAGCCTGGAATAATTAAAAATGAAATCCATGTCCAAGCCCATAACCCCTTGAGCTACCATTCCAAGCCCTGATTCCTGCTTGCTGGGGAGAAGAAAGCTTTGTTTTGTCTTCCTGAGGAAGACTGATGAGTCATCACAGATAATAGCTTTCTCCAGTATTTTCCATAAGCGGAGGACAGCTCGCCACCATACTCTAAGTCTCCACTGGGATGATACCTCCTTTTTGCCCTTCCAATTGTCATGAGCTGTCACAGATAGCGTTTAAAATTTCCCCAAAGGATTTTCTTCCCACCATTGTTTATACGTTAGTTAACGGCACGTGCTATGTTCTGCCCAACGTCAGGGGGTAGGACACAATGTTCTTACCTAGAAGTTATTTTTTTTTAGTGCATTTTGCATCATCCAAGTTTAATTTGCATCCTTGTAGGATTCATACTTACCATTTATTGACTCTTATTATGTCCCAAGCACTGTGCTATAGCCCTGAAATGTTGGTTGAAACCCTATGAAATTGCAGATTATTCAAGTGTTTGACCTATAAAACTGGACATTTCCTATGGTTCAACCTAATACCCAATTTCACCTAATCCTCACAATAGATCTAAGGGGGAGGTATCATTTAATTCAAGCTTCGGATGGTGAAGAGCCACGGGTGAGGGAGATTAAGGCAGAGCCAGCCATCTTATTCTAAATAGCTTGTGTGTTTCCACCTTGCTCTGGGGCTAGGACAGGACCCACACATGTATGTTTCAAAATGCTTGGACTGAAATTCGGGGCTTTTCAACAGGATGCAACACTGTATTCTGAGGAGGCACTTAAGGGGGCTGGTTTAGTGTCACAGTGACTAGGGAGGGGGCCCTTTTGGCATTTACTGGGTGGAACAAGGGGACTAAGTATGCTGCAAAGTGTGCGGAGGTCCTGAACAATGATCAGTCATTGTGCTGCAATGTCAACTGCTTTGTCTTTAGCAGCGTGGCCCAAATGAATGCCAGGTTTCTTCAGACAAAAAAACCTGAGACTGCCAGTGTCAGGGCCAGCCGCTGGGGCCGTGATTTTTTTTCCTGGACATAGTCAAGCCATCCAGGGGTGGGCACCTAGCTAAGCTGGGTTAATTTCTGGGAAATCTGGCCACATGTACACACAGAAACCCTGTGCAGCAGAAACCACACATGTGAACTTGGGCTTGTGGGCGGCCATCTTCTACTCATATGTGACCTTGAGTACCTGGGAAGGCCAGTTAGTGGGGAAAGAAGGTAGAAGCCAATCATCAATACCTGCTGGTTTCCTAAATCCCTCCCTCCAGGGACTCTCTAGGTCCCAAGTCCAGCCTTGTTCTTGATCACCTGCCTTCTTGTCCTTGGATTCTAGGACACAGCCCACCTCCCTGCAATCAATCCTTCTCTTTGGCTGACACCAGTTGGAAGTGGCTGCTGGTTTTGAAACTAAGATAAGCCTAAGCAAGAGAACTGTACCTGCTCTACCTTTGTGCACACATGACAGAATGTGGAAGATGAACCATTCTTCAGACTCTCTCGTCAGAAAATAAAGTTATCTTTCATGCAAATGAGAAGACACTCATCAATTTGACTCCACGGGAGGTTAATATTTTTAGAGTAGAAAAACTTAGCTTCCATTGTTCAAGGTGAATTTTCCATAATGAAAAAGGCAAATTACCTGTGAAACTGGCAGCTGTTATTAACTAAACAATTTCCAAAGGAAAATTTCCTGGTTTCCGTACTTAAAAACATTTTTACCCCTTTGAAATCCTTCTTTGAAATTGGTCTTGTTGTTCATCTGGAAATGTATCCAATATTCACCTATTTATTGTGTAGCTAATTTTCATAAAATGGAAATACTTTATTATAATCGGACTTCATCTTGAAGTAAGAACATGGGTGCTTTCTACATCAAATAACCATTGCGTCCGAATCCTTTTCATCCCGTGGACGTTTTGTGGGCAATAAGAGTGGCTATTTTCCTTGTGCTTGGATCGGCACGGCTTGAGTATTCCAGCTTAATTATCTTGAAGGCTTTATCTTCATCAAAGGCACCAAGCTACTTGGAAATAATAGCTCCAACATTGATTAACAGAATTATGTGTGAATAAATCCCATCCTCAGATGCTGAAAGGAGCCATGACAACAGTAGACATTTATGCCACTCTTATTTTTATAATTACAAGTATTAGATCCCATCATTGTGGAAAAAGAATACACTTCATTTTTTTTTTTAAATGAAATGTGCCTGTTATACAATGGGAATCAGATTCTCAGCTCATCAGGCACTTGGGGAAGTTCTTGGAGATCTGAGAATTTCTTGGAATTTTTTTGCCAGCATCAACTGTCCAGGTGACTTATCAGCATTCTAGGTAACTTCTGGTGTTTTGGACTGTAACCCAGCTCCTGCAGAGCCCGTGGCTGTACCCCAGGCCTCCATCTGGATGATTCGTGTCTGAACCCCGTTCACTCATTTATCTTTGCTCACACCCCAGGGGGCGAGAGGATGGCCTGTTGAATAGAGTTGGGATTTCCCATGGTCCAGAGCTTCGGGGATGGCAGAGAGTGTGTGTGTAAGAGAGACACAGAGAGGCAGACTGTGAGGGTGGATCTGTCCATCCAGAAGCCCTGACACACACACATCTGTGCAGATGCTCTCTCAGCTCTAGGCACTGTACCTGCTGTTGTAGTAATCCTCACACTTTCATTTCTGAGTTGTGGGATGTGGGCAGGGAGGCCAGCAGAATAATGACTTCCACAAATATGTCTGCATCTTAATTCATGGGACATGTGAATATATTACCTTGCACGGCAAAAGGGACTTTGCAGGTGTGATTAAGTTAATGGTTTTGAGGTGGGAAGATTCTCCTGGATTATCCACATGGGTCCACTGTGGTCATAAGCGTCCTCCAGGATCTCACTAAGACAATTCAGGGAGAAGATGGTGAGGCTCTGGAGATGATGGTGAAGTTCATGGAGAAGACAGTGTGACTCATGGAGAAGACAATGTGGCTTCATGGAGAGGATGGTGAGGCTCAAAGAGATAATGATGCAGCTTGACAAAGATGCTCTCTTGACCAAACTCTAGTCAGGCCCTCTGAGCCCTCTTTATGACTAGGCTTCAACCTTGGTTTATAAAATCTGCAGACTCTCAGCACAGATGATTTCACCTCCCACCCCACACTAAGAGACTTAAGCAAACACTAGCATAGTTTCTAACAGCTCAAGGCTGTGTCTCTAGGATGATGACTGCCCTCCCTTAAGTCCTGTCTGGGGGAGCTCAATGCTTCCAAAACCTGGGGGTAGGGAGATAGCCCTCTGAATCTCCTCACAGAGCTGCTACTTTAGAAAGCTTGCCATTATAAATTCTCTCTCTGCCCCTTGGAATATAAATCTACCACATAGAGCTATATTCTCAAGGGCCCCAAAGCTGTCCTGGAGCAACATTCAAGGACATAACTCATTGCTTGCTCCTTGCTCTCAGTCCCTGCGGGAGGGTGAGGGCCTAACGTCAGTGGATGCCATGCTCTAACCTGTACCACTGCCCTCTCTCCTAAAGACGTGAAGTTTGTTTCTCTGTGAATAAGCACCAATGAACAAATCCAAGTGGCCTAATCACATGGACCAACGCCACTTAATACCCCTTAGTGTCTTTCTATTAGCACATCCAGGCCTTTACAAAGTCCCTTGATTTTTGTCCAGGAAGTTGAGTTCAGTTCATGCTGGACCCTCTTCTCTATTGGAATAATTATGACTGAATGAAATTTGTCTTTACCACTTCTGGTGTCAAGCTTGTTGATCTCTGACAAGCACACAGGAGATGGTGGAGTTTCATCTGTTTATAGCCCTCAGGCCTTTACTCCAGAGAGGGACAGACTTATACCACATTTCATCCAGCAACTTTCCTCAGTCCCTCATCACTGCAAAAAGTCTCACTTCTTCTGAAGCCTCAAGCCAAAGCCCCTTCACAGATGGATAAGGTGAACAAAATTTAGGCACTGTTGAAGGGAGGCAGGGACTAATGCAATCAGGTAAAACCTCCTTGTTGCTCGTGCCTCTGGGTCCAGACTGAGAGAAGTACTTCCTTTTTTTTTCCTGCTCTGGGAACTGTACTCTGCACTTCCTGAGGTGAGTGAGCCCAGTGATATCCTGGTCTGGTAGACTAACCACACCATGCATTCAACTGGAAAAGTACAATGGCCAGTAACAGAAGATGCATTCCTGGCAGATGTATGTTGAGTTGGTGCTCGGTCAACTGATACTAGTACCCATGGATTCCCTCTTTGTTAACCTGTTAATTCAGTCCAGTTTTCACCTATAAGAATTCTTCATGCCCATAATTACCTCCCTTCTGTACCTTGAGATGCAGTCTGGCCTCCTGACTCCAGGATACTGACCTAGCCGGCCCTGCCTAACTCTTCTCATTTGGAACATGATTCACTTACTCATAATCTCAGTCCCTTTCTATCCCTTGGCTCTGGGCTTCTCTGTCTCCTGCACTCAGCAATTCTTTGGGTGACCTCTAGGGGAACTTCCACTGGCTCCTCCCTTCCTATGTCTTGGCTCCACCCTCTCCTATCTTCTCCAGTCCTTGGTCCTCCCATGCCAAACTACATACGGTGAGTACCACTGGCCTGCCACGGAGGCACTGGTGGGCCCCCTCCCTTCTCCCAGGGGCGAAACCCCTTCCTGTAGCTATTCACCTAATTCCCTATATCTCTACCCCCTAGGCTGGTATTTTCACAAGTTTCTGGCTGCTCCTTCAATAGTTGAAATACCTCACGTAGTTCTAGGTATTTTTCCGTGGCACTAGAGATCAAAGGGCTCATAGGACCCTAAAGAATTACTTCTGTCCATGGATCTTATTAAAGGCATTGCTATTACAATTAAGGGGTATGTGTTTACGTGGGAGTGGGCAGTGAGCTTGTCTACACTGTAATGTTCTGGGTAAGGATGTTGCTGTAGATGGCATTCTGGTCCTTGGACTGTTCAGGCCAAAATTGGGCCACTGAATGGAATGTTATTACCCAAAATGTTTTTGACTTGCAGGTACGTGGTTGCAGAAACTATTTTTTTTCAGAAGAGGAAACCATTTTTCGGAAGCCTTTTCAGAAGGCTTTTTCTGGTCAGTTTCTCTATATGATGAAAATGGCCTTGCCTTTTGGGATGCAAGTGTCTGATGGCGTTTATGCATTCTTAAGCTTCGGTCACCACAATGATGCTTTCGTCAAACTATCTCATTTACGAGGCCAGTAACTCTGAGGCTGCTCTGGTGGAACATTCTACTTGCTGCTCCCACCCCTCAGCTGTTTAATTAGGGAATTAAATTTTTCTAAAGACTTTTAGTTTCCTGCATTTAATTGACTGAGATTTTTCCTAATTTTACAATGTTGGTAATAAGTTCTTCAGCATGATTTAGTATTTGGAATTATTTAAAGCAAGTATTCATATTAAATGGAATGAACTCACCACTTTTTATGCTAATATTTTATAGTCTGGAAAGAACCAAAATGACATGAAGGTTTTGCAGATTAATTTTGGACCTCACTTTTGCTTTCATTTTGAAAGATATTAGCACAATTTCCCAGCATTCTATTGACACATGCATTAGGTCCAGATAGTGATGACCATATATAATTCTTCTTTCATGACCCACTTAAATGCTGTACAAGTTGGTGTAGGAGAAGATGCCACTGGGAATATATTATGGTTGTTTACTTACTGTCTCCCCTTTCCCCAGCTTCCACATCACACACACACACACACACACACACACACACACACACACACACCATGTCTTTGTCTTGCTTTTGTATGCAGTATAACTCCTAGTACAAGAAAGATTCTATTAAGGGGCAGGAGAGAACAATATTAGTGGTATCCACTGTGTTAATACATCCAAGAAGAAAAACCATGATCAAATTTTAAATTTTGATTACCATACAAATTTTTCTTGAGGGAAAATAGTTGGATTGTCTGAATTCAGGGATTGGAAGTTAATATTGTGGGTAACAACAGCTAAATTACCCATGTCCCTGGCATTTTTATTTCCAAGATCACTTGGAGATTCTCACATAGACACTGAGATGTGAGACTCATTGCCTCCAATATGACCCACATTGCCTTCTCTGGGATGCTCTTGTAATCATAAACTGCCACTGTGATATTTATGAATCCTACCAATCCCTCAATAGCCCTTGAATGGACATTTCCTTTGATATCAATGAGTCCAAGCATATTATCATATGTGCTCCTATGCAGGAATTTTTCCATGGTATTTTCAAGCACACAAATTTTGGAGTCAGACTGCTTATTTCTAAAGGTAAGACTTCACAGTTACTAACTTTGGGATTCTGGGGAAATTACTAACTTCTCTGAACTGCATGTTCTTTGAAAAAAATGAGGTTAATAAAATTGCCTATCTTATTCAGTTTTGTGGGAACTCAGTGTAATAAGTCACCTGCATCAGGGGCTACACAGGTGGGGTCATCAGGAGGCAGGAACCACACTGGTTTTCACCCAGACAAGCGTTTGTATAACAGTTGATAATGAGGCGTACAGTTGCTGAATGGCTGACCAAAGAGACAAAAAGAGAATTCTAGAGGTGTCATAGAGGTGTCCCCTGAAGGCAGCTATCAACCTGGGGGCTGGTGAACAAAGGGAAGAATCTGGGATTATTAAAATTTAGAAGCTTAGGGGAAGGACCTCAGGGAGTTGAAGTTCAGACCTCTGTCAAGCAGGTGTTGTTCTGCTGGTGCAGTGTCTCTGTGGGGAGTGTAGGGAGACTGATTTTGCAGATGTGGGGAAAACCACTAACTAGATCAAGTCTGGAGGAATTGCCAGTCTTGAGGTGAAGAAGCATGGCCACCAATGGGAACAGGGATCAAACAGAAGGAGCAAGAAGGGAACAGGAAGGAACACACCTGTCCTTCCACCTCCAGGCTTGCAGAATCCTGACCATCCATGCTCTCTCTTGGTGGATTCTGGAAGGGAATGGCTGGCCAACTTGAAATGTGGTTTGCAGAATCCCAGATATAGAATCGTAGAATGGGGCTTGAGTCATGATCTGAAGGTTCGTGAGTTCAAGCCTTGTATTGGGCTCTGCACTGAAAGAGAAGAGAGTATGAAAGAGAGTCTACAATTCCATCTCTGCAGTTGTGTCTATGAAATGAGCAATAGTATTTTCCTGTTTTTTTTGCATGCCTGGTCATTTTTGGATCCTCGACATTACAAATGTCATATTGTGGGGTGCTAATTTTACTGTAGTCCTTTAAAGAGTGATGGGTTGTTTTCCTGGCATGTAATTAAGTGAACTGAGGGTCACTTTGAGTCTTTTGAGGCTTGGTGTTAGGCTCTGTTGTGGCGAGCCAAGAACAGCCTTTATTCAGGAACTAATTTAACCCTACTTCTAAGGCAAGGCCTGTGTATTTCAAGGTCACTCCATTTTGGCTGGTGGGAACAGGAATGATTTCCAGTTCTGTGGCACCTCCAGGAATTGTCCAGGGGCTCTTTCCCCAGCATTGGGAAGTTTCCTCCACTTTGGTTTCAGAGGGTATTTTTTGCAAAGATCAGTATTCAGTCCAAGGCACCAGGGAACCTTCTGCAGCTCTCTCACTACAGCAACCTCTTCTCTGCCATCCAGTCTTGCAAACCTTGGTCTCCCTGGCGCCCCCTGGTGAAAGCAATGCCCACATTGTGTTTTTCAGACTTCCATGGTATACACTCTCTAGCCCTCTATCAAACCTTGGCTGATATGAAATGCAACACTGTCCAAGGTGATGTTATGCAATATTCTGTATCGGTGGATTAAATGCTCTTTAAACCTCCAGACAGTGGTGCTAGAATTGGATAGATAGAGGCCTGTGGGCAGCAAAGGAAATACACCAGAATATATGCCCATTCCAGTTAAGGTGAATTATTGTCTCTTCCAGGGTAGGGGTCTAAAGATGTCAGCTTGCAACCAAAGGGTTGGCTGATCTCCTTGAGGGATGGTGTCATATCAGGGGGCTCACACCTTCTAATCTTCCTTTTATTTTTTCTAAGTTTATTTACTTATTTTGAGAGAGTGTGTGCAGGCATGGGAGGAGGGGAGGGGCAGAGAGAGAGAATCCCAAGCAGGCTCCATCCTGTCAGTGCAGAGCCCAATGCAAGGCTTGAACTCACGAACCTTCAGATCATGACTCAAGCCGAAACCAAGAGCTGGACACTTAACCAAGTGAGCCATGTAGGTGCACCAGTTCTCCTTCTTAATAAAGAAGGAAGACAACACACTTGCCAGCTCAATGTCCACATACCACATACCTGAGGCCACATTAGTCTCCTCTGGGAGAGATACCATGTCTGGCACAGCAATTGCACTTTGGGCTGCTATTTGGTTGGGATTGTGCAACTCTACTGACGTCTTCCAGGGTCTGTCTGGCTTCTGTAGAGATCAGACTGGTGAACTAAGTAAAGATAAGTTGGAAACCAACACTCCAGTCTCCTTTTGGTCTTTAAAGGTGGCACTGATCTCTGCTATTCTGTTGGAATATGATACTGTTTTTTTTTATGATCATTTTGGCTGGGGTGGGGTGGTTTCAGAGATTTTACTTGGCTGTCCCCACAATGAGAGCTCTTACACCACAAGCCATGGGTCCATTGTGGAGATTCTGCCCATTGCCAAATATGTCTATTTCCAGTGGACCCACTCTGTGTTGCACCTGTTCCAGGACACCGTTTACACTCAGCTCCCTTATACGCTAACAGACAGGCTAATGCTTTGAGCTCCCAGTTTCCACTTGGACCCTGTATTCAACAGTCCTCTAAATTTTAGGGTATTCTCTTTTTTATTTTATAGTTACTCAAGAAAATGGTCATGGGTCCTTCTGAGGAATAACTGGGAAAGTTAACACTACTCACTATGGCTATGATGTGGGTGGGTCCTTTTCCCTGGAGACCTGGCCCCCTTTTCGGTTGACTGCTTCTGAGTCTGTGAACTGGCTCAGATTGAAAACTGGGCAAGGAATCTTGACTTGTTATTGGGATGCTTGCCCTCAGCCTCTTGATTACTCACCTGGGGATCCTTGTACAGATTTGTATAGATCCTCGTACAGACATGTTTACCTTGATTAGGGTTTCTCATGCTCAGCACATGTTGCCCCAGATGATTCTTTGTTGTGGGAGACTGTTGAGAATATCATAGGAAACTTATCAGCAACCCTGGTCTCTACACATTAAGTGTCATAAGACTCTCCCTGACCTGATCTCACAAATGTTTCCTCCCAGTTGCGACACCACAAAATGTCTGCAGACATTGCCAGCGTCCCCTGGGGGGGGGGGGGGGCTGTCCCCTTGCTCCTCCTCTGAGAAGCACTAGTATAGACTGAGAAAGGTCCTTTGTGGTGCATTTATATGCTGTGTCTATGGATGCTATGTTCTATTAACATCTATCAACATAGCGCTCTGTGAGTCAAGCCCACTGGCTGCTCTCAGACCCTTCCACTCATCTTGATTATTGCACCCACCTGCTTTCAATGGTTGACTGTTGCCACTTGGCCTCCATTATTTCTGGATCCTATCATCCCTGTTGCCATCAGGAAGCCTGGTTCTGTATTGGCCCTTGCAGCAGTCCTGGCCTGAGTAGAATAGATACCACTGAGCTACTCAGTGCTGTTGGAAGCACATTTCTTATTGCTTTGGTGAAGGCAAAGCCCTCACTGCATATTTATCCAAAGTTAAATGGTATGATAGCATATACCCTTAGCATGCCCTCATCACTGAGCCTTTTGATCCTCTCTTCCTCTTTTTTTTTTTTTTTCCCTAGCAGTTCTGGCATTTCTACCTCACTCAGTGTGAACCACCACTTCCTGCAAGGTTCCAAAGCCATTCGAGCAGCTTGTTGGAATCATCTCTTGGGGTCTTGGCTGAATGATGAGTGTTCCATCATAGGAGAGTTTTCCCATCTCAACAAACTTTCTCTTGTCCCCACCTCTGGCTTTTTGCCTCCATCTAACTCTCAGAACCCAGCCGCGTATGCATTTTCATCATGGCTTCTGCCAGTACATGTTGGCCAAGCCCCAAGCTCCTTTGGGTTCTTCCCTTACCAGGCTCAACACTTGTGCCAGCTTATATAGTGATTTAACTCTGGTTATGAGTCTGGCAGTCAGGAAGGGAGGTGGGGAAGGCTTGGCATAGGCATGTGCTATCTTGCAAGAGAGAAGCCTCCGTACCATCTTCAAGTACCAAGAACACCAGCCTTCAACAGGGAGGAGGAGGCCAGTGCTGTAGTCCCAGAGTGATCAGAGGGACCTGGGGGCTCAAGATATTTGCATGCATCTACCCACGACTCAGGATCTTTTTCCCTCCCATAGACCCTGACTTTGGCATAGATTAAGAGAACTTGCTTTCTCTGGCATTTGGCTACACTGTAGTTAGTCTTGGGCGTGTTCCTCTTTTTCTGCCCACAGTCATAGGACATGAGAATTTCTGTTTGCTGCTCGAGAAGCTCTGGGTTCCACACTCAGCCTTCATTTCCTGGTCAATCACTCTCGGCCTTGCCTTATTTTTCTCTATGGCCTTGACTTCCCCAGCAACAGCCTTCTCCTTCCATTGTCCTGCTAATTGTCTTTCTCACCTATTTCTGGAATGGCTCCCTGGGGAGAGGGGGATTCAGGCTGTGATCCAGACAGAACAAATGCCTCAGATGATCCAACAGGAAGCTTTGGAGCTGGAATGGATGACCCTGTAGAGTTGTCCTGAGTTGAGATAAGGGGCCAGGCATTTGTTGGATGTGGAGCTGACAGAACTGGATGTGGGTGGTCACCTGAATGACATGATGACCCTGAGCAAACAGGGCCCTTTGGCTGAGAGCAGCCTCCGAGGGAGGACTGAGTTGAGGGCTGAGTCCATCACCAACACCCAGCACCCTGGGAACAAGCACTTCCATCCTAGGAGTGTGCGGGCCAGGGGGCTCCACTAGAGTGTCCTCTAGAGAGAACCTCAGCCGTGGTCCAGATGTCTGAGTCTGCTCAGGCCACCACGGCAGAAGACCACACACATTTATGTCTCTCAGTCCTGGAGGTTGGAAGCCCAAGATCAAGGTTTCAGCAGGGCTGGTTTCTTCCGAAGGCCTCTCTCCTTGGCTTGTAGACGCTGCCTACTCCCCATGTCCTCACATGGCTTTTCTTCGTGCACATGTGTCCATAGTATCTTCTCCTCTTTTTATAAAACGCCAGCCCCATTGGAGTGGGGCCCCACCCTTATGACCCCATTTAAGTTTAATTGTGTCGGTAAAGACCCCATTCTACATACAGCTGCGTCGGGTTTAGGTCTTCAAGGTATGAATTTGGGGGGATGCTATTCAGCCTATAATGCCAGACAAGTGGGCTCTGCAGAATCTGGCTCTGCAGAATCACTGATTTGAAATTTTGGGAAGAGTTGCTGAAGCGTGAACTGGAGGAGTTCACCTGTGCAGGAAGTGCACGCAGGGAAAATAGAAACTCAATAAAGCACAATTCTGAGAGCCATCGTGACTGCTGGGAGCAGACAGCCTTACCAGCAGGACAGGCATGGCCTTCAGCGATGGGCCAGGGATCCAGGCGTCAGAGACGGGATTGGGGGGGGGGGGCTCTTTGAATGCAAACACCGCTGACCTTTTCATCAAAGAGGGAGTTGAGGGTGA
Source organism: Herpailurus yagouaroundi (assembly GCF_014898765.1). Taxonomy (NCBI): domain Eukaryota; kingdom Metazoa; phylum Chordata; class Mammalia; order Carnivora; family Felidae; genus Herpailurus; species Herpailurus yagouaroundi. The sequence continues at coordinate 5,992,240 of NW_024412403.1, read as the reverse complement.
CATGGGCTCTGCGAGCTCTCCAGGCAGAACTTATCCCCAGGACAGCCTTGGACCTTTAATTGAGCTAAAAGGGACTGCAGGTTGTAAGATGACCTTTTCCTCCATAAACAGGGAGTAATTTAAACCTGAAGAACAATAGTGGCTTCCGGTGGGCCTGTAGCACTTGACACTGGAAGATAAGACAAGACAGGTGCCCAGATCTGACCTGTCCGTGTCTGCCTCCCACACCATCCCCTTTTCTCTCCTATTGCCTGGTGACTTTTCAACGTTTATTTTTGGGACAGAGAGAGACAGAGCATGAACGGGGGAGGGGCAGAGAGAGAGGGAGACACAGAATCGGAAACAGGCTCCAGGCTCCGAGCCATCAGCCCAGAGCCCGACGCGGGGCTCGAACTCATGGACCGCGAGATCGTGACCTGGCTGAAGTCGGACGCTTAACCGACTGCGCCACCCAGGAGCCCCGCCTGGTGACTTTTAAAGAAAAAGTGACCTCACAGCGTGCCAAGGTGGGCTGGAAATTGCATACGTAGTAAACACAAGTTGTTTCAGGAAAGTGCGAGCCATGGAGGGGGAGGGAGGGAGGAAGGAGGAGTGCCCGAAGGTAACAAATTTCCAATATCTCCAAGAAATAATAAGATGTACACATCTCTGATGCAGAGTGCCCAGTTAAGGGTGACAGAAGAGATGGGGAAACACTCTTGCTGGATGGGAATGAAGGGGGCGGGGCAGGACAGCAGCCGTGCAATATTATTTGCTAAAACCTTGGGAAGCCACCGCCTAATGTTTCTTCTATTAATCTATTTTTCCTTTAATTAAAAAAAAATGTTTATTTATTTTAGAGAGAGAGAGAGATCATGAGTGGGGGAGGAGCAGAGAGAACAATACTGCACTGTCAGCACAGAGCCTGAAGTGGAGCTCGAACCCACAAGCCGTGAGATCATGACCTAAACCTAAGTCGGACGCTTAACCGACTGAGTCACCCAGGCGCCCGTTTTCTCACTTTTAAAAGACAAAATTCTTACCTTGGAAGGTAAATCTTTTCATTTTATAGAGAAAAGAGTTTTCTTTATTCAGCAGCTTCCATACTCAGTGGCCAGTAGAAAACTTACTTGTTTGGAAGTGGGCATTTATTTATTTATTTATTTATTTTGAGAGAAAGAAAGAGAGAGACAGAGAGAGAGAGAATCCCAAGAAGGCTCTCACTGTGAGTATGGATTCTGACTCAGGGCTCAAACCCATGGAACTATGAGATCATGACCTGAGCCTCTCAAACTCATGGAACCCTGCGATCATGACTTGAGCTGAAATCAAGAGTTGGACACTTAGTTGACTGAGCCACCCAGGCGCTGTGTTTGGGAGTGTTTTTGACAACTAACTCCGTGCACACATAGGGGATGGGAGAGAGAACAGAAGGGGATGGCCTCACCCTCTGTCCAGAAGCTTAAAGTCCAGGAGGGGAGAATCAAGATTTGTGCAAGCCAGCACGCACCCAAATCAGTCATTGGAATAAACAAATGTTTCCTGGAGAGGTCTGTAGAATTACATTGCATGTCTACAATTGTGGCCATAACCAGAGTGGCTTCCTGGCTCTGGGCCACGTGGCCTCCAGAGGTTGGCTGAGGGCTAGAATCTGCAAAGGAGATTAAAATTCAAGGCAGCAGGATGCAAGGTTGGGGATCAAAGGCAGGAGTTCACTGGGTCCACCCTTTGGATTAGGGAATGCTGAGCCTTAGGGATGGGGGCTGCATAGACACCCAGGGACTGCAGGGGGCTCCTGTTTGGGGGGACAGTGAAGGCAGAATGGAGGGAGGGGTCCAGCCACTGACGTTGGGCCAGGAAATCTCTGTCCTAGGAGGATGACCACCTTCTCCCTCCGTCCATGCCTTCCACGTTCAGGGATGAAGCCTGTGTTGCACCTGTGCATGGCAGTGGTTCACAAGGAAGTAGAGAAGCAAAGGCAGGAAAATGATGCAGGGTGTGGGGTTTTTTTTTTTTAAAGCTCCCACACCCTCTGAAATTGTATATGTATGATGCATTTGGTATAAAAGTCTGATGAAAAGCCCCAGGTCATCAATATACAGTGGCCCTATAAATAACCCTAAAGGAGGATTTTGAAAGATTGCTTGGTTCAAGTCTGCACCTTCAGGCAGAATCACGCTCCCAAGAAGATGAAAATAATCTATCCATATTATCTGTTTTTTTTTCATAAATTATAGAGCCCCATGTCTGGATCTTAACTCAGAAACGTTGAAGTATTCCCCGAGATCTAATATATGAAGCTATGTGTCTAATTCTCCTGAAGTTCTTTCAAAATTTATTTCTCAGCTCAATATATCTGTTGTTTCTATTTTTGCTTAGGTTGGCAGATGCACGATTTTAATATTTCTTAAATTAATTTTTAAGATTGAAAGCACCAGTGGAGGAGATGAGACACTGAGGAATGGTGAGGCTTTGCCAAGGTCATGTGGAAAACCATAGCTCAAGTCAAGGATTCAAGTTCTAAGCTTCTGGTTCATGACTCCATCTACCATGTAATACAGTGTTTGACTAACATGAGTCATGTGAGAGGGCCACATGGATTCTAAAAGGAGGTAGAGGGAGGAGGATGGGCAGGAGGCAGGAGGGAGTGAAAGTTTGGAAGGAGTGCGTGAGGTGTGTGTGTGTGTGTGTGTGTGTGTGTGTGTGTGTGTTGTGTGATCACTGTTCTAAACAATGATCCTCAAACTTGACTGCTTATTGGAACCACCTGGAAAACTTTAAAGACCATCTACTTACTGTCCTTATCCCTTGGGATTCCAAGATGAGGTCCAGGGACCCTTTGCAATCCTTGGTCTGATGGCTGGTCTGTGGGGACACCACTGCCCCAAGACAAGGGATGGGGCTGGGAGCTGTGGTCCCAGGGCCTACCTGCTGGGGAGTGATAGAAGGAACATTCAGTGCCCGAGTGCCTGGGCAGCTGTCCCCTGAGCAAATGTGGAACCAGAACTGTGTGGGGTGCACCCTGGGATGCATTATGTGTAACCCCCAGGTCCTGGTTTCCCATGGCTGCTCTATGGCCACACTCAATTTCACTTTGTGTTTAAAACAGACAGCTCCATGACCCATTGATTGGAGATAACTGTGTTATGAAAGGTGCCCCGGGGAAATCCACAGGGTTAAATTGCATGTTACATGGCAAATACTGGTCTAACTCTCCTTGAGATCCTTCTATTCTTTCCCTAAAAGTCTTCTCCAGCACTTGCTATGACATCTGTATTAGTTTTCTAGGGCTGCCACAAAGTACCACAGGCTGGGTGGTTTCGACGACAGAAACGTATTCTCTCACGATTCTGGAGGCTGGAAGCTGGAAGGCCAAGACCAAGGGTTGGTTTCTTCTCAGGTCTTTCTCCTTGGTTTGTAGATGGCTATCTTCTCCCTGTGTCTTCACAGGGTCTTCCTTCTGTGATGGGTCTGTGTCCTAATCTCCTCTTCTTATATGGACACCAATCCTATTTGATTAGGGCCCACCCATATGGTCTCACTTCAGCTTACTTACCTCTTTTAAGGCTCTATCTCCTCTATTTCTAAATACAGTCACATTTTGAGGTACCGAAGAGTTAGGACCTCAATATATGAATTTTGGAGGGAACGCAATTCAGCCCATAATGCCATCTATCCTCTCTCCCATACCCTTTGTAACCCCCGATTTGTTCCAAATTGTATACTCTCCTTGGCAAAGCCATAGCCCATCCCGGGCACCAGTTCTGGCCCCTCCCCCGGAAACACTAGCAGCCGTTCACTGCTCACCAAACCCCAAGCTGTTGTAAATCCATATGTGCACTTGTGTTATGAGAACATTCATGTCTGCACTACAACCAGGCCAGCAGAGCACTGGCTGGTCCTCTGTGTCTCCTCTGTTTGTCCCCTCTGCCTGAGCATAGCCTACAAAACCACACAAGGGACCCTCATCAGGGTTATCACTGGGAGGTAGCACTCTCTACCTCCAAGCACTGGGTGCTCAAAATCCCCAACCAGACAGGCTTTCCCTGGGGAAGGCGTGGTTTTGCCATTCATGCAGAGAAGGGAGCCCCGTCCCTCTTCTTCCTGTCGGCTGCGCCTCGGCAGACCCACCCTCCACCGTCTCCCGCTCCCAACCACTGGGGGAACCTAAAGGCACCCTGTCTGGGCCCTCCCACGTGTGACACTGGGGGCAAGGAGGGGTGGGGGAGGAAAAGAATGAGGAGGATGCTGTCAGAATGTGCTGGCAGGCAGCTCCTTTGTTCGCAAAAGATTCGTGTGGTTGGGATAGACAAATAGGTAAACAGTAAAACCTCGGATTGTGAGTAACTTGTTCTGTGAGTGTTCCGCAAGATGACCAAACAGTTCTAATAAATTTTAACTCGATAAACGGGTGATGTCTTGCAATATGAGTAGCACGTGACGCTGAATGTCACGTGATCACAACTGAGCCAATGGTTCTTGAAGTTTGCTTTGATATACAAGTGCTTTGGATTACAAGCGTGTTTCCAGAACGAATCACGCTCGCAAATCAAGGTTTTACTGTATATAACCCATTTCTGTTTCTCTGTGAACGAAGAGTTATTATAATGAATGTACCTGTCTTCCCATTGAAAGGGGACTTTCTGTAGACACATTCCCATGTAAAGTGGCTATAAGTTAAGAAGATTGGCTCCCACAAGCCTTAGGAGTTTTGTGTTTCTTGCTGCTTTCTGTTTGTGGTCACTCATGTTCGTACGGTAGATGCAAGAGCTCTGGGCCCTGGCTCCCGGCCTCAGCCTCCGCAGGTGGCCTGTACTCGCTGGTACCCACTGGGGATGTGTGGCTTTTCTCTCACTCACCGAGGTGGCCCTGAGAAAGGAGGTGAAAGGAGAGGCCACTGTGGCGTTGGCCAGATAGAAGACAATGGAGGGAATCAGAGACAGGCCCGAGCTCAGTGTTGGTTCATCATACAGCTATTGGCAGAGTCTCCCCATGTGGGGTGATGGGTGAGGGCCCCGCGGGGCATCTGAGGACTGTAATAACTGCCCAGTTTCTCATATATTTACCCACATGGTAGCTGTCACTTGGATATGCTTGTATCTCCCATAGGTCCTTTGAAGAGTCATCATTTGGCGTATCTGCCATGACAGGGCGTCACTGTCGGAGAATCCCGCTTGAACCCAGGGCCAACCTGGAGCTGGCAAGTTGCCAGAGGGTGTCCTGATCAGCCCTGGGCCAACGAGACAGGCCGCAGCACCCACCTCATTCCCTGCACTGGCCATGATCCCGGTTGTGAAAGTCAAGGCTTCACTTGGGTGCCGTGAAGGCTCTTCGGGGTCTCACAAGTCCAGGCAAAAGGACTGAACCTCTTTACAGAGAGGCTGGACAGGCTGCAGCAATGAAATCTTTAACAGATTCCACGGTCCAGCCCTCATCTCCCTCCAGATGCTGGTGAAGTTTTTGACAACACAGATAAGGCCGGAGACTTCCTCTCTTGTCACAGCGTGACTCTCCAAGTCGATGTCCCAGCGCTGCTATGACCTCTTGCCAAGGGAGGAGGTGCCCGGGATACGAACAGCCTGGCAGATTTGGGGTTGGGGCGGGAGCAGTGGAGAATGTTCTCCTGGAAGTCTGGGATCTGTGCCACAAAGGGGAAGCCGCAGCTCCTGGGAAAGCGAGGGGGAGAGAGAGAGAGAGAGAGAGAGAGAGCGAGCATGGGCTGGTGTTTCCAGAACTGCCCTTCCTCTGAGATGCAAACATTCTTTTCACTGACGTTGAAAACGTATTTGAATCCTGGACCCTTGAATTAGTAAACAATGGCAAACCGGTGATGATCTTTGTACCTCTGACTTTGACCTTTAAAAAAGAAAAAAAAAAAAAACGCAAAAATCTAGCAGCTCTTTCCCTTGGCAGAATGTGGGGCTGAGACCCAGCTCACTTCCCACCTGGCTCCACTAGGTGGCCCCTCGTGCTCTCGGATGTCTGAGAGGCGTGCAGACAGGTGAATGAATCTCATTGGCTTACGGGAGGCATGATGCCACCGGGCAGCCCTTTTTAAGAGAAAAGCCAGGACCGGTGGAAGAGCGACCCCTGAGCAGCGATCCGGGTGCTGAGCACGGTGCTGAGCGCAGGGATCCCGCGGCTGCCGCGTTACAGCAACATGAGCGAGGTGAGTGGCCCTCGTACTTGGAGAGGGAGACTCGGGGGTGACCAGTGCGCTGGCCGCAGTGGGTCTCGGGAGACGCCAAGGGTCTCCGGATGGTGGTCGATCAGCCCTGTGACTCTTTGCTCGGAGGGCTGACCCCCGTTGCTATCCTGGTTTGCGGTGGCAGATGCAGAGATGTTGGTGAAGTTTGCAACTTTTTAAAAATTCGCCTTGGAAAGAAAGGGATGGCTTGTTGGCTTCTGATTTAATCGTGACTTTGGAAAGTGCTTTGGGTTGGACACCTCGGGAGAGAAAGCCGAGGGTCTCAGCCTCGCCGGAGGTTTGCTGTGCTTCCCGCCTGTCCTCACGTGTTTGCTTTGGTGGATGGCTTTCAGGACGCTGGCAGGCGGGCCAGCCGGTGACAGTCAGCCTTGGAAGAGACGTGGGGGAAGGACTGCACGGCTCGGCCGCACAAACTACATCTGCAGCTAGTTAGAGCGTCAGTAAAAGAGGCAAATCGCTTGAACCATGAAAAATCTGTGTGTAGGGATGGGGCTCGGGCACCGGAGAGACTTTGACATAAGAACAGCTACATTTCTTCTGGTTGCAAGTCCCTTCTCTGAATATGTTTATAGAGACGGTATTTTCTTGGGGGCAAACCTATAGATAGCTCATTTTATTTCAAAAAGATCACGTTCTCTTTCTTTTAAACGCGGCAGGTTTGGGGTTGTACAAACCACCCTCTAATTCAGCTCAGTAGTGGAGACAAGTCCGTTTTTATTTCCTTTTGGTCGGCACTTAAATAATTACTTTTATCTTCTCTGTCTTTTTTTTGACAGATGGGTGATCCTTTTTTTGGGAATTCTAGAGTAAAATTAACGACTTCAGAAATAAGAGGTGTCTTCACTGCGTTTGTCTCTCCGATGGGTGACTTTTGACATAAACATGACAGGAAGACAGAAGAGGCAAAGCGTAGACGGTTTGGGAATGGGGTTTGGGACGGAGCCAAGGGCTTGAGTGAGGAAGGGGGCAAGTGTGGAGGAAGATGGGGAGGCTGTGAGCCTCTCAGCCCCAGATAAGGCTGGGGGCGGGGCTCCAGTAAAGCCAGTGCACCTCACTTTTGTCTGTTCTCAGCCCCCAGTTTGGCATCTAGCACTCCACTGGTGTTACCTTATTTGCCCCCTCAAATCCTGTGAGGTGGGTGCTGGTATTTATTCCCCATTGACAGATGAGGAAACTGAGGCAGAGAGAAGTTCAAGGTCAGCCAGTTCAAAGTCGGCGGCTAGCAAAGGGCAGGGCTTGGGCGGCCTTGCTGGGCGGCCCACCACCAGGGGTGGTTTCTGCGCACTGGGAGTCACAGAAGGAGCCGGAGGAGGGTGGGGAGGGGGCGAGGGGAAGGGAGCTGGGGCCTGGAGCAGAGACAGGGCGAGGAGGACCAGGCCTCTGTGCCTTGCAGCCTCCTGGAGACTTCAGAAGCTTCCACCCTGGGTCAGCAACCTGTGCTCACAAGAAGCCATGGCTGGCTGTGGAGAGTGGGCTTCCCAGAGGAGGAGTCAGAAAGCAGTACAGCACTGGGGGCCCTTCTTCGATAGTCAGCTTCCCCCCGGGCTCTTCTGGGGTCATGGTGTTCCTGCTGGGTCCCCTCCGGCTGTCACCCCATCTGCAGCCGAGGCTGAAGCCTGGTGTCGTGAACACATGAGCTTTCCAGAATGCTTCAGCTCAGCGGTGTTCACCTCACCGTGGGTCCCCCGGGAGAGAGCACACGTCCCACAGCTCAGCCCACGATTAGGGTCACAGCCTCGTTTCTGCTGCACATAAAATTAGGGCAGCTCTGCGGCCGCCCCCTGCCCCCGCCCCATTCCATCAGCCTCGTTAACAGCCAACTGCAAGGGTTTCCTTTAATGTTGCTAAAATCCCGCAGGAGGCGCACCCGTCTCCTCTGCCCCCCTTTGCTTCCGCGACACCCCTTCCAGCTCCTTCTCCCTTTCTCCCTCCTGTCCCTCTTGCACCTAGTCCCCCCTCTGTTACGTGCAGCCCCGGTGCTCTGGCCACCAGCTGGGTGACCAGCTCTCTGCCTGATCCCCGACTTTCCAGGTGTGTGTCCCTCAGAGAGTGGGAGTGAGTCCTTTCACTAGAACTCAAATCTGCTTAAAACATTTAATAAAGTCGAACAGACGCTCCTTTCCGGGTAGAGAACTGAACGTCCCCCCCAGCCCAGAGCTTTTGCTTGGTTGGGTGAATTACGTGTGGCTTCTTGTTTTAATAGCTCTCAGGCAGGGGTTGATTCCAGATGATCGTTTGCTTACTCGTGTCACTGATTGCTGCAGAGGGCCAAAGTCAGGGGTTTTGTCAGCCTCTCCTCCGACTTCGGGATTTGCTGGGGTCTGGTGGGCAAAGAGCGCTGGCTCCAGCTGGCAGCGTTTGGTGCCCGCTGCGGAAATCCCTGAGCTCACAGCTGCTCCCCCGGGGCCGTGCTGGGGCGGGGCTGGGAGGAGAGGCCCCCAAAGGGCCAAGTGCTCCCCGGTGGGCCTTGGTCCTACGGGTCTTCTAGCCTTTAGGGGGAAGGCGGTGAGAGGTGGGGACTCGGGGACTGAGCCTGGAGCCGGCTTTCAACTGGGTGACTCCACGACCCAGTGTCTCCTCCGTCCCCTGTGGCAATGCATTGCTCGGGGAACGAGGCGATTGAAAAGTGCGGCTCCAGTACAGCGAGGGGAGTCAAGTCCAAATTTAGGGCACCGAGAGAGTGGAGGTGGTTTGTGGGGGTGTCTAATTTACATTTCAGTATTAAAGTATGTCAGATGGGCCGGGAGGTAATTTAGCAGGGATCAAAATGCAGGTTAAGGTGTATTAACTGGATCAGAAATCCTAACCACCAAAGTCAAGGTTAACAAAGTCACCCTCTTCTCTCTCCGCCTGGACCCCCGCACAGAAGAATGAGACTCCCTTTGTTGAGCCCCCAAATAGGAGTCCCTTAACACCGACAGTCCCATTTTCTCATCCAGGTGTGCGTTTTTAAGTTGCTTTTCATTTTTTTTAATGTTTGTGTATTTTTGAGAGAGAGAGAGAGAGTGAGTGAGCACAGGGGGCAGAGAGACACACACACAGAATCTGAAGCAGGCTGCAGGCGCCGAGCTGTCAGCACAGAGCCCGATGCGGGGCTCAAACCCACGAACCAGGAGATCATGACCTGAGCTGAAGTTGGATGCTTAACCAATGGAGCCACCCAGGCGCCCCTTAAGTTGCTTTTCAAAAGAACTGATTTAGGAGAGCCAGGAGCAAGATTTTCATGCAATAAAGGCACACTTTTGGAGAATCAGTTTGAAAAATGACACCCACCATCACCCTATTTTTGAGGAAGTGTGTGTGTGTGGGGGGGGGGGGGGGGGGTTCCCATTGCATAATGCATCAGTTGACAGCTATTAATTAGACCTGAGACCCCCTTGGAAAAGGATCCTAACTGTCACCACTCTTTTCTTGCATCGGCTTGGATGGGATGTTGCTACTTGGGGCCAGAGTTTCAAGCCTTTCTTCCATCCAGACGTCACCCACAAAAGGACTGTGCCTGTCAGACGCATGGAGGGAACACACTGAGGACATTTCAGGGCAAATCTTTAGACCCACGTGCCTGTCCTTAGCACAGAATCAGAAGCTACTGCCTACACACTAAGTTTCTAAAGGAAGAAGAGAAGACTGAACAACATTGTCTGGAGAGAGATATGCAAGGGGAAGGAATGCTCCCTTGAATCTTGCAGGGGGCATAGAAAGGACAGGATTTTTGTTTTCGAAAGTAGCCGCCACTTGGGGCTTACCTAGGCAGCCACTGGGACAACCCATTGCTAAGATAAGTAGTAGGGAACAGAACTACAGTGAAAATTGTCATAGTCGTGTGCTTCTTGTGATGTCATAGTGAACCAAGCAGATGCCGGAGGACGGATGAGCAGGCTTGCAGATAACTGTGCAGGGTAGACCAGTTACACCCAGATTCCAGGCGTAACTGCATAAAATGTGGATTTTCCAACTGGCCCCAAAGGCCTGGCAGCAGCAGGCCAAATGACGATCCTGTTTCTTCTATAAGTATAACCTCATTTGGGGATGTACCAGTCAGTGGCAGAGACACAGGAAGATCCAGCAAGATCCCCCTGGTTTCTCTGGATCACACCGGGATGGGCACTCTCTCTACTCTACCTGGGGATGTTAGGTCTAGGAAGACGCCAGGTCCAACTTTGGTTCCCAGTGCAACTTTTCTTGCATGGGCAGAGGTCCCAATGCAGCCTGGAAATGTGTTTGCTGGGCTGATGGTTTATGGATTGCCATAAACTTTGTTCCCCCGGTCCCGCACCTCATTATCGGATTGTGTGTGGTTAAGAAGTCTCACTGTTTTTCTCTTTTGAATTGAGTCAATGACTTGCAGTTGATTTTATTAAAGGTTTAGTTGAATAGTGTGATCAAGATGAAAAGGAAATACAGGTTTTTGTTGTGGGAAGTGCCTTGAATTTATGATGAATACGTTCTCTGAACTTTTTTTTTTAATTATAATTTCTGCCTCAGTGCTTCATTAGAGGTGTTGTTATAGGTGGAAGGCATTCACACTGCATCTGGGGGCCTTCTGTCCTCAGTGAACTGTGTGCCCTGTACCATTTGAACACCTGAACAATATCATGAGCCCAAGCCTGGGGCTTTTCATTAATTTAGAATGGCTTTCTAGAAAGGGCTTCTCACTGCCGGGGAAAGAAGGACTTTAGGGGATGCATATGCACAGATTTATATAATATTTGGCTGATAGTTTTATAAAACACAGCATTAAAGCTCATGCTGTTATTGTCTTAGTCTGTTCAGGCTGCTATAATAAAGTATCACAGATTGAACAGCTTATAAATCGTAGGAATTTATTGCTCACGGTTCTGAAAGCTGGGAGGGAGTCTGAGATCAGGGAGCCAGTGTGATTCGGTGAGAACCCTCTTCTTGGTTCACAGACAGCCTTCTCCCTCCTGTGTCCTCATATGGTGGAAGGAGGGACAGGGAGCTCCTTGGGGTCTCTTTTTGTGAGGGCACAAGTCCCATTCACTGGGGCCCCCCACTCGTGACCTGATCACTCCCAAAGGCCCCACCTTGTCATGCCTTCACCGTGGGGGTTAGGATTTCAGCACATGAATTTTGAAAAACACAAACATCCAGACTATAGCAAGTATTATGGTTGCATTTTTATTTATTAGCATTATCCCCCCTAGACTGTGAGCTGTGAGCTTCCTGGGGACAGGAACAACTTTACATTGTCCACCGGACCTGGCTCCTGGTCTGGCACTTGGTAACGTTCCCTTATTGGATGAATAAATACACTTGGGGGTATGGGTTTATCAGTTAATGTGACCAACAGACCAGACCCCCTCTTTTCTAAACGTTGAGATTTGTGGTCCAGACAGGTTTGGAGAAGAAAAGTTCTATCTTTTGTTTTTTACTCCCGGTTTGAAACCTGGGTTTGCCATTGAAATCCTTTTAAGTTGGAAATGGATACATTGTCAGATACACAAAAGAAGTGCACTGACGGCAGGCAAAGCGATGAGAACTGGAGAGAATCCGGACAGGAAGAACTCTTGGCATTTGGAAAAATGTCAAGGAAAACAGGGACGCTGAGGGAGGGACAGAGAATTCTAATATCCTACAGTTGGGGGTCGTCTCCCTTGGGACTATTTCACTTCAGATAAGCTCTATGAAATTAAAACAAAAGGAGCTTCAGCCAGAGAGGCAGAGCCCGTGAATGCCCTACAAAGCTGTTGGCTGTACTGAAATAGAAAACCAATTTGACTGTGCTTACAGGGGGATAAGAGGGAGCCCGAGCAGATCTTTAGGAAGATTCGTGCCGAATCACAGTCGTCCAGACTGCAGATCCTGGCACACTGTTGAAGGTAAAATATACTTTGTGTACAGGAAGCACAGCGTCTATTCAAGTTTTTAATTGCTATTTAAAAATTAGCCATTGATGTTTCTCTGAATTAACCAAATGTTTTCATTTCTAATTGCATATTTAAATATCTTAAGTTGGTTTATATTTGAGCTAGGAAGACGTGACCATTCCTACACAAAAAGCGATGGGCTTGTGTGTCTTCCCCTGGGAGGTTAGGCACTGAGATGTACGACTGTGTCCCCGTGCGGTCCAACAGGCTGTGACTCCACGTTCCTATCGTCCCCAGGTATCAACTGTTTACCATTCTTCATCCACCTTTGGAATGAAGTGAGGTATAAGTAATGAGATACAGGTACAGGTGCACTTTGGGAATGGGTATGAGAATGTTCTACAGATGGTTGTTCTGTGCCATAAGCCAAGCAAGCCTGACACACCCACCGGTGGCCCAGACCTATAAATCCAACATCCATTTCTGGGCTGTTGTACATGAACAATTCCGTGTAAGTTACACATGCCAGGCATCAATCTACTTGAATATTGTTTGTGCCTTACACATAGCCCGAAATTTATGCCTCAGAATCTCACTGAATTGCTTCTCGTTCCACTTCTGAAAGGGAAACGCTTGGCCATGTTTATAACATTGCCAGTGGAAAAATCAATCACCCACTAAATGCCATTATTTTACATTTTACTCTAAAACTGCCACCTTATAAATAAAAAGAAGACAAATTGGAATCATAAAGCAGGTAGGTAATCATCCACAAATTGAAAATTCTCCTGCAGAACATCTAAGGGGAAAGAAGCCAAAAAGTGTGAATTGATAGAATTATTGCAATAAGGCAGTTTTCATACCACAATGGAAACTAGACTACAGAACAGGAGAGTCCTTTTCCCTGGAAGGTTTCTCCCTCTGGTTTGAGGAAGTCATGGGCTTGGCCAAGACTGAAATACCTCAATCATCCACACTTCAAGCCTTCACCCAATGGTCTGGATTGCCTTTTGAGTGTTAGTTTTTAAATATTTGTTTATGACTCCCGGACAGCTATTTGATAGCTGGGGTTGGACCTGGTTTGGCTTGAGATCATGCTTTTCCTGCTATCACAATCCCAAACTGTGGAGGAGAGTCGTGACAAAAGAAACGGTCATCTGTCCTCATACCACCACATCTGTGGCTTGGCTAAAGTTCTAACAAAGTGATTAGTTATTTTAATTTTATGCAATGCCTGGAAAGAAGACCCTGCAGGTAGCAATACTCATTAACATTTGTCTTACCCAAACAAGACAGTTAAAATGGGGCAAGAAAGTGTGTTCTCTCTTTTCCGCCAAGATTTTCTTCTTTAGTCAATATACTTTTATGTCCATCAAGGGCTAAGTCCCACTATTTAAAAATTATTAAGAAATTAGGCCTGTTAATTATTTTTAAAGAATGTTTTAAAGATTTTTTTTTTTTTATTTTTAAATAATCTCTATACCCAACATGGGGCTTGAACTTACAACCCCAAAGATCAAGAGTTGCACGCACTCCCAACTGAGCTAGCCAGGCGCCTGGAAGGTTCTTACATATATAAATGAAAGGTTCTTCCATATATAATTTCCTTATTAAGTAACATCACTCTTTCATTAGGGATTATTAGAAAAATAGCACTTTTCTTTCCCTGAGCCTGGCCAAATGGCACAGTGTACCTGGACTTTTCCTTTTCACATTTCCCGACACCTGTTTGATACACCGAGAAATCCCCGATGCCACGAATTGGTCAGATAGTCCTGGTAACGGGACTTCCTTTTGAGCCTAACTTGATGGCTGTGGTTTAGAGGCTTGTGTTGGTGCTCATGAAGATATCCCAGAACGAATCTAGCAGGATCGGTTCACGTTTCTATTGTTTTCTTCTTGCTTTTGCTGACAGTGTTAGTATTCTTTTCAATCTGTGAAATTTTATGCAGGAATTTCATTGGGGTAAAAAAACACATGTCATAAAATTGACCACCTTACCCATTTTTAAGTGTATAAATTCAGTAGTGTGGTTTATTTATTTTGTTACGAAATAGACCTCCAGAACGGTTTCATCTTGTGAAACTGAAATTCCATTACCTATTAAACAGCAAATCCCCTTTCCTGTTCCCCTTATCCCCGGTGACCACCTTTCTACTTCCTGTCTCTATGTATCAAATGTCTCTATGTATCTGACTCCTCTAGGGACCTTATAGACGTGGAATCACAGAGTATCTGTCCTTTTGTGCCTGGCTGATTATACTCAGCATAAGGTCCTCCAGGTTCGTCCGTATTGTGGAGTGTGACTAGGCAACACTTTTTTTAACAACATTTTTAAAAATTGATTTATTTTTATTATTTTTTTTTTATTTAAAAAAAAAATTTTTTTTTCCACGTTTTTATTTTTGGGACAGAGAGAGACAGAGCATGAACGGGGGAGGGGCAGAGAGAGAGGGAGACACAGAACCGGAAACAGGCTCCAGGCTCCGAGCCATCAGCCCAGAGCCTGACGCGGGGCTCGAACTCACGGACCACGAGATCGTGACCTGGCTGAAGTTGGACGCTTAACCGACTGCGCCACCCAGGCGCCCCTAAAATTGATTTATTTTTAGAGGGTGAGATAGAGAGTGAGCATGAGCAGAGGAGGGGCAGAGAGAGAGAGAGAGAGAGAGAGAGAGAGAGAGAATCCCGAGCAGGCTCTGCACTGTCAGCACAGAGGTGGATGTGGGGCTCGATCTCACAAAATGTGCGATCATGATCTGAGTGGAGAGGAAGAGTCAGATACTTAACTGACTGAGCCACCCAGGTTCCCCTGTGTGAGACTTTTTAAAAGTCACTTACCTACTTAGTGGGGAGATTAGTTCAGTTAAAAGTAGATTACATAATCTGTAAATCCTCCTCCCGGGGCTCAAGGAGCTGCATTGCAGCACGTGGTGGTGTTCTGAGAGCGAGCCAAGAGTCACAGGAACCCCATTCTTCCCTACTCACCAAGTGACAATGTCAGTATCGATCCTGAGAGTAGCTATTGATAAAACCTAATTTCGTCCTTATAGACCTTTGATTCTAAACAGATGTAAAGAGAAATGTCAAAGTTTTCTTCACCGTGCATGTGAGAATTAAGCACCTTACAGCCCCAGAGATGCCATTCTTGGCTGCCGTCTACCAGTGGTGCCCCCTGGGGTTGTGCTGTGCACAACCTGTGCAGCCGAACATGGTGGCCCTGCCCTTTCTTGGGGTGTAGGCACCCTGCTTCAAAACCACTGACCTAGAGAAAGACTGTCGTTTCTATGGTTCTACTTAGAATTCAGAGAATTCAAGGAGACCGTATTTGTCATTTCCCTCAAAGGAGTCATTTTCAAATAGGGAACTGAGTGCCCAAAGGCGAATTTTACTCAAAACCACAGAGCTTTTTGAGGAAAAGCCAGCGTGAGTTTCACTTACACACTTCCCCTCCTATTACATTTCTCATTTTCTGGCATATCCTGGACACAACCCAATTTCTTTTACACCTGCCCCAATTCCATTTAGGACTTGGGCACGAAATACATGAGAAACAATATTGTCCTGGATTTTTTTTTTTTTTTCCATTAGTCTTGAGTGAAAAAAGAGCAGCTACGGGGATCTTGACCAAGTCATTCTTTCCCCCCCCAGGTCTTCCACTTGACCTCTAGAGGTTCAAGTATGCCCTCTGAGCCTCCCCCCACCCCAACCCCAATAACACAAGGAGTGGCTGGTAAACGTCATCGCACTGTTGCCCCAAAAGTCCCTCACTGAGGTCTCCGTTGACAAATCCTCTTCTGCCTCATGTGGCAGCTTCCTTGACCTTGACTTTACACCAGTCTCCTTTATTACCTTGCCTTACTCTCCGTGGCTCCGCGTAAGAAAGAGCATTCTGAACCCCCAGATAAAACTCTTAAAAAAACTTTTCCTCCCAGAATGGGGGCCCTGTCTATGGTCGAAACCACTGCGTGTGTAAATCAGAAATCACGTATTTGTCAGTCACATTTCCTTCCGCCTTCTAGATTACGAAACTTGAAAGGACAGACTTGTGTCGTCCCTTTTCCTGTCCCCGGCACATGCCATTCAACCTACATGGATGGGGACTCCATTGCGTGTTGTACGTTGTGCTGGGTGAATGAATAAGGCGTGGCTGGGAGGCTAGCCCCGGAGACAGAATCACATAAAATTAACTGGGCTACAGGTCTCTTCACTGTACACACTGATTGCCAGGGATGCACAGCCTACAGCCATTGTGGAGGCTTAGGAAGGAGAAGGATGTGTTCAGGGAAAGCTTCCCGGTGGAGTCCATGCTTCCAGAAGTAGGGTCTCCATACATATTGATTGAGGAATAACCACCACGGCTGATGGTTAGTCTTCAAAGTCATGAATTTTAGACCCACATAGGGCTTTAGCCGTCTGAGTCCCATGAACCGATAGGTATCTAGGATGATACTACAGTCGATTTATGCCTCTTGCCTAGTGATATAAATTCCCATACATGTGTCAGTGAATATTTGGGTTCTATTTACATTATCACGTCTCCCTTTAAAAGTGCTGAGTGAGTAAAATCTGTTTGGTACATTGGAAGAAGATTACATGTGTAGTTGTGCATGTTGTTTTATTTTAAAAGTTCCACGTTCTACTTGTGAGAAGTGCCTAAGTGAATTTAGATATGCCTGTAGCCTACCTTCTGTGCGAGGATTACTGTTTGTCCAGGGTGAAATATCACTGCACACGTCGCACCTCGGAGACCCCTGGTGGCATAATTTTTTCTCTTCGGAGTTTGTTCGAGGCATGGGCTCATCCCTATATTTATAACTCTGTTCTCAGATATAGCATAAGTCCTGTCAAAAGATAGAGATAATACAGTGCCGCATCGCAAATATTATTTCTGGCAATGTTCTATACCTCAGAAATGTGGGCTCTTTTACCTATTCTGGAAGATAACTTCCTAAAATAGATGTCGCAATTAGTCAAGTCCTCTACCAAATACCTCATGCAAGTTTATTGTTATTTTTCCATCTAGATTTAATCCTTCCCATCTCCGAGGCGGATTCATTTCGGGGGGGCACTGTTTAGTGAATTCCCCTGCCATCTTTTTTTTTTTTTTTTTTTTTTTTTTGGCTGAGTTCTTGCTGAGAGCCAGATTTGGCTGAAATTCATGAGAGAGCTCCCAGACAATTGAGTTTTGGATGAGGATTTCGAATTCTTGCATGACAAAAGCATAGAGGCAGCCTCACGGAACTTCAGCTACAAGCAGTACCCTCAGGGGACCCCGCTCTCTGCTCCTCTGTCCCTTTTGTATTTTGATGAAGAAGGAACTGAAGACTCTAGCAGATCTCCCTCAGAGATGAGGCGATTTAAAGACAAGTAGCAGCCTCTATAATTGTTTGCTCCCACCTGGCTTTGGGAGAAGTCTCTTTTGAGGTCCCGGTAGCTCAGACAGCACTGGAAAGTCCTGGGGAAGCCTGTGATTGGACTGCGGGGGCAGGGCAGTGACACTTGGTGGGGCCTGGTGAAAGACAGAAACGTGGGGCTCCATGGTAGACATTATTAAGAATTTCAAGACGGAAGGCGCGGGTTCCTGGGTGGCTCAGTCGGTTAGAATTCTGACTCTTGGTTTCGGCTCAGGTCATGATCTCACAGTTTGTGGGTTCAAGCCCCACATCAAGCCCGCATCGGGCTCTGCGTTGACGGTGCAGAGCCTGTTTGGGATTCTGTCTCCCTTTCTCTCTCTGCCCCTCCCCTGCTCATGCTCTCTCTCTCTCTCTCTCTCTCTCTCTGTCTCTCAAAATAAACAAGTATACTTCAAAAGAATTTTCAAGACTGTGATGACAGAGCATGACCAAGCTTGGGGCCTTTCTGAGCCAGACTCATGGGTCCTATATGACTGCATGGGTCACATGGGCACGAGGCTGGCTCTGGCTGAGGCTGGGGGCTGCCTGATTGCTTTTTGGTGGAGAGAGGGGGGGGCAGAGAGAGAAAGCGTGCGTGCTAATGAAACATGTTATCGCTTTGCAATGTCAGGGGCCATATATATATATTTATCTATATATATATTATCTATATATTTATATATATAGATAATATTTATAGATAGATAGATATATTCTTTTTTTCCCTCACCGAGAGGAGGTTTTCAGAATGGCCCATGCCTGACCACGGATGCAAGTGGCTCGAGGGCCTTCCCTCTGAAGGAGATGGACTACTGAGGCTGGCTCTAAGGAAGCCCACCTAGCCGCATGCTGGCATAAGAAATCAGATGATTTCTGACCTGACCCTGCAGGTCTGCTGTGAGGTGGGAGTAATAAAACTGATTAAAAAGCACTTGGAAAGCATACGCTTTTCAAAGACCGTATAAATGCTAAACAATGACCCCAATATGAAAAACTCCCCACATTCCGATTCCAAACGTCTTTGCCAAGGGTGGGTTGTTGACTCCGATGAATGTTTCGGGTGGCCTGCTCCGGCCCTCATGGCTTCTTCCCCGGGGGGGGGGGGCATGTCAAGGGACACAGAGAGCAGGTGCATGAGGCTTGTTCAATTTAAGAAACATTTCGTGCTTGGGAAGTAAAGGGTTTTCATCGGAGCAGGATCCAGGGTCAGTATGTGCAGATACGAAGCCACGCGGTGGCCCAAGCTTCAGCCATTCTCATCAGCCCTGTCCCAGGAGCGCGACCGCGACCGCGACGTAAATTACAGCAGAGTTGGTTTTCCAGCAGACTACGTGGGTCTGGATTTTGTAGGGGTTTAAACATGAGAGAGGGAGCGAATACCCACCATGAAGGAGGCAGGGCGTGAGGCTGAGTTGGGAGGCGGTGCTTGCTGGTGGGCATGTGTGCATTCTGTTTCCAGCGGGGAGATTGCTAGAATTTTCACCTCCCTGGGGCACAGCTGATCAAATAGCCCTGGACAGCTTCATCCGGTCTTCTAATCCGTCTCAATTCGCTCCTCGGGCCGTGACAGCTGATTTATGACCAGGCAGTCCCGTTTCTTCCAGAAGTATGCAACCTCAGACTTGTACGGGTTCTGAAGCTATTTTCGTTTTAGTTGAGTGGGGGAGAAAAGCTGGCTGCTTCTTTGTTACCAAAAAAGAAAGTCTCCAGCTTCTGAAGCCTCAAGCCCCCCCACCCCCCACACCTCCCTCCACCCCGGGAGAAGCACGCTGAGGAGGACCCGGTGCCAGGTTAGTATCTGCATTTTATCTCAAGGAGTCAGCGCACGACACTGGGCTTCGGCCTCCATAGGAGGAACGCACGGAGAGGAGTCCGCGAAACTAGTTAAATGTGCAAAAAAGAAATCAGGACACCTGGACAGAGGGAATTACTGAGCCAGAGCCATCTGGGCTGTCCCCAAGCCCCGTTGTCACGGGTGTGGGAAAGGCGTCTGCAGGTGCGGTGTCAGAGTGGCCTGAACACCAACCGCGTGGTGGTTCCCAGGGTGGCCGACAACCTTGTGACGTGCGTTCACCCCAGCCATCCCCTGAAACCGTCCGTGCATTTTCACCCACGGAATTTTGTGTGAAGTGGATGGACGTCTACAATCAATCAGGAGGGTCAGGAAGCACCATCGATGCCTACTCTGCCACCAGATGGGTCGAGGCACAGAATACCGGTACCGTTGAGGGCAGGGGCGCCATCAGAGGCAGACCTCCCATCCTCCAAGGCGGTGTTGTCCCCCATAGACGCGCAAACTGCGGCGGTAGGGGTGCTGTCTGCCTGCGTCCGAGCCCCGTGCCCTTCCACTCAGCGGCTGCCAATCCTCAGCCGTGTCACTAAACCTCTCGCTCAGGGTCTCCAGCCGTGCATCCATCAAATGGGAGTGACCGTCCCCCCCGCTTCAGAGGGTTGTCACGCTGTTGCTTTGCAGAGACAGAGCCGGCCGTCTTGGTGGGAAAAAGGGAAGAGTCGTGGCCAAACTGGGAAGCCTGATCTTTCAGTCAGCCCTAACTGCGGCCTCTCTTGGTCAACCGTGGACGTGGCTTAGGCTCTTTCCTGCTCTGATGAGGAAGTTGAGCGCGGCGGTAAATCACGACCGGCTCAACCACGGTGGAGCCATGTGGCCGTGGTGGGTGACCTTTCGGTGCCCGGGGTGGCTGGCCGGTTAGAGTCTCCTGCCCACGGTGGCTCTTTCATTCTGCGGTCTTTGGCCACGCTTTGGCCTTCGTTTGATGATGCCCAGCACTGTGTTCTACTAGCTGTCCCGGGGAAAGGAGGCAGGAATGAAGTCCTGGTGTTACGGCTGAAAGCAAAGCAAAGAGGTCTTTCTCTGTGGCCTCTGTGATCTGGGGGAACGTGGACTCTGGCCTCATGGCAGCTTCTCTGGCCTTTGAAATATAAAAGTGCCCTAAAAATAACACGACTATAGAGGGGACAGGCAGCCTTCGTGTTTTCACAGTGGTATGGTAGAGGTTTCATTTAGTTCTAGAAAAATGACGATCCTTGTTGTTTTTTCCCCCTCATCATCTGTGTAAGGTCGATGCGTCCTTTACTGAGTTAGTTTGTGGGCACATCTCTGTTTCTGCCTTTATATTCATCTTTTATTGACAGTGTTGTACCTTTCTTCTTTCTCCTGGCATTGGGCTAACCGGCCGTAGCTCCCGGGATGGGATGGGGAGAGAAAGCCAGTCCCTTCTGTCGTTTTCGACTCTGTGTGGATCTGGTATCTTCTGTGCACACTGTGAGAAACCATGAACATTTGGGTACCTGTGTCTTTGTCTGAGAGCCTACCGTTGTCCTTTGTGTCAGTCACAGCAGTGGCCGTAGAAAGCATCTGCCCTTTAAGCCGACAACCTGCATCTCGAGGATATTCTGAGGAACCGACCCCACTTTAGGAGGGCAGAGAAGGGAGTGGGGCAGACGGAGAAGCGTCCCTCTGGGTGTCATTCAGAAGTGGAAGGTGGATGATGACCTCCACATTCACGGGTCATTCTGGCCCCATGGGGACCCATGGGGTCAGTGGAGGGGGCTGGGGATCGGCTCACGCTTCCTGTCCAACCTCAGCCATGCAGGGACTCTGCACACGGGTCCGCTGCACACACGCTGCCCCAGGGCCACTCAGGTCTCCCCACTCTCTTCGGTCACCGCCCTACCCTCCTCCCGCATCTTCTCTTTCCAGAAAAAATACAAGCTGTCCTTTGTATCAGCGCACAAAACACATCTACACTGGGAATAGAGGTCCAGGAAGCTTCGACTGAAATTAATATTAGCTAACAGGTAGAGACTACATCCTTTATGAAAAAAAAATAATCACAAATCCTAATATTCTCTCTTTAGATTCTCATGATAGCCATATGAGCTATAGGTTTAATTTAATTTAATTTAATTTAATTTAATTTAATAATTTAATTTAATTTAATTTAATTTAATTTAATTTAATTTAAATTTAATCCTTCATGGAGAAGAAACGGAGCCAAGATGTGAGGAATGAAATCACTTCTGCAGGGTCATTTGGCCACTTGTGGGAGCTGGGGCTTCTCCTGGTCCCCAAACTGCTGAGCCCAATGTGCCTTTAGTTCCTTAGCTTGTTGCAAATTGAACAAAACAGAAAGGAAAGAGGCAGACTTCTTTTGGAGCCTGGTTTCCCATTATGTTGCCATCTGATTCCTTTCAGGGACCAGATCCATGCACTGAGACCATTTTTATCACGTGTAATTCTCACGGCCTGATGAAGTAGGGATAGTGTTGTCCTGGCTTTTTAGAAGCAGAAACTGAGGCCCAGAGAAGTCAAGTGACCTGCACAGGGTCACACAGCTGCTAAGTGGCAGGGCTGGCTGGGAGAGTCTGGACAGTCTGATTCCAGGATTGCAGGACACCTTCCTTCCTTCCTTCCTTCCTTCCTTCCTTCCTTCCTTCCTTCCTTCCTTC
>NW_024412403.1:5964227-5970349 GCF_014898765.1 Herpailurus yagouaroundi | reverse complement strand
TTCCTTCCTTCCTTCCTTCCTTCCTTCCTTCCTTCCTTCCTTCCTTCTTTCCTTCCTTCTTTTCTTTCTTTCTTTCCATTTATTTATTGGGTCATGTTTTCTTTCTTTCTTTCTTTCTTTTCTTTCTTTCTTTCTTTCTTTCTTTCTTTCTTTCTTTCTTTCTTTCTTTCTTTCTTTCCATTTATTTATTGGGTCATGTTTACTAAGGTATAACTTTCATCTAGTAAAAGTTTCATCCTTGTTGAGTTTTGACATGAGTGCTGTCTTATAATTGAGATATCGACTATTTTGCCGCCCCATAAAGTTCTTTGTGTGCCTTTAGAGTCCGCGCCTTCCTCCATCCTTAGCTCCAGAACCTACATTCTTCAGCATCGCACCTTAAATAACAATTTCCCCACTTATGATGCAAGCTATTCACAAGGTCTCGAGCAGCACATGACACATAGGCTTGTACAGGTGCTTGATAACTGGTAGCCAGAGCATTAGAAAGGTAGGAAAATGATCAAGAGAGTGAGGACAGTCCCGGTTCTCGTAAATCACGCCCGCATCTCAAGCTGCAGAGACGACATCCGGTGATAGAGGAGTCTTTGCCCCTGCATAGCCGCTGCAGCCCCAGTCTATAAATGGGTTTCCGTCCTGTTCCTTAAATGGACACTGCCACCTGCTCATGGGGCCTCTTCAAGCCCATCTGGGAAAGAGGGCTAGGGAGGCTCCCTTCCCTCGCAGCAAAGAAGAAAGTGCCTCAGGGCCGCCTCAGGTCCCCGCGGCGGTCACTTTGCTCTGCCCATACCTCCTTTCCCCCATCCCTGCTGGTGGCTGGGAAACCCAGGGCTCTGAGCCGGACAGCTGGTTTTAGGAGGACACGTGTCTCCCTTCTGGCCCAGAGACAGCATCCTCCCTCCGTGTGGTTGGGGGTTCGGGAGAGAAGTCAGCCCATGCCTACAGAATTGCACACCCCAAGGAGAGGGGGTTCTCCAAATGGTACAGAAGGAGGACACCCTCCTTTGTGCTCTGGGCACCGGAGCCCGGGGCGTCCTTGGCTCTCCTCTGTGACTACGGTTCGGGGGCTTCCCGGGTAAGGCCAGCGGCAGACCTTTCTTTTGTGTGCATCTAGTTTTCTGCCCAAGTGGAGAAATCTGGGCTTTCCCGTGGGCTTAGACAACAGAACTGTATTGTCCCACAGTCCTGGAAGCTGAAGTCCAAGGGCAAGGCATCAGAAGATTGGCTCCTCCTGAGGCTGTGAGTCAGAATCTGCCCCAGGCTCTCTCCTTGGCTTACGGGTGACCATCTGGTCTTTGCATCTTCCCCCTATGCATGTCTGTGTCCGCATTTCCCATTTTGCAAAAATTGTAAATGCTTATTTATTTTGAGAGAGAGAGAGAGAAGAGTGAGAGCGAGCATAAGTGGGGCAGGGGCAGAGAGAGAGGGAGACACAGAATCGGAAGCAGGCTCCAGGCTCCGAGCTGTCAGCACAGAGCCCGACGCGGGGCTCGAACTCACGCGAGATCACGCGAGATCTCGCGAGATCATGACCTGAGCCGATGTCTGACGCTTAACCGACTGCGCCACCCAGGCACTCCCACATTTCCCCTTTTTATAAAGCCCTCAGTCATATTGAATTAGGGCCCATCCTAAGGACCTCATTGGAACTTGATTAGCTCTGTTAATCAAGATTAATTAATTAATCTGTTAATTAGGACCTGGGCTCCTAATAAGGTCACTTTCTGAGGTACTAGAGGCTAATACTCAATTTTGGGGGCACACAGTTCAACACATAACACTGCTAACACTGTGGTGAATTCCACCCAATTTCAAGGAGCATTCAGAACGTTCCATGCCCCTCATTTTCAAAGAGAATTGACAGCCACACAGTCTTATGCCTCTTTTTGAGCTTTGCTGAATAAACAAAGCAAAGTGATTTTATTGGCATATTTGAGATACGTGGACTTGAAAATTTAGAGACGTTTACTATAAATGAACTTAATAGGACATGAGCTCATCCATGATGAACTCACAAGATACATCGTTAAATATACAAAATTAGAGTCTCCCACGTAGAAGCCACTAGATAGCAATTGTTCTCAAAGTTCTAGCAGATACCAGGTATGAAATTGCATGTGTGGCGTGTGGCCATTTTTATAAAACCGAGACTATATTTGTGCGTGTCCACACAGAAAAAAAAGATGGGAAGGAAATATTCTGGAACATTTCATGAAATGGTAACAAAGATTTACCCTGATGAGTTGGGTTATATGCAGTTTTATGCTTTCCTCTTTGTACATTTATTTTCCGAAACGTTCAAATAGATAACAGTGTTATTTGAAGAGGAAATTGGCACAAGGAAGGTTCTTAAGGGGGGGACATACTAATTTAAAAATGTGGCTGTAGGACAAAGTATAAAGTGCATTTCAATAAGACAAACCACGCACGAATTCCTAAAAATGAGGGTCCTTTTGTAAATGTTCTGCCCAACCCACAGCAGTGCTAATTATTTCTATTACCATAAAGGTCAGGATGAAAATGCTAGGGGCAGAATATAGCATCTGGGGTGGAATTTTGGCCTTTGCGTCTTTCCTGGGTGACAGCGGGCACACAGAAGGGGCTGAAAAATCATGGGGGTTATTTCACTTGTCTTTGAAGATCCCATCGCTTTTTTTTTCTTTTTTTTTTTTTTTTAAACCCTTCCAGCCGAAGTTCTCTTTTGACTGTTCGTTCCTATACCTTTAGGGACTAAATTAGTAGAATTTCTAATGCTCCATTTTCAGAATGTTACTAGGAGAATTGTAGGCGATTTAAAATATCAGTGGCAAGAAATTAAATCCATTCTGTCCTTATCACCTAATGTTGGCATAAAAGTCACTTCTGCTCTGCAGACAAATTCAGGGACTTTGATTTGGAGGAGGCTTTTAGTGACGTGGCTTTGATGTTCCCAAGAAGCCATTCAATGATCGTAGCAGCCCCAAGCAATCATCAACTACTTTCTGGCCAACCAGCCCATTTCACTGTGCCGGGGCCATGGATTTTGCTCCACTGTTCATTTAAAGTCTGATATTTCATCCAAGAGACTCATGAACCTCTGTCAATAAAATGTTAACTATCATTCCATGGAGGGGCGCCTGGGTGGCTCAGTCGGTTAAGCGTCTGACTTCAGCTCAGGTCATGATCTCGAGGTCAACGGGTTCGAGCCCCGTGTCGGGCTCTGTGCTGACAGCTCAGAGCCTGGAGCCTGTTTCAGATTCTGTGTCGCCCTCTCTCTCTCTCTGCCCTTCCCCAGCTTGCTCACTCTCTCTCTCTCAAAGATAAATAAACATTAAAAAATTTGCTTTAAATAAAAAAATTAAAATAAATTTTAAAAAGCTGTAGCAACATGCCTTGTTGTTTCTTTATAAACACGGTGACTGAGAGAAAACACAGAGAAAGTGCTGGGAAGGGTGCACTGAGGTCTGTGGGGTCGGTCCCCATCTTGATGTCTCTCCAGTGTAGGGCATGGATTCTGAGAACCTGTCCGAAACGCCAAGGTCCCCATGTGTAGCCCACACCACAGGCAGACAGATTTGCATTTTTCTTCCTACTTGGGAGCCATCTGAGGAGCTGCTCATCACGATGTTACCATTTCAGGCACAATAGAAACCCTGAAACCATTGGAAATATGAATATCGACAACAGCAGGACAGCACCAAGGAGAAAAATTACTTAGGAGAAAACGCATCCCCAGGGGATAGATGGTGTTAAGTTGCACCTGCTTCCGAGGCAGCATGGGAATGAGATGGGTTTTTCTTTCCTTCTTTTGCCAAATCTCTACAACTAGTTGGCAGACAGAAGCCAAGAGAGGCCAGATGATGGGAAGAGACAGCAACGTGCTTTAAAAAAAAATGCCTTCAAACAAGTACTTTGCCTTCTCTTGATATAGAGATGCCATCCAGTTGATATCACCGAGTAATGCCCACTGTGGCCCGCGCTGTCGTTGATAGACAGGGAGAGCACGCCTACTCACTGCCAGGTCCTGACTCGTGGCCAGCAGGAGCCAGAGTCTCGATCTTTCCTTCTCAGAGGCAGGGACAGAGACTCCAGTAAGGGATGTCCCCAGGGATGCCCGGCCGGTTGGGGTGCCGTGACTCACACTGAGCAAAATATGGAAAAACCCCCTCGATCCCACTCACTCCTGTGTGAATCGTGGTCCCTCACCTGCGCCCCCGACCTTAGTCCCCTTGAGTCAGGCTCTTACCCCAGTTCGTTGAGATGACTCGTTTATTCTCTGTCTGTCCCGCCAGGTGGTGGGCCAAACAAAGTCAGACACTGTGTCCCCTTCTCCTGGGGACCTTCAGGGCCCAGCCTAGCACCTGGCTCATCGGAGAAAATAAACAGTCCAGGAACTCGAGTCTCTCCCCCAGGTTGAGTCCAGGCCTCTGTCTGACGCCGAATCTGCACACTTCACTGCACATGGCTTTGCATATCGATGAACGTGCCTCATTGACAATCCGCTTTGGAAAAGGATCTTTTATTTCTTAGCCTGGGAGGGACCAAAGCCCTTTAGCTGGAGTATTTTGCTTCTGGAA
Source organism: Herpailurus yagouaroundi (assembly GCF_014898765.1). Classification (NCBI taxonomy): domain Eukaryota; kingdom Metazoa; phylum Chordata; class Mammalia; order Carnivora; family Felidae; genus Herpailurus; species Herpailurus yagouaroundi. The sequence continues at coordinate 5,965,793 of NW_024412403.1, read as the reverse complement.
CAGCAGGGAGAAGCTGGAGTCAGGATCGTGTACAACCAGTTTCACTTCTTTCCCGATGGCTTGATAATAGGACTGAGAAGTCACGTCTTTGGGAGCCGGAGGCTGCCGTGGACCTCGTTCCAAGAGGGTTTTGTCTTTTCTCCAGTGTTGCCAAAGCAAACGCACGCACAGAAATCTTTCCAATATTTGGTGGCAAGATAGATGAGTCCCGTGGGGAGACTGAGGAAGAAGGGGTGGAGAGTGGCTGGGACCCTGGGGATGGCCTGGGACGCATACTCGAGAAGGCTCTTTATTTCCCAAGCCTGGGCGGGGTGGGGGGTGGGGGCTCTGGAAAGGGCGACCCTCTAGTCAAATCAAATCTCACTAAACCAAATATCAAGCCAATGCAGATGCAATACAGATTTAGCCACTTACATGTACAAGGGTAGCTTCAGAAAATATTCTCGGACTGTCGTTTGGACCCTAAATTTAACCTGCTAAAAATTCATTTCACATTTCCTTCTCTTCAAACTTCTGGAATGAAAAGTAAGTATCTTTTAACAGGAACCCGTGTTTCATCCTGTAACTGAAACTGTGTGTTCTGGTTGAATGATTTTCTAAGTAGACGTAATCTGTCCGGTGTTCTGAGTTTGCACCGATGAAGAGGGAGGTTCTGCAAATTCAGTCTCATCTACGACACAGGAGAGTAACATACCAATTTTATAGGTATCCACGGCAAAGTGTTCTTTGTGTTCTGGAAATTGTATAATAAAAACTCATACCGTGACGGACTGAGCTCATAACCTACAGTTGTGGCCCATGAGAAAGCTAAGAATGGAGGTTTTCAAAGACTAATAGAATAATTTTCTAAATCCTTGAAATGACTTAACTTCGTGAATCTTTTACTTACTTTGGGGAAACGTGTGACCAGTGCCCGGTGGAGCCACACAGAGCCTGAGGCCAAGGGAAGTGTCAGTCTTACGGGCGGCCCTGTCTTTATGTGCAGTGTTGACGTTTATCCAAACTTTTTATACTTCTTTTGATTTTCTAAAATATTGCCTTAAAATGTTGTCTTTTTTTTAAAGCTCTCTTGGGGTGTTGACAAATAAAACTGTAACATACTAACAGAGTACAATGTAATGAATGGGTTGGTATATGCTCACATTGTGAAAGATTCCCACCTTTGGGGTAACCAACGACCACAAATCTCACCTCACGTGTTTACCTTTGGTTTTTGGTGGGAACCCTTAGGTTCTACTCTTTTGGCAAATTTCGATTCTACAACACACTGTTATCAGTAGTTACCATGTTATACATTAGATCCTCAGACTTTGTTCATCTTATAACTGCAAGTTTGTACCTTTTTAGCAACCTCCCCCTATTCGCGCCCCCCAGCCCCTGGCAACCCCCTTCTACTCTGTTTCTATGAATTTGTCTTCCTTCCTCCCTCCTTCCTCCTTCCTTCCTTCCTTCCCTCTTTCCTCCTTCCCTCTCTCTCTTCTCTTTCTCTCTCCATTTCTTTCCTTCCTTCCTTTCTTCCTTCCTCCTGTCTTTCTCCCTCTCTCTTTCTCTCTCCCTCTCTCTCCC
>NW_024412403.1:5954420-5963827 GCF_014898765.1 Herpailurus yagouaroundi | reverse complement strand
CTACTCCAAGAACACCAAGATTTTGTAGTAGATCTCACAAGGAAGGATAGAGGACAGAGGAGTAATGCAGTCACTCGTTCTCAAAGGAAGAGTGATTTTACCATGAGCATGCAATAAGGTTGCTTCTGGGTCTATGTGTGAAGGTTGGGGCACCTCCCCATTTCCTACTGCAGCTGGCACCATTAGGACATGGGTATTAGTGATGTGTGCACACGCCTAGATGCGGCCTACATGTGATCAGACGTACCTCAGTCTCCAGTCTAAGCTCAAAGGACAAGAAGAAATGGATCCAAAGCCACTTATTTACTGGAAAGTAGTCGTGGCCAATTCCACTAGTGGAGTATCTCATATGAAGGGATTGTCCGTGAGTTTGCAACTTGGTTGAAAGAGTCAACCAGACAAATGTATGTGCTGAGTCAGACACCGCTCAGATGTCACTTCAGGCTCTGTTGGTGAGGATCCCGTGGGTGGCCAGTTCAGCACGGGCTCCACAGGCTTCAGGGAGGTGTAAGGCGACAGCACACAGCTCCAGCCATGCCAGGAGTCTCCACCTCTGAATCTCGTGTTCTGGGGCTTCCTCCCAGTCCCCCAGCAGATTCCAGCTTCGAGACATCGCCCAGTCTAGAAGCACCAGGAACTGACACTTGGTGGCGTGCGTCTGGACGGGCGGGGGACAGGAGCTGGGGGCTCACTGGCTTACCTTTCCTCCCCTGGGTCTGCTGGGTCACACACCTCTCAGAGGGGCAAGGTCAGGGTCAGGCGCACCTGGATGGCCGGCTTATGATGGGTCTGCCTTCTCTCCTTCCTTCCTCTCTAACAAAGGGTATTGCAAATGCCATTTGCCTCAGTCTCTGCTTTCTGGGAAACCAAATGAAGACAGATTCTTTGTTATTTCCCTGCAGCCCTTGGCGCAGTGGGACCGTCAGAAAAATTCCTTCAAAATTTATACCTTGAAGTACCAATCCTGCCTTTTTTATGGGTACATGGCACGTACTAGATTTTCAGAAGAAACTATCACACGCCCAGTCTTCATTTAGGCTCCTTTTAATTGGGACTTTATTAAATTCTGACATTCCTCTCTGGCACTGGTTCGGCCTCATTCCCTCCCGTCTTCTCCCTGCTTCTCTGCAGATTCTGCAGCGGTCGTGCCGACCAGCAGCCTGTACTGGAGAAGGTTCCTTAGATGGCTATTTAGCGTTTCCTTTTGTTTTTTCAATTTTTTAAATGTTTATTCATTTTTGAGAGACAGAGAGTGAGTGGGGAAGGGGCAGAGAGAGAGGGAGACGCAGAATCCGAAGCAGGCTCCAGGCTCTGAGCCGTCGGCACAGAGCCTGACACGGGGCTCGAACCCACAAACCAGGAGATCATGACCTGAGCCGGATTCAGACGCTCAACCGACCGAGCCCCCCAGGCGCCCCGGCTCTTCAGCATTTCCTAATGGTGAAGTGAGGGCAATATAGGGAGGTAGTTTTCAGGAAAATGCGTCTGTGTTCTCATAAGCTGAGTAGTTGTCTCATTGGTGATCATAAAGGCAAATTCAGTGGAAGCTTTCTCACACGAGACCCTCTGTCCCTTCAAGAGGTCTTGGGGATGGTGACAGAGACACTGTCTTGATACGTTAGAAGAGAGAATGCCATTGTGTCTGAGGAGATGAGCACAGAGCTGGCTTGAGCGGCAGGGATGCTGATTTCGGATGGCCGAGGAGGGAAGGGTCTGTTATTCTTCAGACACTTAGGAGGGCGTGGAAGAAGGTTCTGGGTCTGTGGTGGGGCAAGATGTGGTGGGCGGTCCCAGACAGGAGTGTTTTATGAATGTGAAGTTGTTAGGGTGGCGGTGGGGGTGGGGGGGAGGCTGGAGTGGGCCAGGAGGGGACCTGAACGAGAGCATCTGCGCCAAAGGCCGTGACAAGGGGCGGACAGCAAGAACCATGGCGATAAAGCAGTCGGGTGTGATGACCGCTGTAGACCCCCAGAATGGGAGAGCTCTTGGATTGTTCTCCACTGCTCTCAGCCTTCCCCGAGAAATGCTGCAAGGTCTCAGAGAATTTTGAAAAGAGATCCTCCCGGTGAATAGTTCTCTTTTGTCAGGATCATTTTCTGATCATCTCTCGTGACGCCCATCAGTTTCACCTTGCCTCCATCATATAAGACCTGACACTAAACCCCTTTCTTAGAGATCCTGAAAAAATGAACTCCTTTTCTTCCCTGTGCACCTCTCATGTCGGATCTCCTCGGGTTTCTACAATGTGACCTTTGATGGAACGAAGTATTTGTGACATTTGAAAGGTGTCAGTGTTGAAGGTTTTTAAAGACAGTGAGGGTTGACTGTGCATCTATTCTGCATCTGTATGCCATTTAATTCGACTTTATTCAGCTCTCCAACCCTGTCCTTTTATTCTCTGAGAGTTGCTTTTTCCCCCCCGGCCCCTCCCTGGGTTACGCGGGGAGGGATGGAAGGCGTAAATACTGGAGTAGTTCAGTCGCCAACAGCTGCCGCAGAGCCAGCTGGATCCTCCGCATGGGTGGTCCGATTCCCTCCAGGACAGCCACCTCACCGCCTTGAGGTTGAAAAGGGGACTTCAAAACAAGCGCAGGCGAGAAGAAAGGGGCCTTTTACTGGTAAATCTACTGTATTGAAGAAATGTGTAGTTTATTTAAATGGACATGATGCACGCTCTTGGTTGACTGTTCAGCCGATGATGCCGTGGCGTCATCGCCCTGCATGGCACGGGCCCTACTCGAAGTGTGTTGAAGAAGAGTTGATGTCTGGTTAAGCAGTGTAGCCTTTCTCCGTAAGAACACACCGGCAGGTCTAGCATTCTGAAAACTCAAGGTGTTCTACATTAGACATGAAGACGGGGCCCACGTGTATACAGTCTTTCCAACTTGGCCATTCCTTCCACCTCCTGCCACAGAGAAGTGGTTTACCTTCCCAGAACGGGACAGAGCACCCCTGAATTGGGTGGGCAATTTGCACTTCACATTGACCGGGATAGGGTGTGTGGCCGGCTGGGCGAGCCCCGGGACGCTTGGCTTTGCCACACTCTCCTGAGTAACCATCTGCGCGGGGCATCAGTAGTCCGTAGGGATGGTTCACTCGGTTTACGTGAGTCTTTACCATTCACCCGATTTATTTACACTAATTAGGACCTGAAAGCAAGATTTTTCCGGATGATCCCTCGACTGTTAATCAAGGGTGGACTAAGGATCTGGGAATTTCTTATGACAACATTGAACGCTAATGGGAGCTGATAATTATTTTCATGATACTGTTTTTATCATTGAGGCTGGAGTCCTCAACCCAAATATAAATTTTGAGGATATCCTTATCCCTCAGTGAGAGTCATCTGTAGTGGTTTTCTCCTCGTTTAGCACTCCGCCTCTCTCTCTTTCCAGGATCCTATCTAAATAGTTAGTAACAATGACAATTCCTGCAAGACGCTAACCTCTGGGCATGGAAATTCTGTCTGTAGTCTTAATGTACTACCTACTAGCTCCTGACCTTGGACAAATCAGGCTCCCTTCCTGGCTTCATTTTCTTCACCCGAAAGTTAGAAACTTTATCATCTCTTCAATCTTGTTCGACCTGAAGCACATTTTCTGAGAATGACCAGAAAATTGGATTGACACAATGCTTCTCTCTCCACGGCCTAGAACAACTCTGAGCATGATGTTAAAGACAGTAGTTGGATAAGCTCTGAAGAAACGTGTTGGTATGTTGACATGTGTAGTGCATTTCCCATGGCTCCCTAGACCTCACGGCCAGAGAATCTTGCCCAGCGACCCAAGACTAACCATAAGAGGCCAGCCTGGTAAAATGAAAGTGCACAGGGTAGGCTTAAACAAGGACGGAAAGGTGTCTCAACAGTAGGAGAAGCTGACTAAACATAATAATTTTTTTGTTGATTAACATTTTTCTTTAACAATAAGACCCTGGACATTGTGATTAGAATGACAACGGCCATCGCTGGCAAAAACGACAATTCTCATCTTCTTGACGGTGGGCACAAAGTCTTGGCCGTCCTCCTCATATTCCAGATGAGGTTTTCGTCAGTCGACAACAGCTTCCCATCTGGTGCTCCTTGGATGTGGGTCGTGGGGGGCGGGGGGGACAGTCTGTGCATCTTGAACAGACACTTCCTGGGGTTGACCCTTTCCTGGTCTCATGAGCACCACGTTTTAACCATCTGAGCTAAAGTAACACAGAATGTGATATAATGCAACAGGTATTTGCAGCACCAGAAGAGATGAAAAATAATCCTGAATACATCTGATAACAATTTCTCTCTCTCTCTTTTTTTATGCCTTTAGCGACAAGGCACTGGGGCAACCAATGGAAAAGACAAGACGTCTGGCGAAAATGGTAAGCCTACGTGCGTAGTCTAGACATTTACTTTCGCCGCCTCTGCGGCCTCGTGCACGCGGCGCGCGTGGGTAATAACGCCTCCTATCCAAACCAGCTGACCAGCCGTGTTTGTGCTTCGGGTTAGAGCGGATCCGAGCAACCCACGGCGTGCGCCATGGTCCGGTTGTTGCAAAGAAAACCAAGCTATAGCTACACGCGGTGATAAGAAAACGGTTTCCTTCCCAGAGGAGGACTCCCGTTTTGGGCGACGTGATAATTACAATGCAAATATAGTTCTGTGCTTTCTTCATTAGGGCTGGTGAGAATCGTCGTTGTTGTTGTGAGGATAAAATGAGATCACGTGACATAAGCGCTCGGTAAGCTGTGAAGCGCTCAGCTCCGGGCGGGTGGCTCTGCAGCCTGCCTCGCGTCCCAGACCCCCCCTCCCCCCGGACTTAGGACACAGAGCTCCGCACTGGCCCCAGGGAGGTCTGGATCCCGGAGGGTCGTGAGTGTGCGGCAGAGGCCAAAGCGCGTGCACGCCGGGCTGCGGTCCCCAGCCGGCCTGGATCTGTAGGAGCGATCGTCACGCACGGGGTCTGAGGCTTGGAGGGGGCGCGCCGGGTGCTAGCCCGCCCCCCCCCCAACTTTAGCGGGTGAAGGGAAGGACGCATGCTAATGGGGGCCAGAGTGTGCCCCCGGTGAGGTGGGGTTCCAGGTGTCGTCACTTTGTGTCGATGACCAAATGAACTCACGTTTCTGGAACGCGGGTCCCGCCTCCTGCCGGAAGGGGTCTGTGCCGGTGCCCGCTCCTCGGGGGGTGGGGGTGGGGTGCCCCTCTCAGTACCGGCTGCAGAAACTCCCAGCCCGCCTTCAGGGGCCTCTGCCCGAGTCTGCGCTGGGGCCCGAGCAAGACCCAGGTGCCGGAACGTTCGTCCCTCGGCGCGGCAAGGTCAGTGGGCCGGCCCCGGGGTGAAAGGGCATTGTGTGGATGGGGAGAGGGGTTGGTGGCCAAGCGTGCCCTGATCGCAGCGGGGGGGGGGGGGGCCCCGGCCTTTTCGGGGGGCCCCGGGGGGGGGGCCCCGGGGGGGGGGGGGGGGGCGGGGCCCCCCCGGGGGGGGGGGGCGGCGGCCCCCTCCCCCTCTCCCCGGTTGGTGGCACGGTGGCCGCCATCCCTTCCCGGACCCCACCGCCCCGCGATCCCGGGTCTGGAAGACCACGGAGAGCTGTCGTTTTTGTTGGTTTTGTCCGTCGACGGTTCCCATGGGAGAAACTAAAAGGGGGGGAAGATCGTTTTAAAAAAGCTTTAGGTACTAGTTCAGTAAAAATAAAGCGATAAACCTCTGACATGTTCACGCAAGTCGCATTTTAAAATAGAGAGTAATTGCATTCTCCAAAACAGAAAAAACTCTTTAGTGAAAGAGTGACAATGTTTTCCATTTTTGCAAACCTCTTTAATGGCTGGCTTAATAGAAGCCAGCTGCCTCCGTGTTCCATCCGGCGATGTCGGGTCACGTGGCCGCAGGAAAATCCCACTGTGCCCTCGTGAGAGAAGTCGGTTTAACAAAGCATTATTGTATTAGTATTTATAACAAATAATTCTGATGTGAGCGCTTCCTCAGAGGAGGGCAGCACCCCCAGGGCGCCTGGTCCACACCGTGAGAGCTCCTGTGGCTCCCGTGTCAGCCGTGAGGAGCCGGGAGTCTGCAGGGAAGGCAGAGTCAGGGCCCAAAAGGGGGCCCAGTCCCTCCTGGTCACTGTCTCTGCCCCATGGCTTCACCCTGGCATCAGACCCATAGGCGCTGGGAAGCATGCGGACACGCTCGGTGCTTTGCACCCAAGAGAATTGTCAGCTGTTACAGACGACACGACTTCCTGCCATTGTTCTTTTAAAAGTAATTTTATTTGGGGGGGGGGGTGCAGAGAGAAAGGGAGAGAGATTTTTATTTTAGTGTTTTATTGATTTATTTTGAAAGAGACAAAGAGAGAGTGAGCAGGGGAGGGGCAGAGAGAGAGGGAGAGAGAGAATCCCAAGCAGGCTCCTCGCTGCCAGCATAGAGCCCGGGGCAGGGCTCGAACTCATGAACAAACAAGATCATGACCTGAGCTGAAACCGAGAGTCTGATACTCGACTGAGCCACCCAGGCGCCCAAGGGAGAGAGAGTCTTAAGCAGACTCCACACTCAGCGTGGAGCCCAACGTGGGGCTCAGTCCTCCCACCCCAGGATTATGACCTGAGTTGAAATCAAGAGCCTAACGGTCAGTTGACTGAGCCACCCAGGCACCCCATCTGAGGTTCCATTCTGAGGCATGTAATTTCTTTCAGCCAAAACCTGATCCCTTATAGTGAAAACTAAATGTGTCTTTTCTGGAGGTATGAAAATTAGTGGAAAGAAAAATGCGAGACGCTGTGGGTAAAGCTTTCCTTTATAGAATTCTAGATATTAGAGGACATTCACTTCCGAGTAAGAAATGGGATGTTTAGAATTAGACATTCCTAGGGGCGCCTGGGTGGCGCAGTCGATTGGGCGTCCGACTTCAGCCAGGTCACGATCTCGCGGTCCGAGAGTTCGAGCCCCGCGTCGGGCCCTGGGCTGATGGCTCGGAGCCTGCAGCCTGTTTCTGATTCTGTGTCTCCCTCTCTCTCTGCCCCTCCCCCGTTCATGCTCTGTCTCTCTCTGTCCCCAAAATAAATAAAAAACGTTGAAAAAAAAATTAAAAAAAAAAAAAAAGAATTAGACATTCCTCAATAATTGTAGAACGAAGTGCTGTATGAATTCAAATTATTAACGTGTTGCACCTTAATTTCAGACGAAACTGCTCATGCATGATATATGCACACGGTATTTTATCCTAATATTAAATTTGTGCTTTGCCTCTAAAAATGAACCAAGACAAAAGTCAGGAACAACCCGGTGGTGATTGGGGTGAAGCCTTCTGGAAGAGGTCTAAAAGACATTTTCCTAAAAATCTAAGACGCTTAGTTCTTAAATTTCTTAATTTTCTTAAATTTATAGTATGAGAATGTCATCTTGGAATTTGTTTTAAACTAATATTACATTCCATTGAAATTCAAATTATTTTACTCTGTCATCACAGGAGTGAGATCTTTTGTCTGAATGTATATTTCCTATTAACACAAATGAAGGTGCCCACATATGTTGAAGGAACAGGGACCCACCAAGATGTTCCGAGAGGTGGGCAGTAGTTAAACACAAAAGGATCATCCCCAAATTTCATTATTGTCCACAAGTGTTCTCATTGCAACTATTATAAACGTACTTTAGGCCTTCATTTTACCACTTAAAGCCAAACAGACTGTAGGAGTGAGGTATGAGGGCCTTCACATTCTTGGTCAGATCGCCAGATCACAGAAGACACAAGTCAGACGTGTTAAAACTCCAGAGGGATCCAGATTGTCGGCTCTGCTGGAATTTTGTGACATTAAATATTATCTCAATTATCTCCAGGGACTCTGGATTCTTGGTATCTCAAGATTATTTTTACTGCTGGTGTTGTTGCTGTGGATGTGAAAAAGGACGTTTATCCACATTACATTCAGAATGTCCCTGAATTCTTCCTCCGTCTCTGGGATGCCAACCTCTGGACACACAACCCAGCAAATTCGAATGTTTTCCATCACTTCTGACAGGTCTTTCAGAAATTTTAGGGTTATATTTTTTATTTTTATTTTTTAACGTTTATTATTTACTTTTGAGAGAGCGAGAGAGAGACAGAACGTGAGCAGGGGTGGGGCAGAGAGAGGGAGACACAGAATCTGAAGTAGGCTCCAGGCTCCGAGCTGTCAGCGTAGAGCCTGACATGGGACTCAACCCATGAACCGTGAGATCATGACCTAGGTCAAAGTCGGACACTTGATTGACTGAGCCACCCAGGTGCCCTGAGGGGTATATTTTTTAGTTAAAAAATGAATTCATTAGGATCTTGTTAGTTCTGGGGCACATGGGTTATTAAATGTCCGACATCAGCTCATGTCATGATCTCACGGTTCGCCAGTTCGAGCCCCGCATCAGGTTCTCTGCTGTCAGCTCAGAGCCTGCTTCAGATCCTCTGTCCCTCATGCTCTCTGGCCCTCCCCCACTTGCACGTGAGGCTGTGCTCTCTCTCTCAAAAATAAGTAAACATTTAAAAAGTATTAGAAAAAAGGGGTCTTGTTAGTTCAGAGATATTCCTTCCTATATGAACGAACTACCTGCATTGGCTGATTAGTTTGGGCCGAGAACTTCATTTATCCCTTGACACAGTGTTCTTCCTGGAGGGACACAATAATTTGTCACTCCAGTTACAATTCCTGGGCTGTGGTAATCTCACACGTGTTTACAAATAGAGACACAAACCATCTGACTCCAGAGTATTCACCTCCAATCACTAGTTTGGACACAAGCAAAAGGTATTTTTCAAGTCAGTAGTTTTCCTCAGTGCCTTAATCTGTATCTTGATACTTGTCATCGGAGGGATTCCAAGAGTTAAAGTTTTTATTGACATAGAAAGTAGAAAAATACTGGAAGGAGCGTGGCCTCTGGGAGGCCTCCAGTCTGAAGGAAAGATTTACGAATAATAAACCTCTGGCAGAGCTTATGTTCAGAGCCTGGAGGCTTACCCCAGCTAAATTGAATTTCTAAAACTGGAATGGATTTCTCCTGATTTGGTGAGCTGTGATACGTTTGTTTCCAGAAAGTTCTGTCTTTGGAGGTGGAGGGCGTGAGTGCACCTGACTTCAGGAAAGTCTCCCGTCCTATCCAGGCTCTGGGTAGATGTCCAGAAGGAACGTTTTATTCTGCATCACTTGTACCACCTATGGGGCTCACAGCAGTTGTAATTTCTTTGAGGTGTGAGTGCCCGTGCCAAAATCTCAGGCGCCATGCTTGAGTAGGTGAGCCCCTTCTTTGGGAAAGGGGTTGTGGCTTGAGATACTTCTGGTAGGTGTGGGGATATGCTAGGACCACATAGCGTGCAGTTTGCTTTGATATGATTCTATGATCGCTAACAATGAATAAGATCAAATGTTGTACTGGGTGCTCTCTTCTCGTTTTTTTTTTTTT
>NW_024412403.1:5929789-5954320 GCF_014898765.1 Herpailurus yagouaroundi | reverse complement strand
CCCCCATCAACCCTCAGTTTGTTCTCAGTTTTTAAGAGTCTCTTATGGTTTGGCTCCCTCCCTCTCTAACTTTTTTTTTTTTTTCCATCCCTTCCCCATGGTTTTCTGTTAAGTTTCTCAGGATCCACATAAGAGTGAAAACGTATAGTATCTGTCTTTCTCTGTATGACTTATTTCACTTAGCATAACACTCTCCAGTTCCATCCACATTGCTACAAAAGGCCATATTTCAGTCTTTCTCATTGCCATTGCCACGTAGTACTCCATTGTGTATATAAACCACAATTTCTTTATCCATTCATCAGTTGATGGACATTTACGCTCTTTCCATACTTTGGCTATTGTTGAGAGTGCTGCTATAAACATTGGGGTCCAAGTGCCCCTATGCATCAGCCCTCCTGTATCCCTCGGGTAAATTCCTAGCAGTGCTCTAGCTGGGTCATAGGGTAGATCTATTGTTAATTTTTTTGAGGAACCTCCACACTGTTTTCCAGAGCAGCTGCACCAGTTTGCATTCCCACCAACAGTGCAAGAGGGTTCCCATTTCTCCACATCCTCGCCAGCATCTATAGTCTCCTGATTTGTTCATTTTGGCCACTCTGACTGGCGTGAGGTGGTATCTGAGTGTGGTTTTGATTTGTATTTCCCTGATGAGGAGTGACGTTGAGCATCTTTTCATGTGCCTGTTGGCCATCTGGGTGTCTTCTTTAGAGAAGTGTCTATTCATGTTTTCTGCCCATTTCTTCACTGGATTATTTATTTTTCGGGTGTGGAGTTTGGTGAGTTCTTTATAGATTTTGGATGCCCTTTGTCCGATATGTAATTTGCAAATATCTTTTCCCATTCCGTTGGTTGCCTTTTAGTTTTGTTGATTGTTTCCTTTGCAGTGCGGAAGCTTTTTATCTTCGTGAGGTCCCAATAGTTCATTTTTGCTTTTAATTCCCTTGCCTTTGGGGATATGTCAAGTAAGAAATCACTGCGGCTGAGGTCAGAGAGGTTTTTTCCTGCTTTCTCCTCTAGGGTTTTGATGGTTTCCTGTCTCAGCTTCAGGTCCTTTATCCATTTTGAGTTTATTTTTGTGAATGGTGTGAGAAAGTGGTCTAGGTTCATCCTTCTGCATGTTGCTGTCCAGTTCTCCCAGCACCATTTGTTAAAGAGACTGTCTTTTTTCCATTGGATATTCTTTCCTCCTTTGTCAAAGATTAGTTGGCCATACTTTTGTGGGTCCACTTCTGGAGTCTCTATTCTATTCCGTTGGTCTATGTGTCTGTTTTTGTGCCAATACTATGCTGTCTTGATGATTACACCTTTGTAGTAGAGACTAAAGTCTGGGATTGTGATGCCTCCTGCTTTGGTCTTCTTCAAAATTACTTTGGCTATTCTGGGTCTTTTGTGGCTCCATACAAATTTTAGGATTGTTTGTTCTAGCTTCGAGAAGAATGCTGGTGCAATTTTGATTGGGATTGCATTGAATGTGTAGATAGCTTTGGGTAGTATTGAGATTTTAACAGTATTTATTGTTCCAATCCATGAGCACGGAATGTTTTTCCATTTCTTTATATCTTCTTCAATTTCCTTCATAAGCTTTCTATAGTTTTCAGCATACAGATCTGTTACATCTTTGGTTAGGTTTATTCCTAGGTATTTTATGATTCTTGGTGCAATTGTGAATGGGATCAGCTTCTTTATTTGTCTTTCTGTTGCTTCATTTTTAGTGTATAAGAATGCAACTGATTCCTGTACATTGATTTTTTTTTTTTATTAAATTTTTTTTTTCAACGTTTATTTATTTTTGGGACAGAGAGAGACAGAGCATGAACGGGGGAGGGGCAGAGAGAGAGGGAGACACAGAATCGGAAACAGGCTCCAGGCTCCGAGCCATCAGCCTAGAGCCTGATGCGGGGCTCGAACTCACGGACCGCGAGATCGTGACCTGGCTGAAGTCGGACGCTTAACCGACTGCGCCACCCAGGCGCCCCCCTGTACATTGATTTTGTATCCTGCGACTTTGCTGAATTCATGTATCAGTTAGCAGACTTTTGGTGGAGTCTATCGAGTTTTCCATGTATAATATCATGTCATTTGCAAAAAGTGAAAGCTTGACTTCCTCTTTGCCCATTTTGATGCCTTTGATTTCCTTTTGTTGTCTGATTGCTGATGCTAGAACTTCCAACACTATGTTAAACAACAGCAGTGAGAGTGGACATCCCTGTTGTGTTCCTGATCTCAGGGGGAAAGCTCTCAGTTTTTCCCCATTGAGGATGATATTAGCTCTGGGCTTTTTATAAATGGCTTTTATGATGTTTAAGTATGTTCTTTCTATCCCGACTTTCTTGAGGGCTTTTATTAAGAAAGATGCTGAATTTTGTCAAATGCTTTTTCTGCATCAATTGACAGGATCATATGGTTCTTTTCTTTTCTGTTATTAATGTGATGTATCACATTGATTGATTTGCGAATGTTGAATCAGCCCTGCAGCCCAGGAATGAATCCCACTTGATCATGGTGGATAATTCTTTTTATGTGCAGTTGAATTTGATTTGCTAGCATCTTATTGAGAATTTTTTCATCCATATTCATCAGGGATATTGGCCTGTAGTTCTCTTTCTTTGCTGGGTCTCTGTGTGGTTTAGGAATCAAAGTAATGCTGGCTTCATAGAATGAGTCTGGAAGTTTTCCTTCCCTTTCAATTTTTTGGAAAAGCTTGAGAAGGATAGGTATTATCTCTGCTTTAAATGTCTGGTAGAATTTCCCTGGGAAGCCATCTGGTCCTGGACTCTTACTTGTTGGGAGATATTTGATAACTGATTCAATTTCTTCACTGCTTATGGGTCTGTTCAAGTTTTCTATTTCTTCCTGTTTGAGTTTTGGAAGTGTGTGGGTGCTTAGGAATTTGTCCATTTCTTCCAGGTTGTCCAGTTTGTTGGCATCTAATTTTTTCATAGTATTCCCTGATAATTGCTTGTATTTCTGAGGGATTGGTTGTAATAATTCCATTTTCATTCATGATGTTATCTATTTGGGCCATCTCCCTTTTCTTTTTTTATAATTTTTTTTTCAACATTTATTTATTTATTTTTGGGACAGAGAGAGACAGAGCATGAACGGGGGAGGGGCAGAGAGAGAGGGAGACACAGAATCGGAAACAGGCTCCAGGCTCTGAGCCATCAGCCCAGAGCCTGACGCGGGGCTCGAACTCCCGGACCGCGAGATCGTGACCTGGCTGAAGTCGGACGCTTAACTGACTGTGCCACCCAGGCGCCCCTCCCTTTTCTTTTTGAGAAGCCTGGCTAGAGGTTTATCAATTCTGTTTATTTTTTCAAAAAACCAACTCTTGGTTTCATTGATCTGCTCTACAGTTTTTTTAGATTCTATATTGTTTATTTCTGCTCTGATCTTTATTATTTCTTTTCTCCTGCTGGGTTTGGGGTGTCTTTGCTGTTCTGCTTCTATTTCCTTTAGGTATGCTGTTAGATTTTGTATTTGGGATTTTTCTTGTGTCTAGAGATAGGCCTGGATGGCAATGTATTTTCCTCTCAGGACTGCCTTCGCTGCGTCCCAAAGCATTTGGATTGTTGTCTTTCATCTTCATTTGTTTCCATGTATTTTTAAATTTCTTCTCTAATTGCCTGGTTGACCCATTCATTCTTTAGTAGGGTGTTCTTTAACCTCCATGCTTTTGGAGGTTTTTCAGACTTTTTCCTGTGGTTGATTTCAAGCTTCATCGCATTGTGGTCTGAAAGTATGCATGGTATGATCTCAATTCTTGTATACTTGTGAAGGGCTGTTTTGTGACCCAGTATGTGATCTATCTTGGAGAATGTTCCATATGCACTTGAGAAGAAAGTATATTCTGTTGCTTTGGGATGCAGAGTTCTAAATATATCTGTCAAGTCCATCTGATCCAATGTATCATTCAGGGCCCTTGTTTCTTTATTGATCCTATGTCTAGATGATCTATCCAGTGTTGTAAGTGGAGTATTAAAGTCCCCTGCAATTACCACATTCTTATCAATAAGGTTGCTTATGTTTGTGATTAATTGTTTTATATATTTGGGGGCTTCTGTATTTGGCACATAGACATTTATAATTGTTAGCTCTTCCTGATGGATAGACCCTATAATTGTTATACAATGCCCTTATTCATCTCTTGTTACAGCCTTTAATTTAAAGTCTAGTTTGTCTGATGTAAGTAAGGCTACTCCACATTTCTTTTGACTTCCAGTAGCATGATAGATAGTTCTCCATCCCCTCATTTTCATTCTGAAGGTGTCCTCAGGTCTAAAATGAGTCTCTTGTAGTAAGCAAATAGATGGGTCTTGGTTTTTTTTTGTTTTGTTTTGTTTTGTTTTGTTTTTTTTTTTTTTTATCCATTCTTATACCCTATGTCTTTTGGTTGGAGCATTTAGTCCATTTACATTGGATGGGATGGGTCCAGGAGTGGGATGGGTCCAGGAGTGGGATGGGTCCAGGAGGGGGCTGGGTCCGGGAGGGGGATGGGTCCAGGAACAGAGGTGACTGAGTGCTCTCTCTTGAGCCGGAGAGGGACCGTCAGTTCTGGCACGAGGCGCTGCCTGGCTGATCCTGCTTGTGTGCACAGGAAGTTTGGATGGAAGGCAAGAGGAATAAACGCAGTTTCTAGAAAGACTACAGAGGCATCACGCCATGCCACCGCCTAAAGCAGGGAGGTGACCTGGTTCTGCTTCGAAGGCAGATGCGATAGACCAGGGTTGAGGGCTGATGGAGAGAAAGCCGTGGCCCCTCAGTGTGGATTTGTGGCGTGCATCTAGGCTGGCGTGTGCAGGCATCTGGAAGGCAGGGATTTGCGAAGTCCTGCTCCACACCGAGATCTAATATGCCAACTCTGTATAAATCCCCATAGGAGTTCAGGTGGGAATTTACCATCTTCTGCTAAGCCTCCCTGAAAAGGGGGGGGAAATAGGATGTCGAGCAGCAAAATGCATCCGAAATATGCTGTTTAAAATGTCTCCAGCCTGCACCTGGCTGTGGGAAAAGCACTTCCCCAAAGTTATCAATCTCTAGGTGTGCAACGATTACCAGCCCGGAAAGCTCTAAATCTGTCTCCGGCTGGCGTCATAAAGCCGGGAGCTGCATGAAGCCCGGAGTTCGCCTGTGCTGACATATTGTGAAAACTGCCACGAATGCCATGGACACATGAAGCTTTCAAGGCGAAAAATCAAATGACTCTGGGCTCCATCTGGGGCCTCTTGGCCCTTTCGCTCCTTCTTTTTCCCGTCTCAAAGCAACCAGCGTAAAAACAAAACAAAACAAAATCCAAACAAGAAACACTAACAGGGCCTTCAAATATTATACCGGGATATTCCCCTTTTGCAGTCAGCGTCCAACACTCTGAAGATCTGTATTCCAGAAGGAAGGGATGGACACACAAGGTTGCTTCTGATATTGATCCAGAGGGAGACAGAATGAAATCGGAATTGCTTATTAAGCTGGGCCTTTAAACCACCAGGGTCTCTGCACTAACCTGGTCAATGGGTAATGTTGTTCAACAAGTGAGTCGATTCCGTGTGAAGGTTATTTTAGGGATTAGTGCTGACAGGAAATTTATTTCTGTTAATCTTAGTCATATGAGCGATTTTTTTTTTGTTTTTTTTTTTTGCCTCTCAGGTTGGGCATTATAATAACTTTAGTGTGCAGGCAATACCTTGGATAAATATGGTGCTTCTAATCCGCTGTCTTGGAGTAAACGCGCTTGAAGGATTGTCAGTAGGAGTCGAGTTTGTAGCTGTGCCTAGTTGTCATTCTCTACGTCTGTATATTTTGCGTAGCTTAAAATGCTCTCATGCATGACCTTCTGTCAAGGCAGCCTTGGGAGGTGCGTACAGAGGCTGCGTCAGGCAAAGCTCCCCGTGACGTCGGTGAATTGTCCAAGGTCACACCAATCAGAAGAAAACGATTTTGGTTATCTGGCCAGCAGTGTAGACACTCCAGGTTGTCTCCACAGACACTCACTCCTGAGATTCCTCCTGACCTGGGGTCTTGGTCGTAAACTGGCAACTAGGGTGGGTTGGGGTCTGAGCCCATGGAACAGAATGAGGTTCACAGGCTTACATCCTGGCCAAACCAGAAACCATAGTCTCCACAGTACTGTTATCTCATCAACTTAGTTAACCAGCCCTGGAAAATATGTGTGATGTCAGACTCATTACAGGGACAGCCACATTAATTTTAAAAATTAAAACATTGAAGCAGTATGCTAATTTATGGGCTTATCCATATTTTTCACTTTTTTTTCCTCCCTCCCTCCCTCCACCCCTCCTTCCTTCCTTCCTCCTTTTTGAGATTGAACATTGGATAACTTTAGACCAGCCGAAGATAGAATTCTGTTTCCTATCATATGGAGAAGGCCCATATGCCTTGGTGAAAAGCTGAAGGTAGAAATTATGCCCAAAGAATTGCTGTTTAAGGTCTTTTTAAGCCTACAAAGCAGCTTGTAAGCAGGAAAATGGCGATCCTTCCTTTCTTTGGAACCCCTCCTTAACTAGGACACAGGAACATTTCATGTTCTGCTAATCAATTATTCGTATGGAAATAATATTTCTCAAGTGCTTGAAAACATTTTGCTCTTTTAAGCACGTGAAACCCTCACAATTTTACTTCTAGAATTAATTTGCACAGCAAGCAGCTTTTCAGAAGAGAAAACCGACTGGCATCTCAGCCTGCGCTCTCTGATAAGATGGTTTAAATTTGTAGGTTTCATATTTGTGAGTTCATCTGCGATTACGGAAGCATGTGTAAATGCTAATGTTCCTTCTTGAGAAAGGGTGTTCTCGGTAGATAGTGGGCTGAAGTGTCTTCAGAAACTGAACTCCCTCTCAGGCTGGACTGACTCTCCCATTCATAGGAAGAGGAAGTCTTGGGGTTTCTAAACATGCCTCCCTGCGCATCCTTACGGCCACCACAGATGTCGCTTCAGACCCTAGGGCAGAAGTTGCCCCGGGCCTCCCAAGAAAGCTCTCTGCAACATTCTAGAACATAGCTTTGGGGAGAGCCCCTGGGGCCTGTTGTGAACTTATGTAAATTCCACTCAAGCCATTGATTGGTTTCTCCCAGCATTCTGCATCAGTAACGAGTCTGCGTTTCTGATCAATACTAATTAATTGTGACAATTTGGCCGCATTTGGACTGTTCAGTCAAGAGACAGCATTATTTTGTTCCAAGTACCATTTTTATGCCTCCTTAGCGAGCTCCTCCGTGTTTTCAGGAAGCAACCAATTTTCATTAACTTAGGCAAGCTGAGAACAGATTTGGCTCTGAATCCTCTTTTTAAAAGTTACTTCAAAAATGTGATAACGTTTTTTGTGGTTTTTTTTTTCCCCCTTTGCTAAAACCTAGTGGAGCAGACGGGCAGAGTCACTGTGGCAGAGGGCAGAGACTTTGCCCTGGCTTTTTTGGAGGAGTCGGGAGAGCAAACACTGTCCTGTTCACCAGCTCACCCCGCCCTGTGCTCTGGACCACCAGACCTAGAGAACTCATTCCTGGTTGTTCGTGGATTGCTACCTCCTTTCCTTTCTCACTCTCGGCGAAGGAGAGACCCACCAACATCAGGGTGTAGGGAAAAATGAAAACATGGCCCCCTTGTTTGGAAGTTACCAAGCTGAGCATTAAATCACCCTGCTGAGCGTGGGGGCCCTACACACGTTGCCTGGCTGTGAGGCTGGCCTCGAGGAGGGGGGTGGGGGCATACAGACTGTTTTCTTTAAAACCGGTAAATATGTATCATTCATTTTATAATACATTTTCTTTCTGGCACTTGCTTTTTTTTTTTAAACTTTAAAAAAATGTTTTTATTTATTTTTGAAGGAGAGAGAGAGAGAGAGCATGTGCGGGGGAGGAGCAGAGAGAGAGGGAAACACAGAATCCGAAGCAGGATCCAGGGTCCGAGCTGTCAGCACAGAGCCTGACACGGGGCTCGAACTCATGAACTGTGAGATCATGACCTGAGCCGAAGTCGGACGCTTAACTGACTGAGCCACCCACCTTGGCGCCCCTCTGGCTCTTTTTATTTATTTATTTATTTATTTATTTATTTATTTATTTATTTTTTAAGTTTGATTTTTATTTACTTCTTGAGAAAGATACAAAGAGCAAGCAGGAGAGGGGCAGAGAGAGAGAGAGAGACAGATGCACAGAATCTGAAACAGGCTCCAGGCTCCGAGCCGTCAGCACAGAGCCCGACGCGGGGCTCGAACTCACGGACCACGAGATCATGACCTGAACCAAAGTTGGACACTTAACCGACTGAGCCACCCAGGCACCCCTATTTTCCTTACTTTTTAATGCACTTGGTGAACACTCCTGGATCACTTTGTACACTGGCTGTAATTATGGATGATTTCTGGTTTTGCATGGTACTTTGTAGAGGATTACAGATGGCCATGAAGTCTTAGCTCAGGGAGAGGGAGTTCTGAGTCCCCGTCTCTCACATCCGGGCCCGTGTGGCCTCTCCGACCAGCAGCAGGCAGCAGACGGGATGCATGGGGGGTTTTGAACCCAGGCCCTAAGAAACTGGCAGCTTCCACTTTTTCTCTCTGGAAACACTTGCTGTGGGAGAAGCCCGCTGGCGTGTGAGATGTCCTGTATCCTGAAAGCATCATGTCGTGAGGAAGCCTGAGCTAGACACGTGGAGCAGTGGCTTGGTGACATGCCCAACCAGCCAGTGACGGTGCGGGTTCTCCCAGCCCCACTGCCAGATGTGCAGTGAGGGTCCTCCAGGGGACTCCAGCCCCAGGGCCATCTGGCGGCAGCCCCATGGACGACTCCACACAAGAAGGGCCCAGCTGAGTCCATGGACCCGGTGGGCAGAATAAACACTTCCTGTGTTTACGCTGTTAAACTTGGGGACGGTAGTTAACTGTCACATGCCTAAACCTCTCGTCTTCGCTAACCCGTTGGCTGCTTCTCCTCTCCCCTGCTTCTTCAGACACAATTCTGGATTGTGTTACGTTCTCGCTGGTAGGAATGTAATCTCTTCTGGATGCAGACCTTGAGGTTCTTACAAACCAGAAAAGGGATGTCGCGAAACAGTGTCAACTCTAGCTTCTTTTGCGCATCCAGAGTATTTGCTCAGCACCTGCCATGTGCTGTATGTTGGGATCAGAACGGGTGAAGGCGTATTTTGTTTTTTTTTTTTTTTTAAATTTTTTTTTCAATGTTTATTTATTTTTGGGACAGAGAGAGACAGAGCATGAACAGGGGAGGGGCAGAGAGAGAGAGGGAGACACAGAATCGGAAACAGGCTCCAGGCTCCGAGCCATCAGCCCAGAGCCCGACGCGGGGCTCGAACTCACGGACCGTGAGATCGTGACCTGGCTGAAGTCAGACGCTTAACCGACTGCGCCACCCAGGCGCCCCGTGAAGGCGTATTTTGAAACAGCAATGCTGGGACAATGCGGCCAGAAGTCCTTAGTGACAAATACGCGGGCCATGGTCCTGGGAGGGAATGGGGGGGGGTGCACCCCGCCCCTGAGTAACTTGAGGAGCATCAACTAGGAAGGGGCTGTTTGCAAAGATGTGTGCGGGGTTCAGGGAAAGCCACACAGAATAGTTTACTTAGAACCTCAGACGAGCAGTGGCAGAGCCTGACAGGAGGCACCAGGATCCAGAGAAGATGCTGTCCGAAGAGGCAGTCTGATGGGGGCTGTGTTCTTCTGTTGGTGGACGTACCTGAGCTGCAACAACTTTGCAGACGTGTAGGGCTGCCAGATTTAAAAATAAAAATACAAGATGCTCGGTTAAAGTTCAGTGTCAGATAAGCAAAAAAAAAAAAAAATTTCTTTTAGTATAAGTATGCCCCACACAGTATTTGGGGCATACTTAGACTGAACATTTTTTCATCGTTTATCTGAAGTCCGAATTTAACCAGGCAGTCAGTATTTTATCTGGCAACCCTGGCAGAGAAGGAGGCAAGGAGATCAATGCCTAGCTCTCTCTCTTTCTGTCTTCTGATGGCCTGTACTACCACCCATTGGAGGAACCCAACGAAAGCCACAGAACGATGGTCAGGAAAAGCAGGGAAGCAGCGAGAGCAAATCCGAGGAGCCAAGGTTGAAAGATCACATTATGTCTTTGCCCATGCACTCTCCTCACCGAACCTTGGGGCCGGGTCATCTGCTCCCCTTTCAGTCTCCCCCAATTAAAAAGGTAAGTGATTGAAGCTTTACACAGACAAAACAGGCAGGACTTTTGCATACGAATTCTGGGTTGGTTTCAGAAAAAGCAAAAAACAAAAAAACAAGCAAGCAAGAAAGACTGGCTATTGATGGTATCCTTTTAACTGTATGGTGTCACTGGTTGGCTTAGTATTTTTGAAGGAAGGAAAGGTGTCAGATCTATTTTGAAAGATCAGTTAGGCTGTCCTGTAAAGTTTAGTGTTTTCCAGGGACTCAGTTGAAGATACCACAGACCCCTGCAGGTGTCATTCAGGAGCAAAGGGAGGTGGCCAAAGTCTGGAGAGGAGAACTTAACAGGAATG
Source organism: Herpailurus yagouaroundi (assembly GCF_014898765.1). Classification (NCBI taxonomy): domain Eukaryota; kingdom Metazoa; phylum Chordata; class Mammalia; order Carnivora; family Felidae; genus Herpailurus; species Herpailurus yagouaroundi. The sequence goes on along the minus strand of NW_024412403.1, from coordinate 5,943,807 downwards.
CAGCCAGGCTGGTGTGTGTGTGTGTGTGTGTGTGTGTGTGTGTGTGTGTGTGCATGTGCATGCACAGAGGGGGCACCGTCACCCCCTCCCAAAGTCAGGTTTATCAGGGCAGGAGGGAGGGACCGCGGTTTCAGCCTCTTGGGATTTGGGGCCCCCAGAGACCAAACAGGGGTGGGGCGTGGTCAGGCACCTCCAGGGATCTGGGGCTGGAAGCCACAAACCGAAGGCTTCCAGAAAAGCTGCCTCCCACTGCACCCAGCTGCCCTGAGCCACAGGAAGAGTGGGGAGAAGGGGGGCTGCCAGTGACCCCAGGTGTTGCCCAGGAGGTCTGGCCTGGGAACATTCCAGACGGGAAATGCTGAGGTGTGCTTTCACTGTCCTGGAGAGGGATCGGCTGCAGGTCGCTTTCATTTAGTCCCTCTTGCAGTCCTGAGTTTCGGAACCTTGAATTAAACTTCAAACTTGTGACTGCAAGATCAGTTGCTTAAGAAATATGGACATATGAGAAACACCATCTCCTCCTTTTAATTAAGTGCCATCCAGAACCAAGATATTCCTCCTTCTCTTCCCCCACGTGGCCAGCAGGATTGTTCCTTCAGGCATGTCGGGGAAGGCCATTTCCTACAGATATGAGGATTTGAGCCTCTTAATGTAAACCATCCTTTGAATGTTCAAGAGAAAAAAAGGTGACCAATATTATGGGATCGTTGAATTTAAAATGTAATTATTTGAGGCGCCGGGGTGGCTCAGTTGGTTAAGCATCCGACTCTTGACCTCAGCTCAGGTCTTGATCTCAGGGTCATGAATTCAAGCCCTGCATTGGAGTCTACTTAAAAATGAAATGAAATGAAATGAAATGAAATGAAATAAGATAAAATGTAATTATCTGTAAACTTTGCTTTTTCCAATATTAATTTGAAGGCATATTTATTATTATGTTTTATTAAAAAAATTTTAATGTTTATTTTTGAGAGAGAGAGAGAGGCATATAAAGTGTGAGTGGGGGAAGGACAGAGAGAGAGGGAGACACAGAATCCGAAGCAGGATCCAGGCTCTGAGCCGTTAACACAGAGCCTGACGTGGGGCTCGAACTCACCAACCGCGAGATCGTGACCTGAGCCAAAGTTGGACGCTTAACCAACTGAGCCCTCCAGACGCCCCTTTATTATTATTGTTTTTAACAGAGATTGTTGCTTGTGTTTGAGAAGGCTATTTGCATATCACTAGATTTAATTTAATGAGATATTAAAAAAATATATATTTCCGGGGCACCTGGGTGGCTCAGTCAATGAAGTGACCAACTTCAGCTCGGGTCATGATCTCCCAGTTCGTGAGTTCAAGCCCACATCGGGCTCTGTGCTGACAGCTCTCAGCCTTCTTGGGATTCTCTGTCTCCCTCTCTCTCTGCCCCTTCCTCGCTGTTTCTCTCTCTCTGTCTCTCAAGTAAAATTAAAAAAAAAAATTATATTTCCCTTCCTCCCCCAGAAAAAAAAGTAACTGAGTAGTTGATGCTCCTAATCTGGGATTCCTAACAGTTCTTGCCATCCTGTGCCAGAGGCTACTTTCCTTTTTCCTGTTGGGATGTGGAACTGAGTAGACCAACACTTGGCTGAAAGATGCATTGATTCCACAGACCCAGAAGGGGGGTGAGGAGTAGGAAATGAGAAGACGGAGATACAGCCTCCTTCACAACGTTTATGAGGATACTCCTTCCAGTAATTTACGATAATGCGAAATGGAAGCTTGATGCCATTTTTGTGCTTGGCAAGCGGCCTCTTCAATATTTCTAAAACACATTCTTCTCTCTCTGCCATTCCACTGTCCTAGACCCTGAAGATAATTGAAAATTGAACTGTGCTCCAGCATTCATTTAGAAAGCAAAGTGTCCTTGGGTGTCAGAGAGAGGCTTTCCTGGGTAGGTGCTGATGTGAGCAAAGTAATTTCCCCTTTAGACTGCTCCCATCCTAATAAGCTCACAGACCTAAGTGCAACAGGATTGACCTTTGAACACGGCAGAACTCATTACCCACGGCACAGAATCACTAGTTGTGCTGATCAGAATGGTGTCGATGAGTCTTCTGGGCTCTGATCTTTCTGAGATTTTAGAGCTTTGGAGTTTCAAGGCAAACATAAACCTTTAGGCAGTGTGAACTCAGGTGCACTCCCCCAAATGCAATTTCTCACCAGTCCATAAAGCAAGCGTTCCTACGGTACGCTTTGCCAACGGTCTGGGGCATCAGAAACAGCCCATGAAGATGTGCGTTGTAGATCATAATTGATTTTCTGGCCACAAAGAGTTCCCTAAATGTTCCTCCCAGGTAGTGGCATTCAATGATTTCATAGGAACTTCAGGAGAAAATAGAGACACGTTTAGCACCGAAGTGTTGCTGGGTTCATCCGTGAATTGGCCATGACCGTGCTACCATCTCCGCAGAATTTTGATGTTTTAGTCGGCTCGCTTTTAGGTTTTTCTTTGCTTTTTGGCTGTTTCCCCGATTGCAGTGCTGGTGAACCTGCTTGGCCGCACGGTCTGGCAAGAAAACCATGTTCAAGTCTCCGTTTGCTCAGGAAGGAACGGGCGAAGAGTGGATCCGTTTCTTGTCCCTGCCCTTTGTGGCTCGGCCATTGGCTGGTGGTTCATCTGTGGCGAATGGTTTCACACCTTTCGGGTCCCATTCCTCACTGTGGGACAGCGTCGTGTCTAGCCTCTTGCCTAGTTTTAACGCTTTATGACCCTACGGCTGTCCCTTTCTGGGACCCGAGAGGCTGCTTGACTCCTTTGGATTTTATTTTCTGCACCCATCGAGGGAATATTGCCTGCGAGTCCCAAGGAGAAATCTGATGCTATTTCTTGGTAGAGGCGGTAGAGGGGAAAGCAAGTATAACGAGCAGAATCTGAATAGGGTTTTCGCCGGCTGTGAACATGTGATAGCAACTATATAACCATTTGCACAAAATGGGAGAATTTGTTCTTTGATTTGGACGGACCGCCGTTCCACATGGCTGCCTGCAGAACACACAAAGAGGGCTTGTTTCCTGGGACATTTCCACGGCGTGCATTCGGGTTCGTAGTTAGGCTGCATGACCAGTGACTAGCCTCCTGGTGCGGGCAGGTGTAGACAGCAAGGGTGCACTCATCGCAGGAATACCAAAGAAGTGGGTGGCCTCCTAGGGCTAGATGGGCACGCCTGGGCACCTAAAGCGGTTGCTGTCAGCCTTCCTGCTACCCCTGAAATTAAATTGTGTACGCGGTGTTGTAGCCAGAAAGTATGCCGGTTTTCTCTTGAACCTTCGTAACCATTTCACTTGTGGGTTTAGGCAATGCTGCCTGGTGCCACGCATTACTGGAATCGTGCACGGGCTTGCCGACGAGTATCCCCCCAGATCCTGGCAACTTGGATATGGAGTTGCAGCTACGTGTTGAAAAATGTCTCACTGGCATTTTCCATAAACCCAGCCCACTGACACTTTATTTTAAAAAATTTTTTTTCTTCAACGTTTTTATTTATTTTTGGGACAGAGAGAGACAGAGCATGAACGGGGGAGGGGCAGAGAGAGAGGGAGACACAGACTCGGAAACAGGCTCCAGGCTCCGAGCCATCAGCCCAGAGCCTGACGCGGGGCTCGAACTCACAGACCACGAGATCGTGACCTGGCTGAAGTCGGACGCTTTACCGACTGCGCCACCCAGGCGCCCCTTAAAAAATTTTTTTTAATGTTTATTCATTTTTGAAAGAAAGAGAGAGACAGAGCACAAGCAGGGTGGGGTGGAGAGAGGGGGGGGACACAGGATCCGAAGCGGGCTCCAGGCTCTGAGCTGTCAGCACAGAGCCCGACCCGGGGCTCCAACCCACGGACCGTGAGATCATGACGTGAGCCGAAGTCGGACGCTCAACTGACTGAGCCCCCCAGGGCGCCCCCCACTGACACTTTAAAGGACAGCAATGCGTGGAGGAGTTGAGCTATGATCTAGAAATTATGAGCGAGATTAGCCGGTGGAAGGTTAGAATAACGTCTTAAAAGACGTGGCCAGCCACCTGCCGATAAAGTGTGCAGTCTCATTCTGTTCACACACCTCAAAGTTGAACAAAACCATAAAACCTTGCCAATTACATATCTGGGATGGGAGCAGCCTGTTAGGTCACCCTGGCCGTCCACAGCTGGCAAAATATATCCCTGGTGTGTTATTTCCTCAGTTCAGCTTACAATGACTTTAGTGAGAGATCAGATGCCACAGCTCCGGGGAACACTCCCGTCCTCGGCCAGACTGATGTTAGACATTTTCCCCTAATGTTCTGCCTAAATTGGTTTCCCGTATCAGTTCCGTGATATCAGCCTGCATTAATGTTCCCTTGAGCTACTGGAACTAAAAATGGAGATTTTATCACTGCTTAAATTTTTGATCTAGACAGAAATGCTTCTGTTACCTCTGTCGATAATCAGAGTACTTCAAGGGATGTCATTTTAATGCTGGTCCTTTGAAAAATGATTTTTTTAAATTTTATTTTTTATTTATTTTTTATTTTTTTAAAGCTCTTTAGAAACTGAGTAAGTTTGGATCATGTTGCCTGACACTGGAAATTTCTCTGTTTCTGGAAATCTTGAAGTAAAAATACTCTGCTTTACTTTTGGTCCGTAAGGACTTCTGTTTGGGGGGGGAGGGGACTTTGATGACTATTCTGTCCCAATGTCACATAAAAAGCCTTGAGTAGGGGCGCCTGGGTGGCTCAGTTGGTTGAGCATCCGACTTCGGCTCAGGTCATGACTTCACAGTCTGTGAGTTCGAGCCCCGCATCGGGCTCTGTGCGACAGCTCAGAGCCTCGAGCCTGCTTCGGATTCTGTGTCTCCCCCTCTCTCTACCCCTCCCCCGCTCATGCTCTGTCTCTCTCTCTCTCTGTCAAAAGTAAACATTTAAAAAAAAAAAAAGCCTTGATTAAACAGTGGTGATGGCTTGTTGGACCAAAGCACAGTGCACGTCTGAATTTTTCCCAGGCGCTTGCCCACCTCAACCAGTAGGGGAGACGCCTGGAGCCTCAGAACTTCACCACTACCTGGGGACGCACTTCTAATTCCATTTCTTCTTGAGATGAGTTGTCAGAACATGATTATTAAACAACGCTTAAAACTCAAACCGAAGCTCTCCTGTTGGCTAGTCCTTCTGAGTCTGGGTACCGCATGTGGTTCACCTGCTTGGTCCAGACCGCACAACCTCATTCCTTCTTGGATATTTGATTTTATTCTCTTTTTACCAATATGTGAACCCATCTTCCCGGTAAGGAGAATAACATATCCAAAGCTTAAAGTGACTCACCTCTGATTTGGCTGTTTCCACCAAATCAGCAAGTACTCGGCCATGAACTCTTAAGACAAGTGTCATTTAAAAAAAGCAAATAGAAGCGATGTGTCAAACATACATAGAGGAATGTGGAAGAACAGGCTTGTGGGGGCAGGACACCAGCGTGCAAGGAGTTTAAATCCACAACGGGCGTTTCCTGGAACCCAGCGCCCGTCTTCGTTTACGCACACTTACAAGAGAGGGTCACACCCCAGTGCAAATGCCATCCCTGTGCGTAGGGTATTCCTACGTGGAACGCGTGGTCACATTCAGGACGTGTGAAGGGTATTTAAAATACGGGAAGTCGGGGACACGAATAGTCGCGTCTAATCCCGCTTTCCTCCTTCTCGCCGTGAACGAGAGGTGCAGAGTGAAGTGAGGTGCATGATGTGTGACCAGATGGGGAGTCAAGGTTGGCGGCAGCCTCAAGTTTGAGACTTTAAGCAGCGGCGGTGGGAAGTGGCTTGACTGCACCTGACTCTGGCTGTGCTTCCCAGACCCCCTTCCGAGCTGCCGTCTGGAGCGTCACCCCCAAAGTCAAATTCTGGACACACAGCGGACGCATCTGCCCAAGAGTCCTGTGCATCTAAGGAAGCTTGCAATCCCTGCAAATCCACGCAGGAGAACGCCTGTCCACCCAGATTAGAGACACAGGGCCGAGAGCCAGGATGGGAATGTGTCCAGTGAGATAGTGCAGCCCGTGGGAGTCCAGGAAGAACAGAGCTACGTCTGCCAGGGCCGAAGCCAGCTGCTGGCGCACGGCTGGAGGAAGGCATCCCTCACCAGGCAGCACCATGGAGCAAAGGGGAGAAAAGAGACCCACAGTCCAAAGTCTGAATGCAATGTCGGTCTCTTTCCGGTGTGCATGGAATGTTCTTTCTGTCCTCACTGCTGCTTCGTAAGCCTGGGGCTCGTCTGGTCCATAGACCTCTTTGAGCCTCACTGAGTCTGGAAGGCAGTCCATCTGGCTTAGCCCCTTCTCTCTCTCCAAGGGCAACTCCTCTGGAATGACAGGCGAGGGGAGTCAGCACACTGAATGCGCTCAAGTCAGGTTTCTGAATTAATGAGGTGAGCTGCTTCTCTGAGGCTTCTTGAAGATGTCCTGTAATTATGATTGCATTTTCTTTCGTTTTAAGCCTGGAGACCTTTGTCAAACTCTCCATGGTGCTGACATCTTCAGAATTTAATCCTTTAAAACTTGGAAGCATAGCAGCTAGGGGCAAACGATCCCAACAAGATCCCACCCTTCTGAAATGGTAAAACCAGGTAATATAAAGGAAAGGAAAAACCACTAATATTCCAAAGCTCCGGAAGAAGAAAAAATGGGCCCGGAGCAGAATGAAGGGTGTCGGCTAAACCCTGAGTGAGGAAAACTCACGTTCCTTTCCTATGTGTTCAAGCATTTCAAGTTGCATACTTTCACAAGCTGGAAGGGGAAGGCACAAACCATAAAGTAAGAAAGCCTGTGAGTAATGGTTGGCAAAAGTTGCCGAATAGAGATATTTCTGTAAAAATCCCGAGGTTTTATTTGTTTATTTGGTTTTTAAAGTTTATTTATTTTGAGAGAGAGAGAGAAAGCAGGAGCGGGGGAGGGGGGAGAGAATCCCAAGCAGGCTCTGCACTGTCAGCACAGAGCCTGATGCAGGGCTTCAGCTCATGAACCATGAGATTATGACCTGAGCTGAAGTTGGACACTTCACCGACTGAGCCACCCAGGCGCCCCCGAATCCTGAGGTTTTAAAAGTATTAAGTGCTGTAAAGGAATGGCTATCCATATCAGAAATTGGACAGATGTACACATCAGAAGAAAAAGCATATAGTTAAGGGGAAACATAGCCATACCGTGCACGGTGATACATATTTGCGTTTATGTTATCAGCCTGAAATGAATTAAAATGATTATGTGCTTTTATAATATATGTGTAAGTAGATGAGGTTCATCTACAAGAAGCTGAAATCCTAAAATAGCAACAGCTTAAGTAATAAAGTTTATTTCGATCTCATATAAAAGGTATGTACTTGAGGGCAGTCAGTGCAGTTTCAAGGAGCATCAAACATTTGTATTACTTTTTGCCATTCTCAGCAGAAGACTCTTAATTCAGGGCCCCAAGTGGCTGCTTGAGCACTAGCCATTGCATCTGCATTCCAGCTAGCAGAAAGCAGATAGGAATAAGAGAAAAGGGCAAAGACTGTCAGCTTTCTCTAAAGGAGATTTCTGTTTTCCTACCCACGTCACATCAGCCAGAACCTAACACCCAACAGCAAGGAGGCTGGAAACCTCCGGGTAATTCTGGGTAATTATGTACTCAGCTTTAAATCAGGGGTTGAGAACTAAGGAAAAGGGGATAGGTGGAGGCCAGGAGCAGACTCGGCCCCGATACATTTCTGCTCACGGAGTTTCTCGAGCACTTACCTATCTGGCTGGCTTGCTTGGAGGGCTGGTCTAAGGTGATGGATGGCTCGTTTGTTCTCCGTCCTCCCAACCTGCCTGAAGTCATTTTTCTTTGTCAGCATGTGAAGGAAGGCAAACTGTGGCTTTTCTGAGGGGGTTGCTGTGAGGGAAGTTAGCTGCTGTTTCCTGGGAAGGAATTGTCATTCTTCGCACGTGCTCAGAAGAGGAAAGAGACACTTCGTGTGTTATCCTAAAGGGCTCTCATTTGCCCACTTTATTCAGGCGATTCTCCAGTAAGCGCTAAAAAGTTTCCTATGCGAATGAAATGAAAGCCTGCTCTCCGATCCCTAAGCACACAGGGGGTGACCCCCTTTCCTTACAGAACGCCCCCATCCTTCCCCTGCCCCCATATGAACTAGGTGTGCCCACAGCAGATGATGGCACAGAGAATAGAATGCACTCGTGTAGATTCAGTAGAAGGGGCTTATTACAGGGTATCAGCGCCTTACAGCATTTCTGAGCGGCAGAGACCCCAGCCCGTCCCATGCACAACCAGAACAGTGCGTCCAGAAACACCCAACCGCATGCAAGTTTTTCCGGCAGAAGCCTCACTGGGGCGTAGACACAGGCCGGTCGATGTCCCTGTGGCTGCCCCGGAGAAACCCTATGCCTCTGCCTCTGTGCTTACCAGCTGTGGGGGCTTTCTGTGTTTGTTTGCCAACCCCCCAGGGCTCACTTCTGCCTTCTCAGATCCTGACACCTTGCACCTGCCTCCTGGCCCTAAGCCTGGAGAGGGGGCGGGGGGCGGAATCCTACTTCCGGGCCATCTGGGAATGGATTTCTCCCAGCTTCTCAGCATCTGTGCTGGAGGGAGTGGGTGGGAGGAGAGGGTATTGGGGGAGCCAGTCTGCGTGCAGGAGCCCTGCACTTGTAATTGTTCTTTATACATCACCAAGCAGGCCTGTGCACACTTTCTCCTTGTCCCTCTAAACATCTTGAGAGGCCACCGAGTCTCAGTTCCTCGTCGTCCCCATTTCAAACACTGGGGGAGCATTTGAACCTCAGCAAGGCCAATCTGACCACATTCTTCACTCAGTTGGAATTGGAATTTGAGCTCTCCCCGGCATAGCTCTCTCATCATACCTCATCAGCCTGTCTTCATTTTTTTCCCCCTAGAAAATGTAGGCATTTTGTCTAGTGCTATGGGCTGGTGCCCCCCACCCCCCAAATTCATATGATGAAGCCCTGACCCCTGGTACTTCAGAACATGACTGTATTTGGAGACAGCATCTTTAAAGAGAGAATTAAGGTCACAACTGATTAAGAACACGACTGGTGTTCTTATAAGAAGAGATCAGGACACAGACGCACACAGAGGGGTGACCATGTGAGGACAGGGGGAGTAGGTGCGGTCGGCATGCCCAGGAAAGGGGCTTTAGAGGAACAAAACCTTGCAGGCACCTCAGTCTCGGACCTCCAGCCTCCAGGTTGTGAGCAAATGCATTTGTATCGTTTAGGCTGCCAGCCTGTATTGCTTTGTTACGCAGCCCCAGCCGACTAATACAACGAGGAACAATTTTGCCTTTCCAGTAGAAAAGTTAGTGTTTTCAATGATATTTATATCTTCTTGTTTGTGCTCCTCCTAGGCTTAATGGGTTTTGGGGAAAATTTGATCTCAGCAGCACATATGGGCACCCATGTGATTACTTAAATGCCCCGGCCGGGTAGTCATCTTATATAAGCAGGGTGCATGGAGGTAGGGGCTGGGGCAGCCGCGTAACTGAAGCCGAAGGCTCAGAATCTAGAAGTAAGCCGTCATTTTCAGCCGGCCAAATTAGGCTTTGCATTAACAACAGCCCATTTTGAATAATGGAGACTGTGGGTTTCCGAATGCCTCTATTTTAGGACAAGAGAGAATTTCCCGGTCTTGGAGAAAAAGCTGTAAGTACCAAAAAGGTGCTAACGTAGTGTGGAAAGTTGGAAGAAGCGGGAAATGGGTGTTTATCCCGCGTGAGAACACAACAGATGCAGAAAGCCCCCTCTCCCGCTGCTGCTGATGCCTGACCTTGCCCTTGCTCATTAATCTCCGCTGCTTAGCCAAGACCTGGAAAATTGCAATTCTCCGCACCAGTGGCCCCTGTTCAGTAAATCCTGAGCCAGTGGGCAGGAACGAGAAACGGCTTGGAGCTCAGAGCTCTGGCCCCGGCTTGCTGGGGTTCCATGCTCCTGCCCAGCCACGGCGTGGGGGGAGCTGCTCTAACTCGGGACGAACTGGCTTTCCCCCCAGCTTTTGAAAGAACATGCTGTCATTGGTTTGTTTTTTTTTTCTTTTTAATTGTCATTTCATAAGATGGATGTTTGATGCTAGCATTTGTTTGAACTAGGGGTACAAATTTATCTTTATTTCTTGGGGGAGGGGAGTACGTTATCCTTCCTTAATGCCAGGTGCTTTGTTCTCTGGGTAGGAGTTTGATTCAGCTTGAAGCTTGAGGGATACAGTTTCTAATCTTTGCTTGGTTTTCTGGCTTGTCTCTTTGTTCTCCCTGCCTCGAAGGCCTGGGTTTGTGTCCTTAGGAAGGAAGCCACCATGGCTGTCCGTGACCAATAGGTAGGTGGCCCCCGTGCGGGAGAGGGCGGAGAGCCCGCTGAGAGGCCAGTCGCCCTGGATCAGTTAGCTTAAGTACATCAAGGGTAACATAATGGACAGGTGTTAATTCTTTCCAAGTTACAATTCTACTTTGAAAGAAGGTAGGGCATTCTAAAAACCTTAGTATTCTAATACCCCATTTGCAAGGCACACTTAGGTTAAGTGGCTGTTATTTCTTTATGGTGTGCTAAAACCTAGGTCCTTTTACAGTAGGCTCTGAGCTGCATCTCCTTAATCAAGGCAAACTCCTACTCAGGACACTTACATCGAATTTACTGCTTATGCGCAAATTTCTGACCTACAGGATTAGGACTTAGGAGGTAATTTGTTTCTGTAAAATAGCCCTTTAAGTATGGGGAGTTATATCTATGTAAATGAGTGTGCGTGTGTGCGTGTGCAAGCCCCTGTGTTCACGACTTATTGCTAGTACCTCTAGGCAATGACTGTACATCATCATAAACTCAGGAACAAATGTATTTAAGAGTTCTTTCGATCCAGCATGGGGGTTAGTGTGATATATTTTTGAACGATGCTGAATTTCAAACTTTTAATCAGATCCTGGGCTGTCACAGGATCCAGGAATAGATCTGTTATGCTCTGGATGACTACGTGTCTGATAATTTCTAAAGAATTTATGCTAATTATTTGACGTCTGCGACTTAGATTGCAAATGCACGGATGGGGAATAATTCTTCAAAACGAGTTGTTTCTTGGCAGCCGAGGGCCCCTGCCACCCCTCCCTCCCCGGGCAGATGGGTCTTAGGCTATTTTTGGGGACAGGCCTCCTCCCCCAACCCTGTGTCTTTCCCAGACGCCTTACCTGACCTTGTAACACACACACACACACACACACGCACGCACGCACATTGTATTCTTGGAATTTATAAAATTCCATTACTTATTTGTGCATTTACCTTTTTATTTTCTGTCTTCCCCCAAGACAGCAGGGTTTGGGGCTGGTTCTTTGCTCTTTCTCTCGGCCTCTGGAACAGTGACGGACCCACACTAGGCATTTGAGACCCTTTGCTGAATGATGAAATTCGGTGTAAATTCCCCCTGGACTGCCCACTAAGCAAGCAGATTTTGCAAACTGGTTGACTGCATCATGTGTTTAACTTGGACCATTTAAGATTTTCTTTCCCCCTAAGCAAAATGAACTGCTCCGTACAAACGGCTGTCATCTTGGCCTCTAAGAATCTGAAAGTAACCAACACTGCAGATTAAAAACAAGATTTGGAGCAAGATGGGGCTTCCGAATCAGCCCTTCGCCAGCACTCACAAGGTGATCTCGGGAGAGGCACATTATAGTCACTGCCCCTTCGTAAAATGGGGACAGTGGACATTTCCTGCAGCTCTTGAGGAGACAGAAGCCAGACAAGGGAAAGAATACAAAGCTACTTTAGAACCTACAGAACCCAAAGTTAGGTTTGGTGTTATAGATTGAGTTGTGTCCCCCCAGATTCATATGCAGAAGCCCTGACCCCCAGTGCCTCAGAATGACGCTGTATTTGGAGATGAGGACGTTAACACGGTGATTACTTTAAAACGCGGTTTTTTACCCTGCCTGACCCGTGTCCTTCTAAGAAGGCGAAGAGATGCCAGACCATGTGAGGACACGGTAGGCAGCCAAGGAGAGATGTCTCAGGAAAAACCAAGCCTGCTGACATGTTCGTCTTGGACTTCCAGCTTCCAGAACTGAGCGAGAACAAACGTGTCTCATCTCAGCTCTGTGGTCTGGGCTACTTTGTAGCAACCCTGCAGACTAACACAGGTGCTCGGTAAGCACCTGCTGATGGGCCGTCGCCCTGACTTGATGACCACTTACTCTAGCTCTAGTTCTGCATTTACTAGAATAGATGCACGTGGGCCGCCTGGAGGGCTCAGTCGGTTAAGCGTCAGACTGGCTCAGGTCACCATCTCACGGTGCGTGAGTTCGAGCCCCACGTCGGGCTCTGTGCTGACAGCTCGGAGCCCGGAGCCCGCTTCGGATTCTGTGTCTCCCTCTCTCTCTGCCCCTCCCCTGCTCATGCTCTGACTCTCTGTGTCTCAAAAACAAATGAACATTAAAAAAAAAGTTAGAATAGATGCACGCAAAGACAGGATCGTAGTATGTCAACCCATTTTCCCCTTCGACAGATTTTCATGGCAACAGCAGAGACTTGGCGATGTTCATTCGGGATTGTCTTGAACTGGTATAGCTCCTTCCCTTTATATTTACGATTCTCTATTTTACATTCGCCATCAAATGATCTGTAAAAGAAAACCCACTTAAATCTATGAGGGAGGACCCGTTTAAAATTTTTTTTTTGAACGTTTATTTATTTTTGGGACAGAGAGAGTCAGAGCATGAACGGGGGAGGGGCAGAGAGAGAGAGGGAAACACAGAATCGGAAACAGGCTCCAGGCTCCGAGCCATCAGCCCAGAGCCCGACGCGGGGCTCGAACTCACGGACCGAGAGATCGCGACCTGGCTGAAGTCGGACGCTTAACCGACTGCGCCACCCAGGCGCCCCAGGGGAGGACCCGTTTAATGCTCACTGAAGAGTGGCTCTTATTACCATGACGTCTTAAGAACGGCTCCCTGACCGTCTGTCTTCTGGCATAATAAAATCCAAAATAGCAGGCCCACTTCCTATCTCGGTGTCTGCAGGGAAAAGGCAATATTTCAGGAAAACAGCGTGAGAGATATCCACGGCAGTGCCGAGTCTACCTGAATAGCACTGGGTTGTTTCCTGGGGAGGGGAGGTCACGGCAGCACTGAAACACGAGGCTCCTGAGCCTGGGGGAGCGTGATCGCTCACGTTGCTGGCCGTCGGCTGGGCTCTGTGTCGTGTCTTGGTGTGTGATGAGGTTTCTGCCCAGGGAGAGAAGTCCGGTTGTTTGGGACCGTTTTGCGCTGTGCTCCTTGCTCTGAGAGGGAAGTGGGGGAGAGAAGATGGGTGGACGCACGGATTGAAGAGGGGGTAAATGGAAGAGAAGGTGGATAACAGAGTAGACAGTAATGGCCCAGGACCCTTACCTTTGAGACTAAGGCTGCTGGGTAATGAGCTGGCAGAGCCGGGTGAAACCTGCGGGGGTTGGGGGGGCTCCTGGCCCACCTGGGCTCACAGGACGTTGCAGTTATGGGGGAGCTCGTGAGCTACAGGGTCAGAAAGTTGGGTTCCTTCCCCTTCCCCAGGGGCGTTGCTTGCTCACCACTAGCTTTTTATATGAAACCAGCTAATTGGTATGAATAACCTCTTGACCGTTCCCCCGGCCAGCCTCAGAACTTCTTCACGGAGGGACGCACAGAAACGATAAGATTCCAGAACCCCAGACGCACAGGAATAACAACGACCATGCAGCAGCGGGCAGGTTACAGAGTGTTCTGGGGGGGATACACTGCTCACTCGGCTGGTGGAAAGCCGCTGTCAGGGACGGGGGTGGGGGTGGGGTGTCACCATGCCATTTTGTCTGCTCCCGGCAGTGGGATCCTAGAGAAACATGTCAGGGAGCCCACCCGGCCCAGCGGGGAGCAGGCGCACGTCTTTATGAAGGGACACGTGGAAGAATCCGGGAACGGCTGCAGGGTGGCCTGGAGATGAGAACGGCACACGTTTGCCAGCTGCCATTTAGATCTGTCCCTCCCGAGAGAGAAGCCGTG
>NW_024412403.1:5917103-5929689 GCF_014898765.1 Herpailurus yagouaroundi | reverse complement strand
TGCCCAGAGCAGAAGCGAGGACGTGAGGCGACAAGCCCAGCAAACGCCTCCTGCCATCCAAGAGGCTGGGGAGGGCCTGACCCCTCGGCGCCGCCGCTCAGACGCACGTGATGGCCGCGTGGCCGGCCCTGCTGGAAGGCATTCATTCCCTTCGCCTCCTCGTGAGGTCCCAACAACTGAAGGTCTGAGCGGGTGCAGGGCCTGGTGGCTGGAAAGCCGTGTGACCGCCCACACCTCCCTCCACCTGCTTTGTAGCTCTGGCGTGGCCTGCTCAACACCACTCACTGGGCCAGTGCTTCAGTTTGCAACATGGCCTTGACCTGCACAAAACACCAGTGGCTGGGTGCAAGTGGCTTTTAAAGACGACTTTACCTCTCCCATTTCGGAGATGGGCAAACCGAGGCCCAGTGAGGCGATGAACCTTCATGAGAGTCACAGAGCAGTGGGACATACCCCCAAGTCACTCTACCTGGACCCACGACCCCTGCTTTCGGCAGCTGCCTCACGGGACCAGGAGGACCTGAGGGTTGGGAGGGAGTCAGCCTTAGCCCAGAAAAGGCTGGAGGGCACTGCCTGCCTGAGGCTGCTTTTCCTTTATTCTTTGGCCAGGTGCTGATGCCAGGCCCTGTTCTAGGCACAGAGCCCACCCAGAACTCACCCCTGAATGCCTGTGAGTCCTTCTGTCTGCCCAGGTCCTGACCATTCCCTGCGGCAAGCCCCCCACCCCCCACAAACGATGCTTCCTCATGTCACTCCAACGTGGCCCCATTTTCCAACTTGTGCACAAGTCATCCGTGGACGGTGCCCCTCAGCTGGCCCCCTGGAGGCTTTGCCGTAGCGCCTCCCAGCCTCCCCCCTTTCGAGTTCAGGTAGAAGTGGAGAGGAGACGGTTACCGCTGAGGGCGACCGAATCGTGTAGTCCTGAGATAGAGGCAGCACCGGACAGCGGCCTGTCCTCTTCATTACCAGACTCACTTGCAATTAGCGGTCACTAACTGAACACCTACTATGTGCTGGCCCTGTGTGAGCTTCTGGAACAAGGCGGATGAAGCCCCTGACCTCATGGAGCTCAGGCTGTCGTGGGACGAGGGACCACAGAGCAGGGAGGAGAGAAAGAACAAAGTAGTGATTGCGTGTGAGGAGCCATAATGTGGGGTGCAGGGCTGGGGTGTGTCGGCACTTCCTGTCCCCCCCCCCGACTCCACCTCCCCCGCAGACGTGGACCAAATCCTCTCTCCGAGCAGCAGAATAGGATCCTGGTGCCGACCCCCAAGCGATGGGGAAGGGAGGCGCTCACACAGCCACCTGTGCCCTGTTGCTGTCCCCATCATCTGGAGGGTGGGAAGGAGACCTTCTGGAGCAGCTCCGTGACTCGGTTTCTCCAGGGCTTGAGGCTTGCAGACGCGGAGTGGCCCCGAGGGCTGTGGTGCCTCCGGATGCCCTCCCCCCACCATCCCTCGGCTCCTGCTGAATCTGGGGCGCTCAGAGCTGTGCCTTCCTAGTCTTAGGACCACACGGATCATTTGCATCATTTGCAGTGAACCCTGTGGCACCAAATGTAACTAATTATTCCTTCCCCACGGCATTCTGGGCCCCCCTCCCCTGCTTTACAAATCTCGGTGGAAGGAGTAAGAGTATCAGACCCTCCCCAGGGGATGCTTGACTCGACCAAGTAACCATTCCTGAAATAGTCATGCTTTCTTCTTTAAACATTATAATATTTTCCCAACTAAGGAGGAATGTATAAATTACTTTTGGCTGAAGATATTAGTTTCAGATGAGATTGTGAAATTTATTTTTATGGCCCATCTTCACAGTCTCGTGCAGCTCCTAAATATACATCATTTTCCACACCTTCCTTTGTCGTTTGCCAAAAAATAATATTGCTGTTTTCTTCATTATTGTTAAGGGGACGGATGAGTCAGGCCGTTCAAAGGCTTCAGGTTGCAGTGTTTTAAGACCGAAAGGCCTTCCACGTCCCCTTGAAGGAGAGCTGGTCTCCCACTTTGTGATCACCACACACCAGATGCTGGGGATCCTCGAGGAGAAAGAGGATGTGGGGACCTGAGCCGTCTTATGACAAATCCTAGGGCTGAAGGTCTTATCACCGCTCCGGTTGGTGCAGAAGGTCCATTTCTGGGAGCACGTCAGCTGCAGCGGGTCACAGCTCAGGTTTGCCAGACACTATCCCATCCCGGGCTCATGCGATAATGTTAATGGAACACGTTTAAAGTCCTGACATGAGCCTCAGGGAACTCCTGCCCCGCCCAGAGGCCCTAATCTTAGTAGATTTCCTACAACGCCCTTTGAGATGTGAATGGCTACTCGATGCAGCACAAGACAAACCCATGTGTGCCTCCGTATCATCTGGGCTCTTGTGGGTTCGAAAAAGATGGCCCCCAAATATTCCCTGGACACTGGGGCTCTTCACATTCCCTGCTGTCGTGGACATGGGCAGCCAATCTGGGATCGAGGAAAACAGTTGTACCGATTGAGGTCACAGACCAATCAGTCTGGCAAGGCTTGCAAAGCCAGTGGCTTCTCCTCCCAGATAGAGTTGAGATTGGAGGGATCTAAGCAGAAACTGCTTAGTCTCTGGTAAAATTGACAGGAACCTGCTGAAGGGTCTGCAAAGGAAATGTCACATAACCAGATGCACTTGAAATAAGGGGCAACTCATGTATATTTATATTCTTATCTATGTATTATCTATCATCTATCTATCTACCTACCTACCTACTATATCTATCTATCTAGATCTATTATCTACCTATCTATCTATCCGTCTGTCATCCACCTAAGAGAGAGAACGAGCAGGCAGGGGGGAACAAACCTGGTTCACTTGAAAGGAATCTCATATCCTCCACTTTGTCAGGGTGCCGCCTGAACATTATTATCCAAAGTCGCGGAGAGAGGAGGTGAGGGAATGGATGAACTCAGGCTGCCTGGTGACAAAGTCAGGAATAGAACCCTGTCCCTGCTACCTGGCTGGGGCTTTCTCTCCTTCCTCAAATGCCCCTGACATTCCCGTTCCAAGCTGGATGAGCCCAGCACACTGCTGGGCTCCAGGTACAAGTGCAGGTGGCAGTGAGGTGTGGTGGGGTAGGTCGTGTCCCCATTTCCGCCTCGAGCCAACTCTAGGGCTTTCTTCTGCACTTCATCTGTGGACAGAGTGGTTGAGTCTCAACTTTGCCTGCACCTTAGAACCACCTGAGAGCCTTTTATAAAGTAGGGCTGTCTGGTCCTCCCCCAGGGCTACTGACTCACTTGACTTGGTTTTGCCACCAGCGTCTCTTCCTAGTGCAACCCCGAGTCTGGAGTGGGGCCCAGGGCCTGTTTATATATATATATATATAATAATGTTTTATTTATTTTTGAGACAGAGACAGAGCATGTGCAGGGGAGGGGCAGAGAGAGAGAGGGAGACACAGAATCTGAAGCAGGCTCCAGGCTCCGAGCTGTCAGCACAGAGCCCGACGCAGGGCTCGGACTCATGGACCTCGAGATCATGACATGAGCCGAAGTCGGACGCTTAATCGACTGGGCCACCGAGGCGCCCCTAGGCCTGTATATTTTTTAAAAAGACGCCTTGGGGCACCTGGTCGGTTGAGCGTCTGACTTCGGCTCAGGTCATGATCTCACAGTTCGTGAGTTCGAGCCCCACGTCAGGCTCTGTGCTGTCAGTGTGGAGCCCGCTTCATATCCTCTGTCCTCCTATCTCTCTGCCCCTCCCCAACTTGTGCTCTCTCTCTCTCTTTGTCTCTCTCTCAAAAATAAATAAATATTAAAAAAAGACTTAAAAATTACCTTGGCAATTGTGATGATTAATAAATATTAAAAAAAGACTTAAAAATTACCTTGGCAATCGTGATGATTAACTTTCATCAGATTGAAAGGGTTGTAAGGATTCTTCCCTTTTATGACTGGAGGATTTTATTTATTTATTCGTTTTTATATTTGGCTAGAAGTCAGCTGATGTTCAGCACAAAAGCCTGTGTGTTCACTTTGCTTTGGCTTCTATCCTATTTTCTGTGATCATTACGGTGTGAATTAGTTAAAGCCTTCTGGCATAGCAAACACACCACTAAGTGTACCTCCTTGGAACAAAACGTAAAACCTGTGGAAGTTTGGCCAAATTGTGAAGGTCAGAGGGGGTCATCCGTTGGCGGCTATGATGAAGACAGAAGTCCTAATCCAATCAGCAATGTCATTGACAATGCAAGTATACACAGAAACCCAGTGACTTTAACCCGGAGCTCTTGTGAACGTCAGTCGTCCACTGGGTCAATATCTGTGGCACTATTAAAACCGTATCTCCGTGAGGCACCAGGGAACAGTAAAAACACAGCTAATATTTTTAACACTATGTAAAACGTGGCCACGAGACCCAGAAGAGGAGGTACAGAAAATGTCGGACAGGTTGGGACTGTGTTCTTGAGTTTTGTGGTCTCTGGCAGGTGTAGCGTTGGGGCAGCCAGACAACAGCCCGTTCTGGGCTCTGATGGGGATCAGGACCCCTTGCAAACCAGGGGTCGTGCGTGTGTGGGGGGGTGGTGGGTGTTTGCTTCACGGTGGACGGACGGCTGTCTGCCTTCCGGCTCTCAGCTCAGTGACCGCCTGATGCTTGTGTTTTCTGTTGTTACAGACGGGCAGAAGAAAGTTCAAGAAGAATTTGACATTGACATGGATGCGCCAGAGACAGAACGCGCGGCGGTGGCCATTCAGTCTCAGTTCAGAAAATTCCAGAAGAAAAAGGCTGGGTCCCAGTCCTAGCGGGAGAGCCCCCTCCTAGTCTTCCAGAAGACACCGAATTCAACCATCATCTGTCAAAGAAATTAAAAGAACAACACCCTAGAGAGAATTCATCTGCACACGATACACACATGCACACCCGACCTGCAATGCATGTACAGAGACCCGTGATATTTATTCCCTGATAGGAAGGTGTAGACAATGCAGCTGTGAGTGGCTTCATCTCTGTTGATCTCTAGTATCGTTCCTCCTGCACCTGTTTTCCTTGATGTTGTAATAAAATGGAGTTACGAAGTGTGATTAAAGTGTCTGCTTCCTCTCTCCCTTTAGATTAACCTGGGAAGTTACCCAGAGCTAGAGGTGACTGCAGGGCAGCTGTCTGTGTTCTCCATCCCTTAAGAGTTGGAGCTGAAACACGGTGCTTCTGTGAGGAGGCTTTCTGTGGGAATGAGATGTCCGCTCTTTGCCATACCTGTGTCATCTGGAGAGTGCGTTTTCCTCTTCTGAGTGTCAAAGAGTCAGCAGCTTCCCCGGGGGAATTATGACTCACCCGGGAGAACGAGAAGGGGGTGGGTGGTGCATCAGCATTTGGCGTGTGTCACTCAGGTGTGCTTAGCAGGTGCGTTTCACAACTCCAAAGGGGACGCTCCCCACTTCCGCCCCCGCTGTGGCCGTTCTCTCTGCACCCGTGTGGCTCCGTGGGGAAAGGTGGCCCTCTGGTCTCCCCCACCTCCCGGAGCTCCTCACCCTGTGATGTGCTACTTGCTAGGATCATTCCCAAGACCTGCAATTTGGAGAAGCTGTCTGGCTTCTCTCCTATCACATATCTTCCCCTGAGGACCTTGCAAGTAAATGGTTTCACACGCCCTGAAGGGGCTCCCCGGCCGGGAGGAGAGGATGGTCCACAGGGTCAAGAGCAGGGGGTTGGATGCTTGCCTTGGGGCCCCAGATGGCAGGAGCCCTGAGCTACTCAATCTTGCTGTTGTTGGAGCTTTGCCAGGTGGGAAGCTGGTACAGAAGCCGAATCTCATGTTCAGCATCCTGGGGTGCTCGGGGAAGGCACGATGTACCACCGAGGGCCATCCCATCTCCCTGCACCAGCTCCTTCACCAAGGATCGAGTTGGAGCACGCAGAACGGTGGAAAGAGGAGAGACAGGGCTCTGTGTGCCTGCATGTGCTCACAATTGTGCCTGGGAGCGTGGGTGTGAAGTATGGTGGGAGCAGGCATGGTGACGGCTGGGGGTGGGGCCCATGCTGTGCCTCTGGCAGGGCTCACTTGTTGCCACAGGTGTCCGGACCGAGAAAGACGGGCATCCTTGGGAAGATGCACTGCTTCACAAAATGCACCCGAAAGTGTGTCTATTGTGTTTGGTGGGGAGATCCCTCCTACTGGACAATTTTCTGCGGCTGTTGGAGACAATACAGGGCTGGGCTCTGGAGCTCCTCTAACAGGTTTCTGATTAGATGAGTACCCAATCGGATCACGTCAGTGCCGGCAACCAGCCGGGGCTTCCCGGGGCTCCCGGCAGCCAAGGACTCACTGAAAACAGGACAGCAGGTTGGCGGGGGGGGGGGGGGGGAAGGACTGAGAACAAGCTTCCCGAGACAGCAGGGGAAAATGCCACAGAAGTCCTAGGGGCTGCTGTGTACTCTTTATGTAGGTAAAGAAAGTTGGGAACATAATTCAGTTGAATTTCTTTTATGTCCTTCTGTGCTCCCACTGTCCCCTTGTTCTCTGAATATTATCACATAAAGGGAGTGGCCGCCTTACTAAGCGTGTCTAGCCCTGACGGCCGGCATGGGTCTCCTCCAGCTCTGATTCACCTCGAAGCAAGTCTGGTTTTACAGTTAGGATGCTCCCCCTAGAGGGGACTCTCCATGGGAAGCTGGAGAATCTAAGGAGTGTTCTTCCCCAATGTTCCAAAGGGATGGGAGGCACTCCTCAGTAATAATGGCCCATTGGTGAAGAAAGAGGAGAGGGGAGGCGAGAGCTCTCATGTATGGAGAGACCCCTAAATGGTCCCGATACACAGGGTACATCTGGGTTCCTTTGAGCCATGGGAATGAATTTAATTTTTCACTTCCCAGGTAGATTCATAAAAGTGTCAAACTCCAACTAACAGCAAGGGGAAGATTCCAAATGTGCCCCCCTCTGCATGGGAATTGGGTATGTGTAGCCGATGGCTTCCTGGAGCAGGTGGAAGATGTGGTTTATGGCTCCAGGCTTGGAGGAACCTTCTCTTCCCGTGGGCTGCAGTGTTCATCCCAGAAGGGAGGAGGGAACTTCCTCAGGGTGTGCCCAAGCAGGAGTACATAGGGTATCAGCAAGCTGGGACATCATTAATTCAACTTCATTCCACACATATTTAGTGGACTCCTAGTACATGTATGCACCAGGACTGTGGCCGTGCCTTGTCAAGGTGATGGCAGGCTGGTGGGGAGGAAGCCCAGGTAAACAGATGATAAAACGGAGAGATTTGTGCTGTGGCAGAACATAGGTAGGGGCAGCTTATCCAGGCTTGGAAAATCACCCAAGTCTCCCCGACGAACTGCCACCCCAGCAATGGTGGGAAAGATTATGGGAGTCACTAGATAAATAAGGTGGGTGGTTGGGGTTGGCTGGTGGGGAAGGGTCTGGGCAAGGCCCAGGAGAAGGGGATGGTCAGCTTTGCAGAGGCTTACTGGATTACCACATCCCAGCCCAGGGCAGGTGGTTATGTCACCCACACCTGGGCAGGTTAGAAGGCAGGACCCAACACTTGAGTCTTGGAACTGGATTCATCTTCTATTTCAGGTTGGCCAAGTGAGTGCAGACAAGTTACCTATTTAAGCAGCGCTTTTCCTGACCATCAAGGTGATGATAAAGTGTACTTGGCAAGGTGGATGGGAAAATGTTAGAAATAAAATACTTGAGTGTCTGGCTCAATGTAGGTGTCCAACATATGAAAGTCAATAATGACAGAGCCATGTGGTAAAGAGTTCATCATTGCTTCCAGCAGCAACAACCTTTTTCCTAGCTCAACCCAATGCAGAGTTCCACAGGACTCCACTACTCTTGGTGACAGCCAGTTGGGTCAGTCAGTGATGGGCACCAGACCCAAGAAGTGGGATCAGTCCATCAGAATCCTTCTCTTGTGAGTTTGAGCTAATGGTCATGGTACTGAGCTAATTAAGGAGAAACAGATGTTGAGTTGGGGTCAAAGCTAGTATTGTGGCAGGTAAGTCTGCAAGAAAGCTTTCCACAAAAAAGCACCTGCCCCTTTTTTCAAGAAGTAGCAAAAAAGCCCATTTGGAGAGAGACACAGGAGGGCGCCAAGAGGAATTTGAGAGCCAAGAAATATGGGCCCGCGAGAGACAAAGGGTAGCTTAGGTTGAGTTAGTTACTTGGTAGCAATGAGCGGAAACCCATTCACACGAGCTAAAAACAGAGAACAATTCAGGTGTCACAGACGTCCAAGAATAGAGCATCCAAGATGTCCAAGAAAAGAATAGAATGCCATGGGCAGAGGAATGACATTAAATTTATAAATAAACTGGGCACAGTGGGGAAAGAATTGACATCTTTATATTGTTATCTTTATAGCATTTTATGACTTTCAGTAGACTTTTACAGTTTTTTTCATATGGGTCTTTTTGTTCTATTTCCACATATTTCATGGTTTTTGTTGTCCTTCTAGATAGTATCTTTGCCCAAAGTATTTTCTAGTTGATTTTACTGTTATCTAGGAAAACTACTGACATTGTGTATTTAACTCTGTAACTATTCATCTTATTGAACTATATAATATCTTGTGGTTTTTCAGTGGATTCTTTGGGATTCCCTGGTAGGCAGTCCTATCATCTGCAAAGAACGATAATTCGTGTCTTCTTTCCCCCAGTTTTTAGCTTCTTTTTTTTTTTTCTTGTCGTCCTTATACTTGATTCTTGTATTTTGAGGGAGGCTGGGGGGTTTGGTCAGCCTCCAGTGACAGTGACAGACCATCTCATGAGGTGTGGTTCTCCCAGGTCATCTGTTTTGGGTCCACTGATTGTAACTTCTTGGGACATGTAGTCTCGAGTCCTGCAGTCTTTTTGTCATACCTTTGAATAAACACATTTTGTACACCCTGATGATTAGCCTGCATGGACAGGTAGAATTGTAAGGGGAAGAGTGGAGTGGGGAAAGAGTTTAGGATTGGAGCTTATTTAGGGTTTGTGTTTCAGGTGAGGATTCACATGGATTGCACGTTTAGGAGATTTCACTTGATTCAACTCAAAGCATAGATCATTGAGGTGGGGTCCCTTGGTCAGTCTACAACGTCCACTGTCTTAGCTCAGGTTGCTATAACTAAATACCACAGACTGGGGAGCTTAAATAGCAGACATTTATTCTCACAGTCCTGGAGGCAGTAAGTCCAAGATCAAGGTATCAGCTAATTCAGTTCCTGGTGAGAGCCCTTTTCCCGGTTTGCAGATGGCCTCTTTTTTTGCTGAGTCTTCATATGGTGGAGAGAAAGAGACCTCTGGTGTCTTTTCTTCTTATAAGGGCACCAGTCCCACCATGGGGACCCCACTGTCATGACCTCACCTAAACCCAATTACCTCCCAAAGGTCCCACCTCCCAATACCATCACGTTGGGAGCTAGGACTTCACCATATGAATTCGGTGGGGGGGGGGGGGGCACACAAGCATTCAGCCCATGACATCCACCTTTGCAGAAGCAGGGATGGGCAGTTCTCCTAGACATCAGGGACTGTAATGTGATCAGACTGAATAGCGCATTGGATTTTATTCACGACCCTGCTGATTAACTGCAGGGCTAGAATTTGTAGCCACTGCCTGACACTATTTCCTCTCAGTTGCTGCTTTGAGGTTGGCTCTCCTTCCCTCATGGCCGTGGCAGTGGACTCCATTCGGTGCCACATTGCCCTTTTGGAAGTAGTGTGTTCTTTGCTAACAGATGCTTAATTGAATAAGAATTAAGGGTGAGTGAGACATTGCTATGCTTTCTGTGACCTCCCCGGGAGGCAGGGATAATGATGGGTTTGGCAGGGCCCTATCAGGCTTCCTGAATAAAACAACCAGGGACTGTGAAAACTGGAGCCACTAACCTTGTTCTCTCTCTGCCCCTTGCCCTGTAAAGCTGATCTGAATATGAAGATTTTAACCCACACCCCATCCTGAAGCCAACCATTCTCATTATTTCTGTGTGCCTGTTCTGCAGGGTCTTGGCCACTTGAGCGCTTTCAAAGATGCCATCCCATGAGTCACGATTGCTCACAAAGGATGGAGAAGTTCTTCTCTGATAGAGGTTTTTGAGCTTTGGTTGGGAGTCTTTCTTCTAGCCCACAAAACTCAAGACTCACTTCCTAGCCCACCTATAAAATGAATGGCAGAGCTTCAGTTAGAAGCTTCACTTGTCCTGAGTCCTTGACTCGTGGAATGGATTCCAGCGCAGAAACACCTAGATACAGATGAGACCACACAGTGCAGTGTTTGATGAGACCGGGAGGGGTCTGCACCTTCCCTGCTGGGTTCTGCATGACTGCACGTCCCCTTCTGGTGCAGCCACAGCCACCCATGTCCCGGACCTTCAACCAATCCCTGTGTTTAAAGCAATCACACGGCGTGTGGCCAGCCCCAGACAGGACGGCTTTGGCTGACTGGTTAAGTGTTGACTGGTAGAAAGAACTCATGGTGGGGAGAGAGCCAATGCCTTTCCACACCCGGGTAATTTCAGCAGTCACCCTTCTGATTTCTCCACTCTGTACCCTTGTTCCTCTTTCTAATGCATTCCTTTGTGTCAGCCCGTCATTTAAGAACGCAGGTTGAATCATGTAATCTTTTCCGCCCCAAACTTAAAATCTTTCAGGGCTGCACTGTGCTCTCAGGATAAAGCCAATTTCCTTGACGTGACCTGTGAAGCCCTGCATGGCGCCCTTTCCCCTCCCTTTCCGGGGGTTTCTGTTCCGCAGGGGCACTCCTCCCACATCAGCTCCTTTGAGTCTGCTCATCTAGTTCTGAGCTGACATGCTACTTCCTGGAACAGCTGAGATACAACTAAGTACCGTGACAGATGAATCCCCAAATCCTGGAGGCTGCAGCCCATAGAGTTTTATTCCTCACTCACGGCAGAGCCGGATGCAGGTGTTCTGAGTCACGGCTGTTCTCCACGTGGGAGATGGCATCCCAGGTTTGTAATGGGCCAGACCCACAGGTGACTCACATCAGTTCCACTGGCCAGAATGCAGGCACGTGGCCACACCTGTTTTAGGGAAGCCAGGAACGTAGCTACCCGTGTGCCCAGGAGGTGGAGGAAACAGGCTTGGGGGGACGTCCTATAGTTTCCGCCACAACGCTTCCTGTCCCATCCCCACCCCACGCATGAGGTCCTGTTCTAAATGGCCCTTATTGCAGCTTTAATCTCGCACGTGTTTATGTGATTCTTTGATCAAGGCTGGCCTCTTCCCCTCAGCTCCGTGAGGTCAGGAACACTCATTTTATGGGTAGTTTAGTTGCTTGGTAAATACTCACCTTGAGAATTAATGAATACATCCGAGCCCAAGTGTTTTGCATGTGTGGTACAGAAAATGTCTCCCCCGACAGAGTCGAGGGTGGAGGGACGTAGAGAAACCCTGTGCTTTCATTCAGCGAGCAGCCAAGAAAGATTGTGATTTGGTCAGAGTTCAAAGTCAGCCTGTAGTCTTTGGTTTTCCATTTTCCTTTCTGAAGAGGGCCTTAGAAAGCCAGCCTGTTACGGATTTTCTTGTCATCCCACTTTACGGCGACAGGCATACAAAGAGTTCAGGACAGATGGGCACTGAGGCAAAGGCATGTTTGTAGGCCACCTCTCTCCTGAAAAAAGCAAACAAATCCCCAAGCTTGTGGTGGCTTCAAGGACAAGAGGGTTCTCAATACTGCAGATCCAGGATCCTGGCTATTATACTTTTTCTCACGTCATTCCTTCCATACAGAATGGAGCCCCTCCTTTCCACTCACCCTTCTGGGGAGAGGAGACCTCCCCGGACTATGATCAGCGGAGCCAGGATTTGGCCTCAACTCAGTGACTACTATCCGTGCTTTCCTGTGGGAATTATAACTTCTTCCTGCCTCAGTCTTCCCCTCTGTAAAGTGGGTATAGTAAGTTCCCAGCAAGGAAGGGAGGAAATGAAATCTTTTCCATATGTCAGCTTGAAGCAAGATGCTGAGCACTTCATGTGTATTCATTTAATCTTAGCAATCTTAGAAAGATTATACCCATTTTTCAGATGAAGATGTTAATGTATTAAGTCTGAAAGAGGATAAAGAAATGCTAAGGTTATGCAGCCAGTGAGGGAAGAGATGGAATTCTTACCCAGGTCTGACTTAAAAGCCTGTGGTCTTTGACATCTACATCACCCGGTTTGAGGCACTAAATACCAATGCACCCGTGGTTAATGATATTTCTTATCCACATAGGGCACCGTTCAGGTTCTATAGTCTCCAGTGACGCCCATGGTGCCTCCCTCACCCATTCAAGGCCTTAGGGGGTCTTCTTGACTTTGAATTATGACAGTGTTGGTGGCAGGTAGAACAATGGCCTCCAAAGATGCCCACGGTCTAGTCCCCAAGACCTGTGGTTATGTTCCATTACAGGGCAAAATGGACCTTGCAGATGTGATGAAGTCAAGGGTCTTGAGATGGGGAGGTTACCCTGGTGGTCTGGCCGGCCCGGTGTCATCACGGAGTCCTTATCACAGGAAGATGGGAAGGACGTGTCAGAAAAGATAAGGCTACGGGGGTTGGAGAGATGCCCTTGGAAGGCGGTGGAAGGGCTGAAAACCAAGAAGTATGGGCAGCCTCCAGAAGCTGGA
>NW_024412403.1:5850539-5917093 GCF_014898765.1 Herpailurus yagouaroundi | reverse complement strand
CCAGAAGCTGGAAGGGCTGAAAACCAAGAAGTATGGGCAGCCTCCAGGAGCTGGAAAAGGTGAGGAAGCAGAGCTTCCCCGGGGCCTCCAGAAGGAACTCAGCTCAGACAAATCCTTGACTTTACTCCATAAAACTCACTTTGGACTTCTGACCTCTACAACTGTTACAGTAAACTTGTGTTGTTTTAAGCTACTTGCTTTCTGTAACTTGTAGTGGGAACAGGACACTAATACGGTGGTGTTTTCCTGTGCCTTAACACTTGGTGTGGTCTCGTCACTTTGCTATGACCAGTGCGTTGACTATTACCGCCCTAGCTGTGGAGCAACTAGGGCGGGGGAGACCACAGTTTATCCCTCTCCATAAGGACACTGCAGACACATAAGAGGGGTTGAGAAAAAAAATCTGTTGGGTCCAAAACCATGGCCTAGTGGTGAGGCCATGGAGATGGGCAGCAGATCACCGTGTCACTGGCCCCGGCTCTGGGGATAGAAGCTGCACAACTTCACACTGCAGCCTCCTTGGTGGGACCCCCTCAGACAGGGAGGTGTTGATGCTGGAAAAGAGCTGGCAGCATTATGGGGTCCGCAGCTGGTGGGGCCAGACTACTGCAGCCGGACTCAACACATAGTGGTGTCAGGCCTTGGGGGCGGCCAGCATCGGCTGTCACCACCGATTACCTCGTGGTTCAGGTATAGCCCAGGCTCTTTCGCGTGATTCGTTTGCAACCCAAGCCAGCAGGCTCTGCAGCACCAGGCCCTGAGCCAAGCTGATGAACACAGCGGCCGCAAGAATGGTTTTGCCGCTGCAGTGCCGTGAGCGGAGACGGAGCAGGTGCAGGCCCTGTACCACCTGGAATGTTCCTCCGGTGCACCCATCCTCCCAGCCCCAAGCGCTGAGCAAAGGAAGATGCGTATCTCTGTCATCATCCCGGTGTAGATTAACAGCAGGTGAGGCAGACAACTTGGGTAGTTTGACGACCTCCTAGGCGGGCGTTCAGGGGTGCGGGACCTCCACGGAGCTGCTTGTGGGGTGGCTGGGCTTGGCTCTTATGATTGTCTGGGTGTAAATGGACAAAGGCGTTCTCCAGCTCCCTGATGAATGGGCGGGCTCTCAATCTAGCCCTTACTCACTCGTTATAGCTCCTTCTGTGCCTCCGTGCTCATAAATCAAAGAGTGTTCAGTCCCGCAAACCGCTGCAGGGATCTCACCCACCCCCTGGATTTTATAAACAAATAAAGCAAAGCTCGGAGAAATGGAATGGCTTGTCTGTGGCCGCCTGGCCAGGCCCCGGCCCAGAGCCCTTCAGGGATGGTGTGTCCCCAGACAAGGTTAGCCCACAGACAGGGCGGATACAGCCCATCTGACCTTGCCATCAGACACATGAAAGTGCACTGTCCCACATCCTAGGGACCCCTTGCTGGCCAGCTTGTACAACTTCCTGCTCATGTTCCCTGGGAGTGGCAGTGGAAGAAAGATCAGAAATAAACATGGGCTACTCCCTAGCTATTTTAGTCCAGATCTCAGAAGAGTGGAGAGGAGGAAGCGTGGCCCTGAGGTTAAGCCCAGCTGCTTTCACCAACACCCCGAATAATAGTGGCTCCAACAAGAGGGCTGTCTCACCCGGGACAGTCCGCATGAAGCATTCCAGGGCCCCTCCTGGTATCAGGAACAGTGTTCTTACCTGCTCGTTCCATCATCCTCAGGCCCTGCCCTTTCCCTTCTGGTCACTGTGGGTTCACATTCCAGTTCTAGGAAGGGGACATGGGGATAGCCGCCCGGGAGGATGGATATAGAGGGTCAGCACACAGTCTACACCACGTGAGTCATCCTGTGGCCTGACCTATGGAGATGGGCACGTTTATGGCCCAAGTTCTTCAGACAGTGGACATCTGTCCACTTCTCTTGGCCAGGGTGGCCTGGGAGCATGAGACCCATCTGTTCTCTATGCTTTCCCATAACCGCCCAGCACTGGTCATTTCAGTTAACGCAATGGCCTCTTCTTTCCAGCCTCTGTGACTCCACTGGGACTTCTCCCAGCCTGCGTGCAGGGCAGCTAGAGGTGATAAGATGTCACTGCCACTCATTATAGCCCCCAGCCGATGACTGATAGTGGTTGGAGGACAACTGTCCCAGCTCCCTCACTCCTCGGGTGAGATCGCTCCCAGGCTGTTCCCCACACACAAACAACCTGCCCAACGATGCATCTTTGTTGGCTTTGTGTTTTCCTGTGTCATGTCCTCACTTCCCTCCCCATGCCCTCAGATAACCTCTACAGTAAACCACTTACACTTCAATCTTTGCCTCAAAGTTTACTTCTGGGAGAAGCCAGTCCCAGACATATGGTGGGGGAGACATGTGGGCATTTTTAGCTAACACTCCAGGTTCCAAGGCATCTGGACCATATGTTTTGTTTACATCCTATTTTCACAACCTCTTTTTATTAAGAAATCAGCTTCTTAAGATTAAAATGGGCAAGAATTGATTTAGTTTTTATCCATCAAGAGTTGTTTTGTCCCTTTCCTTGAAGGAAAAACTTTTCTGCCAGGGAGAAGGACGGTGGAGGGAGATGGTGTAACCAGTCTGCTTTGTGTTGGGCTCTGGACAAGTCTCGTAGATGCAGAAATGAGAGACTCGGCCTCTACTTCCCCCAGAAGGCCCCCTTCCAGCGGGAGATTGAAGACGTAAGTAGATGAGGAGGAAAAAATAAAGCCACACTGGCCAAGAGATCATCCTTTTTGGATGAGCAGCCCACAAACATGTCATGTGGAGCTCATGTGTATGAGAGAGCGAGCATGGCCTTGAGAAATGAAAGGGTCTCTGTGGCAGGGTTGGGTGGGAAGAAGCTTCTTGGATTGGAGAGTTGGAAAAGGGAGAGAGGACAGTCCAAAATGGGAGTTACATGTCTGTAACAAGCCCACACATTCTTGCATCAGCTTCAACTACTTGGTCACAGGAAACTGAGCCATGCAAACCTCCCTCTGGCTCCTTGGGGATTGCACATCCACTTTCCCTCAGCTTAGCTGAACGTGCACTCCAGGTCACTTCAGGGACGCCACTTTCTTCATTGATTTAGGACTTGGTGCTCAGGTCTCTGGGATATGCTGACATTTTGGATCTGCTTCTGCACCTCAGGTTAAACAGGGATGGTGTTCTCCACATGTGTACCCCTGTCCCTCCCCCCAGTGATGTTTCTCACTGCTTACTCTCTCTGTTTCTCTCTCTTGTTCTTTGTCGAAGTCCCTTACCCTCCAGACCATTTTCAAGAAGGGCCTTGCTTCTCAAGAGCAACTCCTTGTGTTTGGTCCAGTCTTACTAATCTCAAGATTCTCTGCCTGAGGGGTAATTGCTTCCCAGGAAGCTCTCTGATGCTTCATGACAGCACTTCTCTGGTGGACACAAACTCTCAGTGGTCCTGGTTGCAGAGAAGCTTGAGTTGACAGCCTGCACAGAGCTCAGCCTCTTTCCCAGCACCTATGCTATTCTAGAACCATGAAGAACTATTACAGTTAAAATAAGTTCAGTTTGGGGGTTACCTGGGGGACTCAGTAGATTAAACATCTGACTCTGGATTTTGGCTCAGGTCATGATCTCGCAGGTTCATGAGTTCGAGGCCGACATTGGGCTCTGTGCTGGCAGTGTGGAAGCTGCTTGGGATTCTCCCTCTGTCTCTGCTCCTCTCCCACTCATGCTCTCTCTCAAAATAAATAAATAAACTTAAAAAATCAGTTCAGTTTGGGATGAGGCCAATTGTACTATGTTCCTTCAAGATTTTCTGAGTTCCAATTCTCCACTTTTTCCTGTGGTTTCTAAGCCCCAGGCTGTGAGCTTCCAATTTTCTTAATGGGCAACCTAACAAATGGAGTTGTCTTTCAGACAGATTACATCATATTTATCTTGCTTTAAACTAGATGCCTGACCTGGATTGAACCAATCCTGGGTGTGCCTCTTGGCTTCCTCTGGTCTGGGGCCACACTCATCTTCATTGTGAGTTCTCCCCAGGAAATCATGTCAGTGTCTCTCTATGGGGTATGTGGACTTTAAAACTTGGCTTTGCAATAAGTGGTCTGACTTGGTCTCTGAATGGAAAGTGACTCCAGTAGGTTTTAGGGATAAGGTAGGACTAGCAGGGTGTTGTGTGAGTTTCTATTGTATGAGTCATTCTATCCTGGGCCCATATTCACAAGAAAGATCCAGAACTTGATTTGCCATTGAAGATGAGGAGGTGGACTGCCTCCCTCCTCTTCTTCCTGTCTTTCCTACTATTCAGGTTGCTTTTCCTTTCCTGTCTCATCTAGATTCCCATTTTAGATCCTATAATAATAATAGCTGTCATTCAGGATGGTTAATGCTAGCTGCTGTAACACACATCCCCACATCTCAATGGTTTACTGCACAAGAAGTATCTCACTTCTATGAAGTCTGATGAGCATTGTGTAGCTCCCCTGGGCAGCTCTCCACCCAGGATCTATCCCTGGGGTCAGGGACTCAGGGACTCAGGGTCCATCCCTTGGGTGATTCTGCTATCTTGGTTCATTTGCTTCTGAGAGAAAGAGCTTGAGGGATTACACCGTGTGCTGGTTTTCCATAGCAAATTGCCACAAAATGGGGGCTGGAAGCAACAGAAGTTTATTGTCTCTCAGTTCTGGAAGCTGGAGTCAGAAATCAACGTGTTGGCAGTCATGGTTCTTTCTGGAGACACTGAAGGAAAATCTGTTGCATGCTTCTCTCCTATTGTCATGTGCTTCTGGAAATCCTTGAGTTTCCTTGGCTTGTAGACACACAACTTCAATCTCTGCCTTCACTTAGACCTCTCCTATATGCATCTGTGTGTCCTCTCTCTCTCTCTCTCTCTCTCTGTTTTCTCTTATAGGGGCACCTGTCAGGGTGCCTGGCTGGCTCAGTTGGTTGTCTGACTTCAGCTTAGATCATTATATCGCAGTTTGTGGGTTTGAGTCCTGTGTCGGGCTCTGTGCTGTCAGCTCAGAGTCTGGAGTCTGCTTCAGATTCTGTGTCTCCCTCTCTCTCCGTCCCTCCCCCATTCATGCTCACACACTCTCTTTCTCTCAAAAAAGTAAATAAACATTAAACAAATTTAAAAAAAGGACACCTGTCATTTGATTTAGGGCCTACCCAAGACCTTTGACTTAATTGCACCTGTAAAGACCCCCCCCCTTTTTTTTCCCAGATGAGGTCACCTTCCCAGGTTCCAGGGGCTAGAACTTGGATATATCTTTTGGGGGACCACTACTCAACCTAGCACACACAGTTTGTTTTATTGTCGATCTTGGAGGCGCACACAAATCTACCCACTTTCTACTGGTCAGAGCTAATCACTACAGCACAGCCTTAGCTGTGGGGGGGCCTGGGAAAAATGGTGTTCCAGTTTGTCGAGAGAAAAGAAATGGAGGTAGTGGGCACCTGGCCAGTCTCTGACAGCAGCTAACACTCAAGGGGCATTTCCTCAGTTCTCCAACTTTCAGATCAGTAAACAGAGGCACAGAGTCCTTTGAATGATTTCCCAAGGTTATTTGTTGGTGATGGAAGCACTGTTTTCATCTAAACTGACAGTTTTAAAGCCTGTCCCTTTGTCTCTGTATGACATGTCCTCTACTACACTGACCTCTGGCTGTTTGTCCTTGGGGAACACAATTGTTACCCTTCCCTGCATGTCTCCAAGCCTGGGGACTGACCTGGCTGGAGCCAAATGCTTTTCAGGTGCTGCCTTTCCTCAGAAATGCTTTTCCCTTCACTCTGGAAAGTCTCTCAGCCTTCTTTCCTTCACAGTGACTTGTTCAAGGACACTTCAATGGACACGATGAAGCAGCCAAAGTGGTTACCTGCCAGCCCAGTAACTGGATGGAACGTACTGGCAGGAAGGACAATGCAGATGTCCCAAGTTGATTGAAGTAAATGCTGACAAGTTGATTTGCCAAAGAAGAGCTGGCAAGTGTAGCCTGGTGAGTGGCTCGCAAGCACAATTATTGACTTTTGAGCTAGAGGATACTGAACATTTATTTCTGCTTTGGCTGCCCACAGGACTGCATGTCGGCAGCTTAGCATAACCTACATCAAGCTGCAAAACATCAATTGGCCGCTTGTTTGAAGTGGATCCAAACTACCTCGTCTGAATAGAGAACACAGCATATTTGTAAGCAAGAAGGCCTTGGATTCACCGTGTGTGGGGAGGAAGGGATCAGAGTTACTTTCCTTTCCCTGCTGCCCCTTCTGTTCTGGAAAATTTTCTGTTGGCTTGCAGAAGTCTAAGAGGGAAAAGATGCTTGTGTAATTTTGGATTTCATTACTGGTTATTGATCCAGATCTGTCTTGTATAGAGAGCAGAAAACAATATTTTTGTGAAGAAAATGAAGTCTAGGAGAAGAGTGAGGCTGGAGGAAGGGTAAGGAGAAGGAAGAAGGGAACCAAAGAAAGGGAGAGAGGCAAGAAGGGAAGAAAAAAAAGAACAAATAAGCAGGAGGAAAGATTTCTCTCTAGCTTGGTTTTGTGGTCAGAGAAAATGTTTCTCACCAAGCCCTTGGTTGGTGCATAGTCAGGAGATATCCATGGCTGCTAAAAGTTCTGTGAATTCTCTCTCAGTGTCTGCAGAGGCAGTAGGTTTCACTATAGGAGCTGGAGACTTAAGGCCAGCCCATGAATGTGTGGGGCACCTGAGGGTATGAGTTGGCACGAGTTCACTTTGCACCTGCTGTGTAAGAAGCACTGTACCAATTCCACAGGGGCACAGAGCGAATGATGCAGTTAGGCACAAATCATTCTTGCAGGTTTGCTTTGGTTAGGCACAATGTTCAGGCATGACCATCTGTCTGCAAGGAGTTTGATTTTTAATGGAGGTGATAGACATGCCCACAAATAAGATAAAATGTCAAGTTCTTTGGCAAACAGACAGAGGAAGAATGGAAGGGGGTGAGATCAATGTCAACAAGAGATTACGTCAGGGGAAGTGTGAGTCTTGAAGATAGCATAGAACTTAAACATGTGGGGATAGGGAAAAGGGCATTCTTGGAGGGGATGATACAGCGGCAAGAAAGCTTGTTTGGCATAATAGTAGCTATTATTATTTGGGGAAAGTGCAGGGAGCTTTGAGTGATGTGGTAGAATGAAAGCCTGGAGAGGTAGGTTAAGGCCAGGCCAGATTACAGACAGCCATCGTGACATAGACAGCAAGTAACTTACCAGCCTGTCTTCTCCTTGGCCTGGAAACACAGTTTACACTTCCCAGCTTTCCTCACAATTGTATGTGACCATGTGACATGAGAATCCCAACCAAGGAAACAGGGGCAGAAGGCATCTGCCAGAAAAGAGTAGACACCATGGTGGGCGGAGGGTGAGCCTGTGCAACTGCACCTCAGCCTCTTATCATGCCGGTTGCCACCACCATCGCCATTACCGTCATCTCCATCCTCATCATCCCCAACACTGTCAGACTCACAGTTACCTTCATTACTATCCTGATGCCATTACTACTGCCATAGTGCACATGCCATGCCAGGTGTTATTTGAAGTATTCTTACATCTTATATGTCTCATTAACCCTGCCATGGACCCTGTGACATGTACTATGATAAACTCAATTTTGAAGACATCTTTAAAACCACTGGTTGTGTTCTAGATTTCAGGGATTTTAGTGCATTTATGGTTTTGGATTTTTTGTGAAGTCAGTTCTTAAATCACAGTATTTAGGTCATGGTTTAGGCTTTATTTTCCTTTTTTTTTTTTTTAAATTAATGTTTATTTTTAAGAGAGAGAGAGAGAGAGACAGAGTGCGAGCAGGGAAGGGGCAGAAAGAGAGAGGGAGGCACAGAATCCAAAGCAGGATCCAGGCTGTGAGCTGTCAGCACAGAGCCCGATGCAGGGCTCAAACCAACGAGCTGTGAGATCATGACCCGGCAGAAGTTGGATGCTTAACCGACTGAGCCACCCAGGCACCCCTAAGCTTTGTTTTCCTAATCATGTTTGCCATGAGTCTTTTAGTTAATTTTGAATAGTATACCAGGGTTTTCAAAGATAAGCACATTCAGCTGTAGATAGAAGGGTTTCCCAGCAAAGTGCTACAGCATATAAATGTTTAGTGTCATGTGACTTTTTAAAACATGAGCAGTAACAGCCATTGCCTTGATAACTGTCTTTCACTATTATGACTCTTGCTCTGTTGATGAAATTATATAGGACAGAACAAAATGGACATTTTGTTTGAGAAATAAAATTAGCTGTTTAGAAACTTAACCTATGGTGGAAGAGAAAATTGTTGGAGATGATTTTTGAAACAAAATGTTCTGATCTGAGTGCTGAATCCCTCTGCTACCTCCATTAATTCCTTCCACCTCTCTATGACTACCATCATTTACTGACTTTGATCTTCATCCATGCCATGACCCGTGTCTCTAATCTCTACTTTCCTTCCAGCTGCCTCCATTTCATCTTCACTTTCTTTTCAGCTTCCGCCCCTATCTCAGTCACTTCTTATGATACACATTCCCTCGCTCTCTTGATTCATTGTCTGTAGTTTTTAGTTAAATTTCACTTTCAAAAATGTTACATAGTTCTACTAGGCTTATAACAAAAAAACACAATGCTCTGACTTACCCTTTCCATCCCCATGTCCTGTTTCCCAGAGGAAACTCTTTGAGTGTTTTCAGATATTTCTTTGAGCACTACCTCTCTATTTCTAAAACATGCTTACATAACTCTTAATATTTCAGTTTCAGATATTTCATGGACTTCCTAAATTGAATGTAAGCATTTACCTCCCTCTCAATCTTCCCCTTCTATTTTCTCAATATAATTATGTTTTAACCAGGTTTGATATTGTCATTATTATGTTTGTGTTAATACAGTCTTAGCTGAGTCATTTAATGTGCCGTCCATTGCATTTGCTTTCCTCAGAGTTAAAAATCTTTTTTTTGCTTAGGTTTTATGTACTTACCACTATTTCAAGCTCAAATTTTCCACCCAATTTTATCTGTCCTCAATACCTTCAAATACTTCAAATAGTCTGGATTTTCCTTCATTATTTCCTTCTCACATATTCCCCCATCCTCTTCTTCATTAGGACTGCAGCACAGCTTTCATCCTGGAGTGTCTATCTATCTATTTATCCTGCAGGCAGTCACTTAACCTGTCTTCTGAATTAAAGTTCTCATCTTCTGGTTCTCATGTGTTCCTCTTTCTTGGTTAGCTTCTTTTTTTAAATGTTTATTTATTTATTTTGAGGAAGAGAGAGAACTGGGGGGCGGGGCAGAAAGAGAGGGAGAGACAGAATCCCAACCAGGCTCCATGTTGTCAGTGCAGAGCCTGACACGGGGCTTGAGTTCATGACCCGTGAGATCATGACCTGCACTGAAACCAAGAGTCCATCATTTAACTGCCTGAGCCACCCAGGTGCCTCTCTTGGTTAACTGCTTCATGTTGATGGGACAGATCTCTGGGTTCCTACTAAGAAAGAGTACCTGGAAGGTATATTTTTTTGAGATCCTGAATTTTTGAAGATATGTTTTTCTTAACTTTTACAATTGAATGGCAGTTTGGCTAGGTATAAAAATTTAGGTAGTGAATAATTATCTTCTGATTTCTTATATTGCATCCCCCACCCCCAGCTTTACTGATGCATAATTTATAGATAATAACATTTATTTCTCAAAAGTATATATTTTTATGATTTTGGTAATTATATGTAATTTTGTAACCACAACTACAATCAAGATGTAGAGCAGGGTACCTGGCTGTCTCAGTCAGTGAAGTGTCTGACTCTTGATCTTAGCACAGGTCTTGATCTCACAGTTAATGAGTTTAAGCTCCACACTGGGATCTGTGCTGGGTGTGAGGCTTACTTAAAAAAAAAAAAAAAGATATAGAATAGTTCTATCACTCTAAAAAGTTACTCATCTATAGCCAGTCCTCAGGCAACTACTGTTCTGGTTTGTGTCACTATAGTTTTATCTTTTCCAAAATTTCATATAAATGGAATCATACAGTTTATAGACTTCTGTGTTTGTCCTTTTTCACTTAGCTTGTTTTTGAGACTATATTGTTATATGTATTGATATTTTATTCCTTTTATGCCTGAAAAGTATCCCATAGTGTAAATGTGCTGCAATTTGTCTCTTCACTAGTTGATGGACATTTGGTTTGTATCAGTTTTAGGATTTTATTCGTTATTCTGCAACAAACATTTGCATACAAGTCTTTGTGTGCACAGGGGCGCCTGGGTGGCGCAGTCGGTTAAGCGTCCGACTTCAGCCAGGTCACGATCTCGCAGTCCGTGAGTTCGAGCCCCGCGTCAGGCTCTGGGCTGATGGCTCGGAGCCTGGAGCCTGTTTCCGATTCTGTGTCTCCCTCTCTCTCTGCCCCTCCCCCGTTCATGCTCTGTCTCTCTCTGTCCCAAAAATAAATAAAAACATTGAAAAAAAATAAAAAAAAATAAAAAATAAAACAGACTTTCCAACTGAAGCCTCATTTCCTTTAGTTTCTGGAAATTTTCCTAAATTATTATTTTTTTAAAATAATTTATTCCCTGGCACAAAAACAGACACATAGACCAATGGAATAGAATAGAAACCCCAGAACTAGACCCACAAACGTATGGCCAACTAATCTTTGACAAAGCAGGAAAGAATATCCAATGGAAAAAAGACAGTCTCTTTAACAAATGGTGCTGGGAGAAGTGGACAGCAACATGTAGAAGACTGAAACTAGACCACTTTCTCACACCATGCACAAAAATAAACTCAAAATAGATAAAGGACCTGAATGTGAGACAGGAAATCATCAAAACCCTAGAGGAGAAAGCAGGAAAAGACCTCTCTGTCCTCAGCCGTAGCAATTTCTTACTTGACATATCCCCAAAGGCAAGGGAATTAAAAGCAAAAATGAACTACTGGGACGTTATGAAGATAAAAAGCTTCTGCACAGCCAAGGAAACAACCAACAAAACTAAAAGGCAACCAACGGAATGGGAAAAGATATTTGCAAATGACATATCAGACAAAGGGCTAGTATCCAAACTCTATAAAGAGCTCACCAAACTCCACACCCGAAAAACAAATAACCCAGTGAAGAAAGGGGCAGAAAACATGAATAGACACTTCTCTAAAGAAGACATCCACATGGCCAACAGGCACATGAAAAGATACTCAACGTCACTCCTCATCAGGGAAATACAAATCAAAACCACACTCAGATATCCCCTCACGCCAGTCAGAGTGGCCAAAATGAACAAATCAGGAGACTATAGATGCTGGCGAGGATGTGGAGAAACGGGAACCCTCTTGCACTGTTGGTGGGAATGCAAATTGGTGCAGCCGCTCTGGAAAACAGTATGGAGGTTCCTCAAAAAATTAAAAATAGACCTACCCTATGACCCAGCAATAGCACTGCTAGGAATGTACCCAAGGGATACAGGAGTACTGATGCATTGGGGCACTTGTACCCCAATGTTTACAGCAGCACTCTCAACAATAGCCAAATGATGGAAAGAGCGTAAATGTCCATCAACTGATGAATGGATAAAGAAATTGTGATGACATGGATGGAGATAGAAAGTATTATGCTAAGCGCAATAAGACAGAGAAAGACAAATACCATATGATTTCACTCATGTGGAATTTAAGAAACAAAACAAAGAAGCAAAGGGGAAAAAAGAGAGAAAGAGGAAAACCAAGAAACAGGTTCTTACTGTAGAGAACAAACTGATGGTTACCAGAGGGGTGTGGGTGTGGGATGTGTGAAATAGGTGATGGGGATTAAGGAGTGCATTTGTTGTGATGAGCACCAAGTGTTATATGGAAGTGTTAAATCATTATATTGTACATCTGAAATTAATATTGCACTGTATGTTAACTAACTGGAATTTAAATAAAAACTTTTAAAAAATAAAAAAAAAAAAGAAATTGTGGTTTATATACACAATGGAGTACTATGTGACAATGAGAAAGAATGAAATATGGCCCTTTGTAGCAACATGGATGGAACTGGAGAGTGTTATGCTAAGTGAAATAAGTCATACAGAGAAAGACAGATACCATAGGTTTTCACTCTTATGTGGATCCTGAGAAACTTAACAGAAACCCGTGGGGGAGGGGAAGGAAAAAAAAAAAAAGGAGGTTAGAGTGGGAGAGAGCCAAAGCATAAGAGACTCTTAAAAACTGAGAACAAACTGAGGGTGGGGGGGGGGGGTTGTCGCTGAGGCGTGGGTGATGGGCATTGAGGAGGGCACCTGTTGGGATGAGCACTGGGTGTTGTATGGAAACCAATTTGGCAATAAATTTCATATATTGAAAAAAATAAAAAAAATAAAAAAAAAACAGAACAAACTGAGGGTTGATGAGGGGTGGGAGGGAGGGGAGGATGGGTGATGGGTATTGAAAAAAAAATTTATTCCCTTCTATTTTTCCCTGAACTCATTTTTTTTTAAACCTCTATTGTTTGGATGTTGGCTTTCTACACCAATCCTTTCATTGTTTTTACTTTTCTTTCCTATTTTCCATATCCTTATCATTTTGTCTTACTAGTTGGGAGATTTGCTTTCAATTTTGTCTTCAATACTTCTATTGTGCTTTCCATTTTGATCTCACGTTTTCAATTTCCAAGATCTATTTGTTTGTTTCTTGAATGTAATTGTTTTTAAATCACATTATACTGTTGATTTATTATTACAGTATCTACCCATATTTATCAGAATATTAATTGTAGTTTCCCTCACCCCACACCCCCAAGATAGATTATTCCTCTTGCATCATTTTTGTTTCTTTTTCCCTATTTGTTTTGGAATTTGTTTTTCCTTTCATACTAGCTCAGGGATTCTCAACAGGGCAGGTGTGAGCAGAGAAGGAGGAGGAGGGGAAGGAGGAGGAAGAAGAGGAGGAGGGGGAGGAGGAGAAGAAGGAGGAGGAGAAGGAGGAGGAGGATTTTACTCTCAGGACATATTTGACAATATCTGGAGATCTTTTCGGTTGTCACAGCTGGAGAGAGGGTGCTACCCCCTCTAGTGAGTAGAGGCCAGGGATGTTGCTAAGCATTTTACAGTGCACAGGATGCCCACCCCCTACCCCATGACAAAGAATTATCCAGCCTCTGGGGTGCCTTGGTGGCTCAGTTGGTTAAGCGTCCGACTTTGGTTCAGGTCATGATCACACAATTTGTGAGTTTGAGCCCCGAATGGGACTACCTGCTGTCAGCAGAGAGCCAACTGTCCCCCTCTGTCTCTGCCCCTCTCCTGCCTGTGCTCTCTCTGTCAAAAATAAAATAAACATTAAAAAAAGAGAATTATTCAGCCCCAAATATCAATGGTGCAGAGGTTGAGAACTCCTGTGTTGCTGGATGCTTTTGTCAGATGTCTGCTGGTCCTTGGCTGTCAGTTCATATTTAAAGTGCAACGCAGTAAAAAGTATCTCTTGGCAGAGCTTGCTGACTGATGGATCTAACATAGAGAAATGTGGCTGGGTCTTTTAATTGCTGTGTGTAGGTCATTGTCAGAGCTGAAGAGAAATCCTTAACTCTCCCCAGTATGAATGTGTAGGAAGAAGACAACAGGCATTACAGCCCGTGTGCTCCCAGCTGAGGAGGGTGAGGGGCCAGGGGTCTCCCCAATGAATGTGTAAACTTATTTCATTCTCATGCTTCGGTCCATTCCTTGACCTCAGCTCTGTATACGCGGCCTTGTTGCCTCTGTCTCAGTCTCTGCAGAGAATAAACCATAACCTTCCTTTAGGTCAAGGAGTATAACTCAGGTTATTATGTCCCTTCATAGACTTTCAATCTGTATCTTGATTTTGGTGATACCCAGAGACTCCCATCTTGAGCTCTAACCTCAGCCCATCTTCCCTGGGGCTCACCTGCTCTTTCATAGCTGACTCCACTGCTTTTCCACAGCAGCTGCCATGCACCCTGTGAGCTCTGCTTAAACACCCACCTTAACTGCCAGCCATTCCTTAAATTCTTAGCAGATGACCCCGCCTCCCACCTGACTTCTCAGACAGAAGCCATTCTGACTTAACCCCTGACTCCACTCCCCTCATGGGCAACATTTCTTAGCTGCACCTCGCCTCTCTCTCCTATATACGAAGACATACCTATTCCCTTGGAAAGGTGCACCATTGCCCCTGTGCGGGATCAACCCGTTCAGGTCTCTTAGGAAAGGAGCCCACCCTTTCCCTCTTTTCTTTAATCCTTAATTTCTCCCTCATCGTAGTCTCCCTTTTCCCTGAGATGATATGGTTAGGTCTTTAAAAACAAAATCATCCCATGACCCCAATATTTCCTAAGACTCCTATCTTTCCTCTCATGGCCAAATTTCTTTTTACAAGTTATCTACACCTCTCGAAAGCATTTTGCCAACTGGCATGTGTGGACTGGCCCTCACTTCTGTCCTTCCACATCACTGGTGATAGTCTCGCCCTGCACCTTGGAAGATGACCCCATGCTTCCCCCTCTTGCCACTGCTTTTTCTTTTGATGATCTCTTCTGTCCTCTCTACTGGGTCTTCCTCTTGCACTGGCACTAACAGCTACACTAACACTATGATTGACTCCAGGATAATCTTATTTATACCCATGGCTTCTCTCAGTTGGCTTTCAAATTTCCATCACCAGCCTCCTGGTTTTAAGTGCTCAGGCTTGGGGTTCCTGGATAGCACAGTTGGTTAAGTGTCTGACTCTTGGTTTCAGCTCAGGTCATGATCTTGTGGTTCCGTGAGTTCAAGCCCCATGTCGGGCTCTGTGCTGGCAACATGGCACCCCCTTGGGATTCTCTCTTTCCTTCTCTCTCTCTCTCTGCCCCTCCACTGCTTGTGCTATCTCAATCTCTCTCTAAATAAATAAACTTAAAGAAAATAAATGCTCCGATTCCATGCAAGGCACATGTAAGAGAAATAACCCTTTGGTTTTAGATTATGTGGAGGCAGGAAAGATGATGGCCAAAATATTGCTGTAATGGCTCAATACATATAGGCAGAGAACACCAGGCCATCAAGTGTGGGAAGCAGCCTCCCACCTCAGCTGAAGAGCCAGCATCTCTGCTCTTCTTCCACGTTCAATCCTACTTTGTCTTAATTTGGGACCTTTTTTTTACACCTAAACTATCCACATACTTCTGTTTCCCAAATTACCCTGAAATTACTTTTTGTTGTCCATCTGTAGCTAGACAAAAGAAATACAGTGTTTCATGCTTTTTAAGTTCAAAATGAAAGCATAATTTTGTTTATTCCGTGACTTGGAGCACAAAGGAGCGAGGCAAACCTTCTCTGAAACCCACACTCGCGCACACACTCATTATGTTGACCCTGGTTTTGATTCTTGTGGCTCAGGTTCTTGGCTCTGGCTCGTCCTCCAATCACCTGGGGAGCTTGTGAGGAACACCATTGTTCAAGCTCCACCCCAGACCAATTATAGGCCTTGGGCATCAGTACTTTTGGTTGGGTTTTTTCTTCTTTGCCCATCTGTTATTTCTCTTTTGGCTGGCACTCAAATATTACTGTAGAGGCTTTCA
This sequence comes from Herpailurus yagouaroundi, assembly GCF_014898765.1. Classification (NCBI taxonomy): domain Eukaryota; kingdom Metazoa; phylum Chordata; class Mammalia; order Carnivora; family Felidae; genus Herpailurus; species Herpailurus yagouaroundi. Next base: position 5,901,594 of record NW_024412403.1, on the reverse strand, counting down.
AATGTTAGTGTATGTAGAATCACCTGGAGCATTTATTAATCCAAAGTTCTGAGCCTCACCCTCGGAGTTTCTGATTCAGTACATCTTGGTGGGGTCCAAGAATTTGCATTTCTAACAAATTCCCAGGTGATGCTGCTGCTGGTCTGGGGATGGCACTTTAAGGACCACTGCCTTACTCCACCTGAGAGATTAGTCTTTTGGAGACTGCTTCTCAGAGTTAGAGTGGTCTCCATGTTGGCATTAAAAGTCCCACCTCTTGGGAAAGCCCTCAGTCTCAAGAAAACTGAGACAGTTGGTCACCAAAAAGATAATGTGCCCAATCCTACTCTACAGAGCCTGTGAAAGTGATCTTGGGGAGAGAAAGGGGGGGTCTTTGTAGGTGTAAGAATAATCTTGAGATGAGGAGATCATATTGGATTATCTGCCTAGGCCCCAAAGCCCATGACAAGTGTCTTTAAAATAATGAGGTGCAGGGAGATTGCAGACAGAAGAGGAGAAGGCCATGTGGCCACAGGGGCAGAGAGTGGAGCAATCAGCCACAAGCCAAGGAACGTCTGGAACTACCAGAAGCTGGAAGAGGCAAGGAACAGATTCTCCCTTGGAGCCTTCTCCAGCAGGAGGGAGTGTGGACCTGTTGGCTCCTTGATTTTGGACTTCTCCAGAACTGTGAGAGAATACATTTCTCTTGTGTATCAGCTACCAAGTTTGTGGTCCTTTATTACAGTTGTCACAGGAATTAATAGAGTCTCCCTAAGCACTGCTCTTCTATTGGGGGTGTTTCTTGTTTCTTCTGCTTATGAAAAGTGAGCTATTCTGAAAATACATTGTATCCACAAAGACTGGCGGATTGACTAATGAGTCTGTAAAATGCTTCCCAGAAAGAACAGGCTAGAAGCCAATGGATTGCAGCTAATCTGATATATTAAAAAGTTCTGAAGATTATCTATAGTAGGCCATTAAGCAGTAAATGATGTAAATAGAAAATCTATTAATATTAAATGTGCCACTTTGTTATGCATGATATGGCAGCCCAACAATTGTGGGCATCCTGTCAGAAACGTTCTGGAGCATTTGTGCTCTGGGAGCAAAAAACAGAGCACGTGGGGAAACCTGAGAGAGTGCTAGCACGTGCTTGACCAGTGGGAAAGGACTTCAGCCCTGGAGTCAGAGATGGATGCTTTTTTGTGATCTGGGAAGGTATTGGTACCTTTCCACCATTAGACTATCCGGAGACAGAGCAGAGCCCAGGTGAGAGATCTGGGCCACTCCCTGTCACCTCACGTCACTTCTAGGGCCTTTGTCCAAAATGCTTGGAAGAAGAAGGTTAAGATGCATATAGAAAGCTCCAGGAATGGCAGGTCTTCTTGCAATGGTCTTTGGATTCCATGCCTTGGGCTGGTCCTGCCCTGGAAAACCAGGCGTGGATCTGTGTGGGGCCCTCTGGCTGGCATACTGTTTTCTCCATTTCTTCTGGTTGTTCCACTGGCTGCCTCTGAGGGGTCTCTGGCTCCTACAACCTTGCTGAGGTCTGAGTCATGGTTTTCCTGATATTCAACTTCTGTACTATCCTGTGAACTTACCACTGTATGAACTGCCTTGTCCGGGTTGCATGTACTGTGATGTGTTACACTTTTTCTTTGTCTATTTTTCTAAAGATGTTCATCAGTTGTCTCATGTCCACTCTTCTGCACACTGCGATTACTGATTATTTAAGGACAACAATCAGGCCATCCGCGTTTTCTCGCTGTCAAAACACCCAGTTTCGGCACCAGGGAACAGTCGTATCTCGTCTGGTAGAGATGTATTCATAGTTCCTTGCCTTTTTTTTTTTTTTTTTTTTTTTTTACTATTACTTAATCTGGCTCAGTCGTGATTTGAATGGAGCTGCCTGCATGGGCCTCAAAAGGTGGCTGAATGTTCTAGAATGCAAAGAGAAGGGATCAACACAGCAGGCCTGGGAGAGGGTGATGGGGCCACCAGCACAGCTCAATACCTTGTTTCTTTGCAAACATTCAGTGACAGTTTGCTGAATGAACTCTGCCTAAGGGAATTAGCAGCGTCTAACACATTGTAACAGCAGAATACTTTGTGGGTGTTTCTTGCATCCAGAGAGAATCTGTTTTGAAACTCTGCGATGGCTGTTTTTATGGGTCTGACTTTGTTTCTGACTGCAGAGGAGAAATTCTAAGTTACACTTAATGTCATGTTCAGCCCAAGACACGACCAGCCCAAAGCTCCAAAGTGTGTTTGAAAGCTGGTGTGCTCGCCTAAAAATTCACATGGATGTCCATTCTATTCTCCAGTGTTTGCATTGTAAATTGCCCACCAAGGAATGTAACCAATCTTTACGGGAGACATGTCATTGGTATTTCACTACTTTATTTCCAATTCCTCCTGAATCCTGGGGTTCAACTTCCTCCTGCAGAGCCCTCAAAGATGATTGGCCCAGAGCATAACTGTAAGCGATTGTGTTGAAATAGTGATTTTAAAGAGGATGTGATTAACATAGTTTGTACTGTGTAAAGATGTAAGATCCAATACTCCGTTCTCCCAGCTAACTCCACAGCTAGTTTTGCAGCATGAACTTACAGAAACTGTAAAGTGCTTATTGCTAAAAATAGAAGCAATTTGTCCAGATATAATAGGGTAGTGTGACAGGCTTTGCAGCCTTTTCCTCCTCTTTTTTTTTATTTTTTTTTTTAACAAAAAAGAATTGTTGGTAAGCTACAGTGCTCTGGGTTTTAATTCACAGGTTTGCTATTGAAGTTTTTAATTTGGGAAGGCTAACAAGAAAAATGTGTGGCTTGCAAAAGTATCAGTAATTTAGATGATGTTTTCTTTGGGATTTATTTGCACGTTTCATCGAGAGTTTGCAATATGGGAAAGAGAGGATGACCGTTTTTGAATGTTGTGGAAGTCATTCGACACAAAGGCTCTAAACTGGCAAAACAAAATAGAACAAATTATCTCCCATCAAAGGGAAGACGATTATTTGAAATACTAATAATCCTGTGTCAGTCACTTTGGCCAAAAGTTAGAAAAACTCGTATGGTGGTTCCTTGTAAATGTTGAATGGAATTGTTAGGCATTTTATCACCAAGTCCCAAATCCAAGGTGAATTTTGTAAAATGAACTTCTTGTGCTAAAAAAGAAGTGCATCCAAGGGTAGCCAGGCTTCCTGCTGATAAATGTTGGCCGCATTCTCTTAGCTATTGTTCTACTTCTACTTCTGAGCTACTTCTGTAAGCTTGCGCAATGTCTTTGAAACTTGGATGCATAAGCCAGCGTCATGTAAATGAAATGAAGCTCAGGAAAAAGTTTCATCCTGGTTTTAGCGCTCTCAATAAACACTGAAAAACAGATTTTAAAAAATAAGTTCCGACCTTGAGGAGTCATGATGGCATGTGGTGGGATAAAACTAAATAGAAATAGTATCTAAAAATTACGTAAGCCTGCAGACTCTGTCCTTGGTTTTAAAAGTGCCTGCGGGCTTCTATGCACTCACTTTATTTTTTATTTTTTCTCTTTAAATCTTTTTTTAAATGTGAAATTTATTGTCAAATTGGTTTCCATACAACACCCAGTGCTCATCCCAGCAGGTGCCCTCCTCGATACCCATCACCCACCCTCCCCCTCCCTCCCACCCCCATCAACCCTCAGTTTGTTCTCAGTTTTTAAGAGTCTCTTAGGCTTTGGCTCCCTCTCTCTCTAACTTTTTTTTTCCTTCCCCTCCCCCATGGTCTTCTGGTAAGTTTCTCAGGATCCACATAAGAGTGAAAACATATGGTATCTGTCTTTCTCTGTATGACTTATTTCACTTAGCATAACACTCTCCAGTTCCATCCACGTTGCTACAAAAGGCTGCATTTCATTCTTTCTCATTGCCACGTAGTACTCCATTGTGTATATAAACCACAATTTCTTTATCCATTCATCAGTTGATGGACATTTAGGTTCTTTCCATACTTTGGCTATTGTTGAGAGTGCTGCTATCAACATTGGGGTCCAAGTGCCCCTATGCATCAGCCCTCCTGTATCCCTCGGGTAAATTCCTAGCAGTGCTCTAGCTGGGTCATAGGGTAGATCTATTCTTAATTTTTTTTTAATTTTTTTCAACGTTTATTTATTTTTGGGACAGAGAGAGACAGAGCATGAACGGGGGAGGGGCAGAGAGAGAGGGAGGCACAGAATCGGAAACAGGCTCCAGGCTCTGAGCCATCAGCCCAGAGCCTGACGCGAGGCTCGAACTCACAGACCGCGAGATCGTGACCTGGCTGAAGTCGGACGCTTAACCGACTGCGCCACCCAGGCGCCCCTATTCTTAATTTTTTGAGGAACCTCCACACTGTTTTCCAGAATGGCTGCACCAGTTTGCATTCCCACCAACAGTGCAAGAGGGGTTCCCGTTGCTCCACATCCTCACCAGCATCTATAGTCTCCTGATTTGTTCATTTTGGCCACTCTGACTGGCATGAGGTGATATCTGAGTGTGGTTTTGATTTGTATTTCCCTGATGAGGTGAGACGTTGAGCATCTTTTCATGTGCCTGTTGGCCATCTGGATGTCTTCTTTCTATGCACTCACTTTAAAGAAACTTTCTGGAAAAGAAGATAAAAAAGAGAAGGAGGCAAACCATAAGAGACTCTTAAATACAGAGAATAAACTGAGGGTTGCTCTAGGGGAGATGGGTGGAGGGTGGGCTAAATGAGTAATGGGCATTAAGGAGGGTACTGTTTGGGATGAGCATTGGGTGTTATATGTAAGTGATGAATACTAAATTCTAGTCCTGAAATCAAAATATTAACAAATCAAGCAATAAAAAGTAAAGTTACACACACACACACACACACACACACACACACATGAATTGGTTTGCCAGTGTCTATAAAATAACTTGCTGCAACTTGAGCATCTCATTCAATCTATAGGTTGAATTAAATATAAGTGGCATCTTGACGACAGTGAGTCTTATCCATGAACATGGACTATTTCTCAGTTTATTTAGTTCTTCTCTGACTTCATTTATCAGAGTTTTGTAGTTTTCCTTATATCGATCTTGCACATATTCTGTTCAATTTTTACCTAACCATTTCCATTTCTGGGTGCTAATGTAAATGATATTGGGTCATTTATTTCAAATCCCACTTGTTCAATGCTAGTTCACAGGAAATCACTTGACTAATATATATTAAACGGGCATCCTGCAACTTCGCTGTAATTATGTAATAGTCTCAGGATTTTTTTTTTTTTTTTGTCGATTCTTTTCGAATTTCCACATAGATGATCATGTCATCTAAGAATAATAAGGGTTTATTTTTTACTTCTTAAAAAAATAAAGAAACTTTCTGGTAAGAAACTAAGTTTCATCAAAAAAAATGGCACTTCTGAGTGTCTCAGAGTGAAGTTCCTCTGAGGAGGAAGACGTTTCTGTGAATGTGTGATTAAATCAGAAAGCCCCATTTGCAGAGATGTCTGTCATGCCTTTCATTGTCTGACTCCCCAAGTGCCATCCAACCAACTTGGACATTCCCAAGCATCCACAGAATACTTCTCCACTGAGTTTGCACAGATTGTCAGCCCTGACTCCACAGGTATAGACCGCCATCAGGCAAACACGCAGCATGTTTAACTGTCAAGTCTGGGTCAAGGGGAGACTGTGGCGCCATGGGCACTACTCAAGTATCCGTGATGCATTTTTCAAGTTGTTCCCAGAAGTTTCTTCTGTCAGTAATGATGTTTAATGGATAAGTTGAGCTGTCAAGTTGTGTTGGACGTTCTTACTTGCTTCTTTTTTTGAAACGTGCTGACCTGACGTTTTCCATCTTGGATTTCAAGAGCCAGGTGGATTTTTTTTTTTAGAAGTTCAAATTCTGTAAGCGTGTAGGTGATCTTTAGCTGGGGCTCACAAAGAAAATAGGAAAGCATTTATAAAAGAGAGACTTTTCAAAGAATGTTATTTCTATACTTTTATTTTTAACAGTTTGAGCAGACATTTAAAAAGACTGTTTCATGTCAGCAAGGAAGCTTACAGAAAAAACTTTTCTTAAAAATCAGAACTTTCCTCAAAATCCCAGAAAAAACACTGCATTTCCACATCAGGCAGCAAACTGAGGAGTGGAGATCAAGTACATGGGAGAGTATATGGGGCTGGCCAGCGTTCTTTCCTCATAGCAAGAGAAATAAGGTAGTTTTTGGCTTCAGTTTTTCAACCTTTTGACATCAACAATCTTTATTTTCATTTTATTTCATAAACTGTCATTCATGGGTCTTTTTCTGGATCTTCCAACTTTAAGGAGGGCAGATTCTTCCCCATGGTTATGACCTTTGGTCTATCCCACTGTCTCCTTCAGAATGACCTTTTACTCTCTATTAAACCAGTAGTCCTGTAACTAGTAAACCAGCTTTTCCCATTCTACCAGCCATCTCTCACCTAGTTTCCCCACTTGATCTGGGTCAGATAACCAACCATCTCTCACCTAGTGTCTCCAGTTGGTCTGGGTCAGATGACCAGCCATTCCAACTGTTTTTTCACTAATGTTGTAAGTTTCAGGATCTGCTTGAATTTCCTCATCACTCATGTGGATTTTGCTTAACATTGGTCAAATTCTTGTGTGTGCACATGTGTGTGTGTATGTGTGTAAGTATATATCAGTGTGTGTGTGTGTGTGTGTGTGTGTGTCTGTGAACATGCATGTGTTTTTGTAGCCTTGATGTTGAACTTTCAGATGCTACTGGAGAAAGATGCTCAATAATGTTCATTAGTCTCACCACAGCTGAGGCTCCCTGGCCGCTTGATATTTCTTATCATTTATTCTAGTTAATTCCCCAGAGAATTGCTCACAGTGGCTGATCTATCTATTCTCTTCAAGTCTCAAACTTACTCCTTAAACTTCATTCTCTGATGGTGAACTGTGTCCTGCCCTGAGGAGAAGATAGGGTTGTATAAGCTCTCCCTCACTCTCGGCTTCTCACACCTGGATATCGGAATTACACTTCATCTTCTATTCCCTTATCTTTGGCTAATATTCCAGAAGATGAAGTAAGTCTCTTCCTTTTTCACTACTGGAAAATTCTCAGGCATTATTTCCTTGACTATGTCCTCTGCTCAATTTCCCCTCTTCCTTCTCCTCTTTGGAACACAGCACAGTTATGGTGGACTTGGTGAGAGTATCCCATATGTCATCTATGTTATTAATTGTTTTTCCCACTACTTTTTTTTCTTTCTGCAATTTGGGTGGGTTCTATTAGCTTTTCTTCCAATGTGGTAATATTGTGCACCGTGTGTCCAGTAGTATGCTTTTAAACTTATCCACTATTCTCTCAACTTCAGATATTATACTTCTTTCAATTATAGATGTTCAATTTGGTTATTGAGGAATTTAAGTTCTTTGGCAAAATTCTCCATCTTTTGGTCCATATTATGATTATTTTCTTCATTTAAAGAAATATATTAATCAAGTTAAATCCTTGTTTTCTGTCTCTAATATGCAGCTTATCTGTGTTTCTATTTCTTTTGAATGTTTTTTCTACTGATTATTGGTCATTCGACCTCCCCTTTGCATATCTAATTTTTAAATTCACATTGTATACAAAAAATAGTAGATACTACAGTTGATGTTATCTTCTGCCAAGAAGACTTGTTTTTTCTTTTGTTGGGCAGAGAGGATGAGAGACCGATCACCTTAATAAAGTCAAGATTGAGTGAGTTGGCCACTGGGTGGCAATTTTAGTAAGACTTGGCTTACATCTGATTCACTGCTGTTTCGGGCTTTGACTGAGAGCCTAGAAGTCTTTATCTCAGCCTTGAAAGACCAGAAAGTTCAATTCTGCCCTGTAGGGGTTTTTGATTTACCTCCTTAACTTCATATATGTTAGTTATCTCTTTCTGCAAAACATCTTTCTGCAAATGTAGAGACTTAAAACAACAAACATTGTTATCTCAGCTTCTGTGAGGCAAGAATTTGTGAACAGCTTAGCTGGGCAATTTGGCTGAGGGTCTCTCATGAAATTGCAGTAACGGTGTTGGCTGGGGCTGCCATCAAGATGAAGACTGGACAGGGCTGGAGGATTTTTCTGCAAGCTTAGTCACTTGGCTGCTGTACCCTTTTCTTCTCTCTGGCTGTTGACCAGAGGCCTCATTTTCCCCACAATGGCCTGTCTAGAGGGCACTTGTGTGTTGTTATGACATGGAAGGTGGTTTGCACCAGAATGAGTGATTCAACGGAAAGAGCAAGGGGGAGGTCACATGTCTTTAAGACTTGGACTCAAAAACCATTCTCCATAACATCTACCACATCTATTGCTTAGAAGTGAGTTAGTCACTCAAGGAGAGGGAATTAGCTCCACTAAAGGAAAGGGTATCAAAGCATTTGTGAACACATTTTAAACCACCGCACCTCCACGTATGTCTTTCAACATCTGGCAGATGTCTTGAGGGAAGATCTGCCTTGTGTTTGAGGTAGACTCCCTGCAACCCTTTGCTTTTTAAGCATCAAGAGAATTCAGGAGAATTCACTTTGTTGTCTAGAGTTTGTGGCCTGCCTCCCCAGTCTCCCTCATGGCTCTGGAACTGAGAGAATGTCCCGAGGCCCCTCTCCTTTCCTGTTTGTCACTGAAGCTTCCTGTGCTGCTGAGAGCTCTGCTGTTTCTCTTTCTCTGTGACCCTCAGCACCCACCCAGAACAGGAAGTCCCCCCTGGGGGACTGGTGGGCAGTCATCATCATGCCATCTCAGAGTGTCTCTGTCGTGTGGGAATCTTATGTCCATCATTTTGCTTCCACAGTTCTCTGCTTTAAAAACATAATTTTGTAATTTATTCACTTTTCTGTGGTTGTTGCAGTAGAAGCATTGGCCTGCCGTGACCACTACATCTTACCCTGAGGCAGAAACCCAGCTGTCTTCCTTCAAAAGAAAATGTCCCCATTTGTTTTCTTGTTTCTGAGTCCTCTGCGGTCCTGCTCCATAAAGTGCACGTTCTTTCCCTGGAATCTCTCTTTGCTCCTGCTCTTTACCCGACAAACAGCTTTATGTCTTTGCTCTCCTAGTGTTCTCTAGTGTTTTCAGCCCTGATGTCTCTTGGAAACCAGCATCCCCCTCCTCTTCCATTCCAATGCTAGGGGTCACATTTGCCTCATCTCCCACTAGGGTCCATATGCTCTGGTTTCTGAAATCTCCCTGTAAGGTCCTGCAGAGACCCCTCTAGTGACCTCGCGACAAAGCCCAGAGTCTTGTCCTCAGTTTGCCTGCACCCAAACACACAGCAGCTTTTACTGTTGAAAACTGCCCCTTCTCTGCTTTTCTTTGGTGTTTCCCTCCAGGCATCCTTTCTCAGCATACCTTTTGCCACTTGCTATGCTCTTTTCTTGTTACTGGGTGTTCCCTCCTAATTTCACTAAAACCCAGGGCTTCACCTTTCATTTCTATTCGAGTGTTCCCCAGGTTTCACCTTGTAGTCTCATACAACAGAGACTTGGCAACAGACCAGATTTCAAGTGCCTGTCAGACATCTCCAAATGATTGGACCATTAGTACCCTGAAAACAGTATTTTGTAATTTTGTTCTCGTCATCTCTATTCTTCAAGACTCAGATAATGCTGCCCTTCTGCCTGCACCCAGCTGTGGTCCTGCAGGCTGTGTGGTATGGGAGGGGGTGTTCTCTGTGTTCCCCTCAGGTCCCCATCAGGGCATCCGTACTCAGCACCGCATCGCCTGCTAGCTGTCTCTCTTGCCTCTCCAGAGCAGTGGTTCTCAACCGGGAAGTTCATGCTTCTCCCCCGGCCCCCAGAGAAATTTGACGATGTCTGGAGATGTTTTATGTTGTGACTATTCAGAGACTGCTACCAGCATCTAATGAGTAGAGGCCCGGGGTGCTGCTGAGGATCTTGTAGGGCACAGGCCAGCCCCACAGCGAAGAAATCCCATGTCTGGTGCTAAGAAGCTGCACGAGACTGAGCCTTTCAAACAACAGTAACATGTTTTCCTGTTTGTGAACCCACAGTGCTTGACTCACGATGTGCGCTCAATAAATGTCTATTAAATATCCAAAACAAAAAGAGAAACTCATCAATTATACTGTGCTGCCTTATCGTCTTTTTTTTTAGATTTATTTATTTATTTTGAGAGAGGGGGAGGGGCAGAGACAGAGGGAGAGAGAGAAAATCCCAAGCAGGCTCCGCACTGTCAGTGCAGAGCCCAACTTGGGGCTCGATCCCACAAACTGTGAGATCATGACCTGAGCTGAAATCAAGAGTCCAATGCTTAACATACTAAGCCATCCAAGTTCCCCTGCTTCACTATCTTCTTCTCTAGATTCTGTAATACCTTATTCTCTTTTTTGTTGACTAAAATCATATACAGGATTCAGATCAAACACTAGGAGCTCTCCTTAAGGTCCATCACTGCCCTTCCAGAGCCCCTCTGTCTCCCGTGTGCACCCACAGCAATTTGCCTGCAACATTTATCCCCTCTTCTGGAGAAGCATGTTTATTTGCTTTTGTCATCACCTCCCTTAGTGATTCCTAAGTGCCCTGGGAGTAAGGTTTGCTAACTGCTCTTTCTAGAATGTTCCTGGGGCCCTGTGCAGTGCCTCAGGATACTGGAGCTGTGTTTCATCGTGAATGAATTAACTTATGCTGCCAAATGGCCCTCAGTCTCTCCCAATCCAGAGTCCTTCCTGTGTACCGTGCTGCACTCCTTCAAATGATGCAGAAACCAATGGATTCTTTGAACATCCTGATTGGTGCCTCATTGAAAACTTCTGGTAGGCTGGTGACACCCTATAGTATTGATCATATAAATTCCAACCAAAGGACTTCCAAAAGCACCTTGTTCAATAACACCATCATTTGGAATTAATACATATCTTTCTGTAATGATGGATGATTTTAATTTTAGTACATAAATGCCAGCATGTTTACAAAAAAAATCAAGCATGTCACTAAACAGTCACACCTGGCGTGCAGCACTGAAGGGCAGCAGAATATTGCCACCACCAAATATGACACTTTGGCATAAAGGATTATTTTGAACTGAAGACAGAAACAGATATAAGAAAAGCTTCCTGCTTTTCTCCTGTTGCCTAAAAACAGGGTATGTTTGTAGAGATGTTTCCTGCTCCACTCACTACCAGGAAAGACGGATGTTCATCCCTGGAGAAAACTCTGGACCTTTGTCAGCCCTGAGATGGCCCCAGAGGAATCTACATAGCAACAGTGAGCTTTACTAGCTAGCTCTATTTTCAGTTGGTTCCTCCATGTATTTATTGTCCCAGAATTTGCCACTCTTAGAAGCTCAAAGTCCTTCTCCTGTATCTTGTCACTTCTCTGAGAATATGTTGTTCTTTTGTGAACATGCTATATATGCCCAAGTTCTTTGCTTTTAAGTTTATTTATTTATTTTGAGAGAGAGGGAGAGAGAGCGAGAGAGAGAGAGAGCACTGGGGAGGGGCAGAGAGAGAGGGAGAGAGATTCCCAAGGAGGCTCACACTGTCAGTGAGGAGCCTGATGTGAGGCTTGAACTCATAAACTGTGAGACCATGACCTAAGCCAAAACCAAGAGTTGGACATTTCACCAACTGAGCCACCCAGGCGCCCCTATATACACCCAAGTTTTAATGATCCCTTGGAGTTACTCATCACTGGGTACCCCCATAATAAGCTTCTACCTGTTTTTCTCCTGTTAATCTGTCTTTTGTCGGTCTAATTTACAGAGTTGCAGCCAAGGAACCTAAGATAGGCAGAGGAAAAGGCACCCCTATGGCAACTCCAGACCATGATGGACAAGTTTAGAAGTACGGCCTTTTATTTAACAAGCCCTACAGGCCGGCACTAGGCATGGAGCATTGAGTGACACACTCTTTCAGAGACAGACACATCCTTCTTGGTGTTGTCAAATTCTTGCTCTTTGATGGTAGGATTGAATTTCTGAAATGTCTAGAATCGTTCAGAGCTGAGAACGGAGAGCAAAGAGGGGTAGCCCTGCACTCTCTCCGCAAGTTAGAAACAAGTTAAAGCATTGAAACCTGTGTTTCTGGAATCACTTATAAACAAGTTCAGTAAGCCATTCCAACATTCTTTATGTGCTCCAGCATCATCAACATCTTCCAGAGACTCCAGGTGGCTCCCGAGAGGGTCAAACTCATGATCACACACACACACACACACACACACACACACACATTCTGTCATGGTCTCATTATCTGTTAATCAAAGCTTGTTTTGAAAGTGTGTTTAAAGACCTTGTGAAGAGACCGTGGTTCCTACTCTAATAGAAACGGCTAGAATATTCAGAAGATTGGGGAAGAAAGAACATTCAACATCCTTCTTGTGAATGACTCCTTGAAATACTTTTATTACCTTAAATCATGGTGTTTCCTTTCTGCCTCCAGCTAGGAAACTTCCAGGCATTTTAGATTAGGTTTTTCTGTGCTTCTAACACAAGCATATCATTGGGGAACTATATTACATTTAGAAGCTGCATTTTTATTTTGATGATATATAGTTGATTGACTTTGCACTCAGTTTAATAGAGTAATCATCTTGCTCCCGAGTGGCTATGACACGCTCAGTGCCCTAGGCCACCAGCCAGAATCTAGATCCAGTATAAGAAAGACATCAAGCTCTTTAACCGAGAAAAGAAAGATAATAGATTCTCTGCTCCACGCCCTCCAGCCCAACCAGCTGTTTTGAACTCATTTTCACGGGATTCCAAAATTGATGAATTGTCTTTTCCAAAACAGTAATACCAGGTTGTACAAACTGATGGACTTTAATGTTGGACATTTAATTTCATCCTCCTTTTTAAAATACACACGCACACACACATTCACGGCAAATTGCAATGGAAAATTCTAGAGCAATTTAATTCTACAGTGCGGGGATTGGATTACAGTGGACATTGCAGGTCTATATGGACTCATAATTTGCAGCACACATTTTGTGTTTAGTTTGCTTGATTTCCAAAACAATCACTAGAGGGGAGGTAACTCGCCAGAGAAGAGACAGTTGACCAGGCTGGGCTTGAAAAACCTGTCTTTGACTGGTCTTCACCTTCTTCATTACAAGAGTGCTTCTCAAACTCAAGTACTGGACAGACCCCTTTAAAATACTTGTACAGGAAAAGCCTTCTTATGAGAAACACACGAGTGAAACACTTCCGTTTTGGCGATCACCTGGCCTGTATCATCATACATTCAGAGGCAAGCATGAACACCCAGGCTTTGGGAGTGTGCTCACACCTTTTAAGGCTAATATCTCTCTACACGGAGCCGTTGGCAGGTGTTTTAGTCCTCCCCTTTGGCATTGACTGACTGATTCTCATCAAGGAAGGTATGATGGTTAGTTTTGTGTCAACTTGACTGGGCTAGGGGATGCTCAGAGAGCTGGTCAAACATTATTTCTGGGTGTGTCTGTGAGGGTGTTTCTGAAGGAGATTAGCATTGGAGTCAGTAGACTGAGTAAAGAAGATCTGCCATCCCTAAGGTGGGGTACCACACCATCCACTGAGGGCCCAAATAGAACAAATGGGTGGAAGAAAGGACAAATTCTGTCTTTTCTTGGGACACTTATCTTCTCTTGCTCTCGTACATCAACTTCCCTGGCTCTGTGGCCTTTGGACTTGGGGACTCACACCAGTGACCCGCATCCCATCTGGTTCAGCCTTGGACTGAATTATACCACCTACTTTCCTAGTGCCCCAGCTTGCAGACAGCAGATGGTGGGACGTTTTAGCCTCCATAACTGCATGAGCCAATTCCTATAATACATCTCTTCTTCTATGTATCTCGATTTATCCTATTGATTCTGTTTTTCTGGGGGACCCTGCTATTATTGAGGCATACTCTCTGTCTTGTGCAGAGATTTTTAGGCCTACCCAAGCTATCTCTTCTCCTGCAACAAACTACTGAAGATGGGCAAAAAGCCCATCAGCTCAGGTGAGTTGTTGCAGTCCTAAGTTCAGGTCGCACAAGCCCAGCAGGCTGAAATCTCAGGGAGGATTTCTATGTTCCGCTCTTAGATTTGATTTCCTTCCTCTCTGGAAAAGCCCAATATGTACTCTGAAGGCTTTCAACTGATTAGTAGAGGCCCACTCACATTATAATCTGTTTTATTCAAAGTCTACTATTTAAGTGTTGTTCATATCTACAAAATATTTTCACAGCAGCCTCTAGGCTGATGTTTGACCACAGAACTGGGCACCATGGCTCAGCCAAGTTCACATATAACATTAACTGTCACACCCTTCCCTCATCAGTTGGCTCCATAGGACAGAGCACTCTGGGTATGGAGCCTCTTCTCGGACACCCACTGACATCAGGCACCCTTTCTTGTGCTCCTTGTCTCCAGCCTGGGGACATTTAAAAAGTCTCCCACAGGGGTGGAAAAAACTGGCTCTTACTTTATTCTATGTTCTTCCAAATCTGTTGTTTATGGTGTAAAATGTGTTTCCTTGGGCCCTTCAGGATTGTGCTTTCTGTCACTCAAATGGCTTTTTGATTAAATTATAGTTCCTTCGGTGAGCTGCAAAGGCTATTTTTAGACCCCAAGACAGAGTTGACTCCCTAGTTCTGCTGTGTCATTGCAGCAGGTGGGGATCACAGAAAGGACTCTGTGAATGTTCCAGCTGCTGTCTGGCCTGGGGAAGCAACATGGGGCACAAGGGGAGTCTCTGGGAGTAAGAACACTGGAGCCAGGCTATCACCACGTGGGTGACTGTGTTTCTACCACATCATCCTGAAGGCCGCTGTGTGTTGATAAGATGACGTGTGTGTTTTGTGCACTCGGACCAGAACCTTCTCTGTGGCCGCCTCTGCATATCATTCACCCTGTGTCTACTCCACAGCTCAATTTCACTGAAAAGAAGTGGAATGGAATGGAAGGAAGCTTCCAGTGTTTCCTTATACCCGATGACTGTCTGACACAGGCCAGGAAACACAGCAAGTATAAATTTCTTTAAAAAGAACAGGGATTTCTTTATACTCTCTGGCTAGCACTGTTCTTTAAGGTAGTTGAATGTTTTCACGACCACTGAGACCCAGGGCTTCATGAATTACCCCCTATCTTGATAAAGCCCTTTCCTATGGTTAGCTTGTAAAGCCAAACCCATCTATTTTGTCACTCAGATCAATTATTATAATTACATTTTGGAAACTAAGACCTAGAATGAAGATCTAACTGCACCATTAATAGTTAGCCCTCTGTGTCCTTGAATGAGTTTCTAATTTGTCTTGGAAAAAAAGCTGGCTCTGTGAAATATGGCATATCTTTTAATTACTGATTAAGACCTGCATAAATCTAAGCCTTTATTTCTTTGTTAAAAGACACACTACCTTATACAACCAGCATAGAGGAGGCTCTGAGTATTATCTGTAGAATGAACAAACACATGTTAACAATATAGGTGCTCATATAAAATGGAGACTAGTCACTGAGCCACTGGAGGGACACTTGTCCATGTGGCTTAAACTCTCTGGCATTGTTGGCATAGATATTACCAAGTCCATGTCCCATGTTGAGGGCCACTTTGTCAGTAAGTGTCAAGATCTCTAGGGTGAACCAGAGAGGAATTCACTGGAAGCTTCCAGGACTGAAGAGAAGGCTGGAGAATCTGGCTCAGAGAAGGGCAGGGACCACGGTACACTCAACCACAGGCTAGAGTCCAGAGGCCTGCAGTCTGGAGGTCAATGTTGATGTTGTTGGCCACTTCTGGACACCTAATGCCAGTACTGAGATGCCTTGGGGGCAGAGGCCACAGAGGACATCTGCTCTGTGTGGCAGTCACCATGAGCAATTTTCTCCATCATCCCAGCATCTTTGGGTCACCCTCCCAGATGCAGAGGTTCAGGCAGGAGCTTCTTGTTGGTTGAGTGGAAGTCAGAAGCCCACTCAGCAGCAGTCAGTATGGCACGCCCAGCATTGTCATCCACCAAAATTTATACAATGCAGGGATTCCTCCCCAAAATGACTGTTCAGAACCCGTTCGAGCAAAACTCCCAATGATGTTCACTGCTGTGTTGAGACTGACTCATGAGCGAATGTAGTTTTACAAGAAAGAAATCAGCATATCCCCAAGCAAAGCAGCATTATGTTTATATGGAGCCACTTAGCACCGTGTTGAGTTTGTGATGAACATTGGTTATTATGGTTATTTTATTATCATCATTATTAAGAGTATGGATTTGGCCAGATTTTTGAAATAGTAGGTAATAACTAATCGTCCACGGGCTGGCTGGCATGCAATTGTGCAGCGGGATGTCTCAGACATCCGCCTCCTTGCATTCTGACTCTCTCCCATCCACTTCCTTTCCACATTGCCTGTTCCTCTGTTTCCCATGCCACAGGACCTTGCTTTGGTGCTCAACTAGTGTTTGTTAGAGTAGTTTATGCTGAGAATGGCTTAAACACCAGCGCTGCAGAACTATTTGTATTTACACGATAAGCTTGCAAAGATCTTCAAGTTTGCGAGGCTCAGTGAATGAGTCTTTGACACTCACTGCCACAGAAATAACTAGCATTCCGTAAGTACGCACATGCTGAGTGCACACATGTTGGGCATGGAATGAAATGCCTTGAACGTGTTATCTCCTTGGTGTAAATGAACTTAATTTTCATGTTTTTTGAGATCGTTATTATGATTGTTATTGCCTGGATTTTCAGATGGGAAAACCAAAGCCTAGAGTCAAGGCTTGAACCCACTTTTGACCAATCCACAGCTCATAGATCAAACTACCCCACCTTCTGTCTACTTTCACATTCTCCCAGTGCTGATTCTTGACATTGCTGCCCACTCCACTGATAAAGAAAACAACATGAGGCCCATGTTGTTGGGGTTGGGGTTCTCCAGGGAAACAGAACCAGTAAGAGATGTCTGTATCATCTATATCTATACCTATATATCTATATCTGTCTATATATCTATCATCTATGATCTATCTGTATATCCATCATCTATCTATCTATCTATCTATCATCTATCTATTATCTATCTATCTATCTATCTATCTATTGGCTCATGTCATTCTGGAGGCTGACAAGGCCAAGATCTCCAGTTGGCAGGCTGGGGACCCATGACAGCTGATGGTGTGGTTCTATTCTGGGTACAGGCCTGAAGGCAGGAGGTCGGTGTCCCAGCTGCAGTCAGGCAGAGAGAGAAGTTCCCATTTAAGTAGTCTTTTTGTTCCATCCAGTCCTTTAACCGGTTGGACCAGACCCCCCCTCCCCCCAACATGGGGAAGGACAATGCTATACTAGGTTTACCAATTCAAATGTTAATCTCATCCAAATGCAACCTCACAGACACACCCAGAATAATGTTTGACTAAATGCTGGGCACTTGCACCCCAGTCAAGTTGACACATAAAATTAACCATCACAAGTCTTAATTTTCTATACTGTTTTCACTTTCCTAAGGCCAAGAATTAATTTTTGCTCTTTTTTGAAGTTTTTTGTTATTTGTTAATATTCAGCAACCAGCTAGGTGAGCTGAATTGAATAAGTCTTTACCAGACCGTCATTTCAGTGTATGGACACAATCCCAGGGGCTCTAGTTTGTGAGGGATCCCATGCCCAGCAAGCCCAGGGTGTAGGAACCAGAAGAGCCCGATTTCAAGTCTTGTATCTACAAATAAGCATGTGATTCAAGGTCTCCAAATCTGCTGATAGGAGAAGACAATATCTACTTCCTGGTGCTTCTGTGAAGATTGGAGAGAGGGCAGAGGAAGCTCCAGGCACATAGTGGGCCCATGATAAGTGGGGTCTGGGTATCATAAGACAGGAGCAAAACGAAATCAATTCTGCTGGCAATGATCAAAGATGGCAGCTTTCTACTGGTTGTCCTCAAGGCAGTTTAGGGAGAGGTCCTTCCCAAGCCAGCATCCATCAACTGGTCATTTAAAGATTTTCTCACAGACTCTTCTGGATCGCTTCATTTCAAAAATACGCAGCATGCCTTCTTTTAAAAGATAAATCACTGAAAATATGACCTTTGTGTTCTAAAGCAGCTTTTATATGGGGAAACAAAATATTTGAAATGCTGAGAAAGCTTTAAGTGGAGACATTTGTTGAAGACTGGCATATCCAGAGTAGATGACATTTGAATTGATGGTGTGCTAACTCTCAAAAGTCAAGTTCAAAGTTAATTTGTCAAACATTGTTTCTTTAAAGAGTTGGAAACCATGACCTCTTTCTAATGACAACAAAGCGGTTTTACTTTTTTAGTTAAATATTTCCTCCCTCTTTTTTTTTTTTAAATTTTGATTGAGAGAGAAAAAGAGAGAGAGAGAGAGAGTCCCAAGCAGATTTCATGTTGTTAGCACAGAGTCCAATGAGGGGCTGGAACTCACAAACTGTGAGATTATGACCTGAGCTGAAATCAAGAGTGGGACGCTTAATCAACTGAGCCACCCAGGTGTCCCATTTTCTCCCTCTTTTAACATCCATTCCCCCAGCATCTCTGGGCCTTTGACAGAGAAGCTAATTCTCTGCAGGTCAGGGCCTTTGTTGAGATAACTCGGGGAAACAGAGTAGCCTCCAAGACTCATGAAGGCTGACAAAGAATTCCCAAAGAAGTAGAGGAAGGATAAATGTTGGGTCTGATGGTGCAGGTCACTGAAAATTCGCTTTGGAGTTATGGTGCTATCGAGAATGCCAAATTCCCCTTGCTTAGTCTTCATGGAACAGAAGTTGTGGCCGTTGGTGGGAATGCTTGCCCCTCGATCTTGCCAAAGCAAACAGGTGAATCATTTAGGATGAGTGGGTCTAAAGGTACTTCCTCGGACTTGAAATAGCCTTTAATTCCCTTACATTACTTGATCAAGCCACCCCTTTCAACTTGACATTCTTTTATGTTGCAGATACTCTTCCAGTTCTGGGCTTCCCCAGGTTCTTCTGTGAGCTTATTCCCAAGTATCTCTTCTGATGAGGTAATTTCTATTCCTTTCAGTGGCCAATATCTTTACAAAGGTTCAGATTTGCTTAGTTATGTAGCATGTGTTAAAAAAATTCCAACAGAATGTTTGGCTGTGTGGGTTTCTAGAATGTTCCATTTGCTCACGAGGTTGTTGTCTATTCCCACATTCTGGGAGTCCTGGTTTGTCTCAAATACACCAAGGTCATAAGTACAGATGGCCCGAGGTTTGGCCAGCAGTTCCATGTCTGTCCAAAGGCATAAATCCTAAAATCTTTGCCATTCAGGGACACCTATAACCTGGAGCCACATCTGTAATAAATGCCAGGCCACAAACCACCTTTCCTATGAGAGGGTCAGCTTCTCTTCAGCCCTGTATCTCCCTTCCCTCAGGCTGACTCATTGAGTCAGGATACACAAATCCCTTGGGGCTCCTGAATCTCCCCCCAAAGTGCTCTTGACCAGAAGGCCATTCCCTAGGATCCTGCCGCCATTTGAAAGCATGCACAATCAACCTCAAACTGAAGGAAATTGCTGCAGCCCAATGTACTTTTGGCCCAGGGTAGCTAAGAGCCACGGAATGCTGATTTATTTTTCATTTTTTGCCAGCAGCACATAACTGCCTCTTTAAATTACTTTAGCTAACTTCCGTCGATGGTCTGTGGATAAACAAAAGTGCCAGTTGCACTGAATTTGTGGGGTAGTTGGTTTCACATAAAAGAGGCATGTCCTAAGTAGGAGATCTGTGCTCCAGAGCATCTAATTAGGAAAACCCAACAACAGCCTCAGTAAATGTCTCCCAGGGAGCTGGCATCTGGGCTTAGTGCATCAATTGCCTATTAAAGATTCATAGATTTTGTGAGTCATTAAAAACTATGTAACAATCATAAGGCACATTCAGCTCTTGGGGAAAAGAGAAGGCACTATTATGGATTTAAAAATTTGTCTTTATTAAGTGTGTGTGTGTGTGTGTGATGCAAAAGTGGCTAATGGGTGACCTTCGTTTCATGTGCCTCCTGTCTTTGTTTCCACCAGGCCTCAGGCCTCTATCCTGTACTCTGTGTCTCCCCTACATGCACTTACATGGGATTTCATGCCTAAGGATTGTTGTTATTTTGCTGGCTGTCATGTTTGGAAAACTAATATCTACTAAGCTTTTTCGTATTTTAAATGAACACATTTTAGGGGCATCTGGGTGGCTCAGTCAGTTAAGTGTCTGACTCTTGATTTCTGCTCAGGTCATGATCCGTGGGCTTGAGCCCCGTGTCAGTTCTGCGCTGACAGTGCAGACCCTGCTTGGGACTCTCTCTCTCTTCCTCTCTCTCTGCCCTTCCCCTGCTCGCTTGCTCTCAAAATAATAAATAAACATTAAAAAAAAATGAACACATTTTAATATGCAGCTTCTGAAAACTGAAAACCTTTCAAGACTCACAAGGATTCATGTCAAGTACTGGTATGTAGGTTTCCTGAAGAGTTTATGGAAAAACAATTGTGATCAAATGCATCTTCTCCTCACTCCACCTGCTAGTTTCCTGGGGATGCCATCACAAATTATCTCAAACTGGGAGGCTTACAACTGCAGGAATGTATCCTGCCAGTTTCGGAGAAGAAGTCCAAAGTCAAGGTGTCAGCAGAGCCCTGCTCCCTTTGAGGCTCTAGGGGAAGGTCCTTCTATGCCTCCTTCAGTTCCTGCTGGCCTCAGGTGCTCCTTGGTTTGTGACCATGTACATCTAGGTTCTGCCTCTATGGCCACATAGAGTCACATGCATTTTATTAGTCCATTCATTGGCCATAAAAGATGGGGCAAATTCTTCTTACTGAGTTGGAGGGGAAAGTACACTGTGGTTAACTCATGCTTGTTCTCTGCCTCAGAGACCCCTTTCCTTGCTCTTTCTCCCCACCTTCCATGGCCAGGCTCCTCCCAGAACAAGGTGGACAGATGGCATCAGTCAAGGGAATATGAAAAGATATCAGTGGTTATGGCCTGACAGCTCACTTGGGAAATCTGTGCCTTTTCTCCAGGGGTTTCTGGATTTAATGTTTCTTAATCTTTTTACATTCTGTACTTGCTGGCAGGCAGTGACTTTCCTTCCAGACTGCGGCAACACAGAGCCTCTGTTGGCAGAAGTCATCTTTTAGAGCTATAAAGATCTCGACAGAATCCAAGAAACTCACTGGCAGTCCCAGCGCATCTCTCTGTGATCACTCTACTAGATCGCCGGAAACAATTTGGTCCAAGCTCCACTGACTATTATCACAGAGTTGGGATTTATTAGACAGTTCAGAAGTCTCGTGATTCTGGGAAACGAGGAAGGGAAGACATAGTGAAGTCCCAGCCCCTCACCATAACTACTCCAGTAAATGGATACAACCCTGTCTCTTATTGTGAGCTAAAAAGACTAACTTTGGAGGTCTAGAAGTTTCTGTTGTTGATGCTACTTAAAAGAAGTTGGCTCCAAAGTCATCAAGTGCTCTGTTTGTAGAACAAATGAAGTTTTAATGACCTGCAGTGCCGTTTGAATATTCATGCTAATAGGTATTTTCCATTTAGGAAATAAGTAGAGTAACCAAGAATTAATTTCAACGGCTGGCACTTGTTAAAGGCAGCTAATTTATGCTGATTCTTGACTAGAAGAAGCAAATTGCCACATCCATTAAGGAAATTAAAGAAAGCCATTCCTGTTTCTTTCACCTGCACCAGCCAGAAGGCACTCTACATACGCTGAGCATCCAAATGTCTCTCAAAGGTGTTTACCAGTTTTATTCCAACCGTTAAGTGCTCTGTTTTCCATTTACTGCTATTTGGTTAACAATAGAGGAACCCCATATGAAAACCTAGATTAGGTTCAAGAGCTGAACATTTATAGTGCTTTCCTAGGTCCTTCAAGTAAGAATGAGGTCCTACAGATGGCGGGTAAATCTTTTAGGTCACAGTTGAGCGGATCAGAACTATTATGGCTGCCATGAGGTGAGTAGATTTCCAACTGTATAGAACTGATTGGGTGGGGAGCTTAGATGTTCTCTTTTGTATAATCAGACAAGTCGAAAAGAAAAGGTTTTGAAGAAAGAAAAGGATGGCCTATTTATTTTCCAGTCTTCAGTCTGGACCATGAGAATCATGTCTCGACCTACCGGCCTTGTCTCAAAATCAACATGATAGACGTCTTAGACTCTGCTTATAGGGCTTATCTGAAGATAGTGATTTTTTTGAGAGTCATTCCTTGAGGGTTCTCTACTTTCTGTTTTTCTTTTTAACCAAGACTTATAGTCTTGAATAAGACCACCTGGACTGAGAATCAGACTACCTGAGTCTTAGATCTGGTTATGCCACTAACTAGTTTGGTAAACTGCTGACAGTCCCCAGTTACTCTGAACCTCAGTGTCCTCATATCTGAAGTATAGACATTAGACCATATTGTTTTGAGGGTCTGTTTCTATTTAATTCTCACTTAGATAATGGTACTCCCCATTAGTGAAAAGTCATAGCATACCAACCTCAAAAAGAGGTACTTTAAGTACCCTAGTAAAAGAAAAACAGAGAAAAGCAAGGTTCTAGGATCTTAATGGGGAATTGGAATATCCTAGACACTAAAGTATATACACTTCAGCCCAGAGAATTTCCCCTAGTAGTATTCCCTATGTAAGGTTCAGTTATATGGAGAGCCACCTTCTCTTCCTTTGCCTATAAATGCACAACGTTGGGATAAGTACACACAAATTTGTCCAAAATGTTTGAACTATTTTTACTCACTTGCACTTCTGACACCAGATCTCTGGATTTTTCCATACCAAGCAATTCATCAGTTTTCTGAGAACACCCAGGTGTTCTAAATTCAATTCAGTTCTGACACTAAACTGTGCAGAGTTATGACCATACCCCATAGTTAAGGGTTCAGTCCCACAAGACTGCCCCCATTTCAGACATCAAGCCCAAGCCCAAGCCACCTGCACTTCTGACTGACCAGCTGTAAATCGGGGGTGCCTATGACCCCCAACTTAGGTCTGTTATTTGCTAGAAGGGCTCACAGAACTCAGGAAACCACTTTATTTCTATTCATTAGTTTATTATAAAGGATGCAACTCAGGCCCAGCCAAATGGAAGAGATGTGCAGGCCAAGTATGGGAGGCTTGTGTGAAGGCTGAAGCCCTGCCCAGTTTTGCCATTCCTTTCTGTTCCCTGAGCACCTCAATGTGGATGTGCTTACCCACCCGGGAACTCATTGTGGCTTTAGCTTTCGGCTTTGTCCCACAAAGCTGAGGACGGCACAAAGGATTACTCAAGACCTTATGCAAGTCAAGAGAGGTGAGAGGGAGGCTAAGGGAAGTCTCCCTAAGTTGCTCCCAAGCTCCTGTATTTATTAAGCATACATTTAAGGAAACATTGTGCAACGTCAGTGGGCTATGTACCAGTAATAATGTCTAGAAAGCATGCAGAAAAACAAGCTAAGGCGTTCCCAAGGCTACAAAAGAGGAGATACAGAAAGCAGGGTGGAAAACAAGATAAGATATTCCATAGATAACTTGGTCTAAGGAATTCATGAGCACAGGCAGGACTCAACCCCTAGATATACATTAACTAGATAAGTGAAGCATGGCCCACTGTTTTCAGCAAGGCCAGAAAGCAGTTTTCTGCTTTGCAATGCATTCCCTATAATCCCCTAACCCAGGACATAGCTATTTGATTTCCCACAGCCCATCATCTTGTTGTTCAAGAGTTCTTATAGAGTTTAATGCCCAGCCCCCTTTCCCAGAAGTCTGTGTGGGGTGGAAAGTTCCAACCCTCAAATCACTTGGTCTTTCTGCAGACCAGCCCATCATAGGCTAGCAAGGGGCCCCACACTAAGTCACCTCTTTAGCATAAACTCTGGTGTGATCAAAATGCACTTGTTATGAATTAAAAAAAAAAGATATTTTTATCACTCAGGAAATTCCAAGGGTTTGGGAGACCCTGTGCCAACAATGGAGGCAAAGACCAAATTTATTTCTTATTACACGATACCTACAGTTCTTGGCTACTAAGTTCAGGGTTCCTACAACCCTCTGTCCCTTTCAGGTTTAATAATTTGCTAGAATGACTCACAGAACTCAGGAAAACACCTTTCTTACCATTACCAGGTTATTATAAAGAATATCACTCAGAAATAGCCAAATGGAAGAGCAAGGTATGGGGGCAGGGTACCTGTAGCTACCATGTCCTCTCTGGGCATCTTACCTTTCTAGCACCTCCACTTGGAAGATCTCTGAATCATTATTTAGGGGTTTTAATGAAGGCTTTCTTACATAAGCATGATTGATTACATCATTGGCCATGGTGATTGAATTCATCCTCCATATATTTTCCCTTCTCTTAAGGTAGGAGTGGGATGGGGCTGAAAGTTACAACCTTCTAATCATGTCTTGGTCTTTCTGCTGTACGGACCCTAGGCTACTGGGGGACCTCCAGCCACAGTCATCTCTGTGACACATAAAAGATACTCTTATCACCTGGGAGATTCCAAGGGTTTCAGGAGCCATGTGCTTAGAACTGGGGCCAAAGGCCAAATATTTACATTTTATTACATCACAATGCTGTCATATTATTTATGAGAAGACCTCTTCATATTGCATAGATCATGATCAGTGAGATAATTAGTTACATTTGGGTTCTATTTCATGAATATAACTTCTCTTTAAAATATTTGTGTGGTGTGTATTACCATCATTCACTGCTATATTCTCACTGCCTGTGTGTGGCAGGTGGTGAAAAGATATTTATTGAATGTCTAAGTAAATGAATGAATATGTTTTTTATGTAAGCTGTGTGCTGTCAGGCATGAAATATTTAAGAGTAAAGCCATGATTTGCCATTATGGGGGAGGGAAATAGGATGGTTTTGATATTGTAACACAGAAATACACCCATTTCCATCTTACATCCTAGAAGTAACTATTTCAAGTGAAGAATCTTTACAGAATCCCCTCCAGTGCCACCAATGCCAGTGGTGCCTGGAAATAAATTATAGAAATCATTCCATCAGAGGGCTTTGTTTCCACACATCTTTCCTATTTCCTAGTAATATAGGCAGCCTGGATTTTATGCAGTAAAGAAAAGCATTTCACAAGATTCAGTTGATGAGACTCAGAACTTAAGTATCATTTTTCCACTTAGCAGATTAAAAAAAAATCTTCGTGTCAGGGACTACATTGTATTCTGGGGATGAAAACATGATTATGATAGGGTTCCTGTTTTTGAGGTGGGAGGAGGCCACCTGTTACCATTGTTTGAAACATCATTACACAAACATACAGGCTCCACTGTGGGGGTTGATTCTTAACTTTAGATTGAAACTGGGGCCTCAGTCATCAATGTCTGTGATTTTTTTAACAGATTTTTTTGACAGTCCCCTCTGTGCCAAGAGTGATCAGCAACTGACTGCAGATTTTCTGCAAATTTGAATGTGATGCTTACCAGGGTCACAGGAAAAATTTCTAATTAACAGTGGTACTTACTTCCATCATCAGATGATCCTTACCAAGTTCATTGAATAAAACATCAAAGAGAAAGAAGGGGCATGACTTTGGAAGCCCCCTGGTTTCCCCATAAGAACACACAAAGCAACAAGGGTAACAAAACTAAAAACCCATGGGCACCAACTACTGTGAACTTTGGTGGCAAGATAACCCCACAAATTTCAACATCTAAGTGAGTCAGAGGTCCATGTCAACAGATGCAGTTACCCCACTCCTTCTGCATCATGTGTGCTTCAAGACTTGCCACCATTTTTGTATTCCTTTTGTATCCCTGTCCTCCCTCTTGCCCTCCTTCCCTCCCCTTCTCTCCCTCTCTCATTTCCTTCCTTCCTTCCTTCCTTCCTTCCTTCCTTCCTTCCTTCCTTCTTTTCCTTCCTTCCTTCCTTCCTTCCTTCCTTCCTTCCTTCCTTCCTTCTTTCCTTCCTTCTCTCTGCTTTGTTCTTTGAAACTGAGGTCAAAAAAAAGAAAAGAAACTAATATGCGTCAGGCTGCTACTCTCTGCCCACCAGGGGTACCCACTGGAATCTCCCCAAACCTCCGCAAACATGCATGATGTTTTCCTTATGGTTTTATGTAATTTTGTTCATTTCAATAAAGTCAATTTTCTGAAAATACAGAACTAAATGCTATTTTTGTATGCTTGTAAAACTTCTCATAAATAAATTCATAAATCATAAAAAATCTCGTTTCTAAATGTGTACCATGATTTTGGTTAGGGAAATACAATTTTTAGAGATGACACAAAGGAACAAATTTAAATTGAACAGCTGGAGAAACAAGCTAAAAAAAATTCAGTCTCTAAATAAGATGGAAAGGTTTGATGGCAAAGTATAGTTCAGTGAAAGTTGAAATGATTGCATATGAACTTTCATCATGTTGGTTTGTATTCCTGAGACATGACCCAGGTTAAAATTTACTGTATGCAGAGCTCTGCTACTGGGCACTTCTTCTGCACTTTGCTGACCTCTTGACTGAGGGCCCCCCTTGCCGGTGGAGGGCACACTTCCTTCCAAGTTTCCACTGCAGCCCGTTTCCATCTCATTCCTGGGGGATGTCTCCAGTGCTCGCAAATTAGTGTAAAATATGTTGGGGGTTCTCAAGTGCCCTTCTCTGGTCCTGACTTGCCTCTGGAATTTCAGACCCATATCTGCATGGAGTTGGAACTTTGTTTTTAACATTTTAAAAATTTTTTAAATGTTTATTTTTGAGAGAGAGAGAGAGAGAGAGAGCAAGCATGAACAAGGAAGGTGCATAGAGAGAGGGAGACACAGAATCCAAAGCAGGTTCCAGGTTCTGAGCTGCCAGCACAGAGACTGACACGGGGCTCGATCCCACAAACCGTGAGACCATGACCTGAGTTGGAGTCAGACACTTAACTGACTGGGCCACCCAGGCACCCCATGGAGATTGGAAATCTTTAGCCTGGATCCATGAGTACTTTTGGAGTCCAGGAATGGCCACAGGATGTCCACTTGCATATTTTGGGTAGAGGGTATGCAGATTTTATCAGATTTTCAAAGTGAACCCTGGTGCCCCCTTCCTCTACCATAACTAATGTGTAATGAGTGCTTACCCTGTGCCTGGCATTGCTCCACATGCTTTGCTTGAGTTACTGTGCATCATTATTGCAGTGGTCTCCTGAGATAGGATGTGTTAGGGTCTCCCATTTTTGTGGGTGATGATAATCACTGAAAAAACAGTGAGATTGGTAAGTAACCAAGCTTATATCTAATGGATGTTAGAGGTAAGGTCCAAACTTTGACCCCATTGTCCACCAAAGTTAAGGACCCTAACCACAAAACCATGTTCTCTACTGGACATGGCTTCATATCACTATCACTTACCTAATGCTCCAGACTCCTCTCTTTCCCTCCTCTGCCCAGGCCTGGATTTTGTTGTTGTGTTTTTGTTATTTGTAATGTGCCTCCCACATGTCTCTCATAGCCTCTCCTCCAATCAGATCCCAGATATGATGTCTGGGCTCAGGCTCTCCCCACCTCAGATGGGATCATCATCTCATTGGCCTTCTCTTCTCTCCCTTCCATCCGTCTGCCATCTGGTGCCCTCACTGTTCTCAGAAGCATTGATTGGATTGATTGGATCACATTCCTCTGCTCAGACACGTTTGTGGCCCCAGAAGGTATAATCCTGACTTTTAGCAAGAAGTCATGACATTGTATGATCAAGGTCACTCTGACCTTTCCAGTCTCAGCCCTGACTGGCTCCTACACAAATGTACCCACATACCCCATGCAGATACACACATCACACACACACACACACATACACACACACGCACCACCCAGACACATACACCATACCACACAGATCCATACATCACACACATAGACACAGTACACACAGACACATGTATCCCACATGTAGATACACACATCACACATACATCACAGACACAAGCCCCCCCACCACACACATATACACATATACACATACACCACACAATGCAGACACACACATCACAATACACATCACACACAGATACACACAACACACATTATACCATATACACACACACATAGACATGCACCCCAGACCACACTGGCACACACAACTACATGCTATGTCTGACATGGGCCCTTGAAATGTGACCTCCTTTTTAGCTGTCCAAATCTTTTAAGTGGTGGCCACATAATTGGTGGGATGGGTGGGTGGGAAAGGAATACTGAGAGGTGCTTGTGCTGATAGGAAGTTTGGGAATTCAGTCTAAGAAAGCAGAAACTCTGCAACTCCTGTGGGGTCCACTGAGGGAGGAAATTATCACCTATGAGGGAGAGGAAGGAGCAGAAAGGGGTGGGGAGGGGGCTGGGCAGTCCTGTGCACAGACCACCCATGTGGAACATGGCAGCCCCATATTTCCTATCTCCAAGGTCAGGCAAGTGACTGGCTTTCCATTCCTTGAATGCCAGCCCAGGGAGCATGAGGTGGTGACTTGGCCACCTGTGTTGGCTCTCATCACACCTGAGATTCTCACAGACAAGCAGGACAACGTCACCTTGCACCACCTGGTCTTGCTTTTTGGTGACAGTGGGCAAGACTTTGCCTCTCTTGCTCCTGCACACCACCTGGCTGTGTCCCTTTGCTACTCCATGGCTCCTGCCATCTTGCACCCCACTTTATGTCAATTCCCTCTTCTGTTGCTTGCTCAATACTGCTTTTTGTTTCTGAGAGGTATTTCCCCTGGGCGGGCTCCAGGGAAAGAGAGGTATGGGGCAGAGGGAAGGGCTGGACCTCTGTGATCTTCAGGGTGCCTCAGGCCTGGGGTAGTACTTTAGTTGACCTCCTGAGGCAAGGGACCCAGGACTTCAAGACACCCTACACTGATCTATCATTGGGTGCGAACTGTCCCTAGGGAAGGACAGGACTTCCTGTGAGAGGGCACTCATCACATGGATGTTTCTGAGACCTTCAGCCACCAACAATCCCAGCAGCTGAGGAATGAATTCCTCTGTCCTGACGGGGGTTCTGGGTGACCCATAAGTCATTCGCCACACCTTTGTAATTAAGACCCTTTAAAACCCCCAGTACAAGAATCTCGCAGAACCAGTAAGGAAAGGAGAGATTCTCTAGTCCAAGCACTTCATGTTGTATGTCAGAAACAAGAAGTTCAAAGAGAGGCAAACGTCTACCCAAGCCTATTGGTGACATAGCTCCTCCGTGGCTGAGGTAAGACTGGAACCCACTGCATCCACTTGTGGGCTTGTGGGTCTGGCACCCTTTCTATGTATAACAGTGAACATCCCACCCCCAGAATGGACACCTAAGTTGCTTCTGGTTGATGGGTGGTATGTTTGCATTGACCAACCATAAGCAGTAAACTTGTAAGTTCCTTGCTAAATCTCTGCACAGGGAGCTGCAGGAAAGACCACAGAGTGTCCCTTCATGAAGTGTCACCACAGGCCAGAAGTGTCTGCAGGATAAGCAAACAGAAGAAGACACTAGGATCTTGGACTCCCCCACCAACCTTCTCTGACAGTGATGCCCAATGGTGTGTGAAGTCCTGGAGGACAAGATCCCATGGCCTCATCATGGGCACCCTGCACCCAGTACCCAGCACATAGCTGGCACATGACCGACTCTCTGAACCAATAAGCTACTTCACAATGGATAACTTGCTCATCCAAACTGCTAACACAGGCTTTCCTTCTCTAAAATTCCCTAAGATTAGCATTATCCTCTCAATTCCTATCTATACCTAAACTTTTGAAAACACTCAGGCTCTCAAATGAATGTCAGGATCCCTTTCTACACCAATTTGCCAATATGTTGTCCTCCTATTAGGGATATTATGATTTAGCATCTGAGGAGTTCTGAGTTTAGCAGGTGGGTCTGAAGGAAAATTTTTGGGGGTGTGTTCTGGGGAGAAGCACCCGGAAGGGAGGAGGGAAGAAGACCTGGGCAGAGGGAGATGATGTAATTGCAAAAGGCCTGGCCAGACTTACAAGGGACTCCAGAACTGGGCTCCATCAGAGTCCTCCCAAGTCAACGCTAAGTCTGTACCCAGCACTGACCAGTCCTTGGAGGCTGGCTGGTGAGGGAGGGGGTGGTGCCATGAACAGGACAGTTCCCTCCCCAACGAAGGCCAGTCTTGGAAAAGATCTCAGCTGTGAGCTATGGCTCTGGTCCTCAAGGGAGAATGGGGGGCACACACAGTGTCATCTGCATTCTGTAGTCGGTAAATCTATCTAGATATGGCAGATAGACACAGCATGGTACCCACAACCATCAGAGAGAAGACTGATATTCCTAGCCCATGTCAAGAGTTGTGGGGCAGCCTGTTCTGTAGATGTCTGGGGCTGCCTCTGCTCTCAGCCCACCCTCAATCTTTCCCTCATTCACTTACATATTTTCTAAGGGTCTATAAGGTGAAGACTCCAGCACCTTTAAAAAATCCCTTCCTTGACATCCATTGCTCTGTAGTCAATTTCTACCCCTCCCATCACATCCAAACTTCCTGCAATAGTAACTTGTGTTTCTTGACTTCGCTTCAATATGGACTTTTTCCTCAACCACAGTAAAAGCCATAGGACAAAAAGAACAGGGGGGTGGGAAGTGTTTTTGCCCCAAACACAGAAGGTTACAGTAGAAACTTGGTGAAACCATAACAAGCTGTTCAAATAATCTGTGGAGATTTTGAACCATTGATTAGGATCCAATTTCATGTTATCTTTCAAAAAAGGATACACTTTTCATTTAGATAGGAAGAGTGAGCCCAGCACAGCCCCAGGATTTGGGTCTCACAAATATTGTAGTCACACCATACCTGCATTTCAACTCACTGTCATCTGGCTTCTCAATCTCCACTGGACTGAAAGTCAAGTTCGCCAGTGGTGTGGGGGTTGCTGTTTCCAATGGATATTCCGTTTCCTCTCAGCTTATAAATTGGTTTTCACTCTCTTCTTGCTCCTTCATTTGGAAGCTCTCCCTTGCCTATTGGAATAGGGCTCTGGTTCTCCTCATACTCCATTTACCATTCTCTCTTTTGCTCTCTGATCCTTCTTTTCCGGTCACCTACTAAGGCATTACCTCTTCCCTTATCACTTCATTTTCTTCTCCAGGAGGCTCCCGTCCACTCCTATGGCTTCCAATGTTGTCTCTACGGTGTAGAGTCTCAAACTCCCATCTCCAGCCTGGACTTCTTAGCTCCAAACCCTGTGGGACACCACTGCCTCCTGGATCTAGACGTACACGGGGTCTTCAACATGTCCAAACACAAACATCCCACTGCTAAAACTCCTTGCCATCCCTTTGCTCCCTAGGGTTCTTACCTAAGGCATCAACTTGTGTCGCTCGTGTATCTGGACAAGGGCCAGGCCCACAGGGAGCTGTACAGACGCACATGATGGAAGAGCAGAGCCCTTGTGTAGCTGTGCCCAGGAATGGTTGCAGGACCAGCCTCACACTGTGACATTCACACACCCACACACGGACCCTCACCAGCTCACACCCTCTCTCACTTGCACTCAGTTCTGATGCTGCAGACATTGAAGATCAGTGGTTTTGCTGAAGCTTCTTGGAGGGACAGGAAGGATGCACGTCACATCATCCATCTCCTCCTCCTTTCAGACCTTTCTGTTGGATGTTTTCCATCTTTGCCAAGCAGAGACATCTGGTCTTTTCTTGTCTCCTGTGTTTCTCCTCTGCCTGTCACTTCCTTCAGTGACAGTATGAGCTGAGCAAAGCCAAGGGCTGCTCCTCTTGAGTAAATGCACCAGTTTCCAGGGGCGGCTGTAACAGAGGCTCACAGAAGTGCCATCTCTCAGTCCTGGAGGCCGAAGTCTGAAATCAGGGTGCCTGCAAGGGTTGACTTCTGCTGAGGGCTATGGAGGGGCATCTTCTTCAAGCCTCTCCCTGAGCTTCTGGGGGGCTGCTGGCAGTCTTTGGCATTCCTTGGCTTGTAGAAGCATCACCTGGCCCTCTACCTTCATCTTCAAATGGCGTTCTGTCTGTGTACATACATGTCTGTGTCCAGATATCCCGTCATATTGCACTGGGGCCATTCTACTCTGGTATGACCTCATTTAAACTAATTATATCTGCAATGACCTTATTTCCAAATAAGGTCACGTTGCAAGGTCCTGGGTGTTAAGACTTCAATATAGGAACACGATTCAACCCATAACAAATA
This sequence comes from Herpailurus yagouaroundi, assembly GCF_014898765.1. Lineage (NCBI taxonomy): Eukaryota > Metazoa > Chordata > Mammalia > Carnivora > Felidae > Herpailurus > Herpailurus yagouaroundi. Next base: position 5,869,539 of record NW_024412403.1, on the reverse strand, counting down.
CGGAGGGGAAAAATTGATGGTAGATATTGTCCCTACAATTTTATGTATTTTCTTTTACCTCCTGTTCCAGTAAGTCTTAGACTCCCACCTGGCCCTTGATACAAGCAATGTCAGAAGGTTAGGATTTCTGGTGGTGGCCTAATGGTCCCTGGGCCAAAATGGGGTTTCCAGCTTCTATAACGAAGCGAGTCCTGAAAACCTCTTCAAAGGGCAGAGCTCTCTGAGGCAGACAGAGATTGGTCCCTTGGTCCCTTGAAGTATGTCTGCTTTTTTGATGGAGCATGTGATGGCCTGGAGGTCAAAGGGCACCTGTGGCTGCTGCAGCTGGTACATTTTGTCAATTCTTCATTAACAGTAAAAAGCGATAGGAGTGCCTGGGGGCGGGGGGGCTCAGTCAGTTAAGTGTCCGACTTCACCTCAGGTCATGATCTTACGGGTCAGAGTTTCAGCCCCAGGTCAGGCTCTGTGCTGAACTCAGAGCCTGGAGCTGCTTCGGATTCTGTGTCTCTCTCTCTCTCTCTTGTTCTCTCTGCCCCTCCCCCCACTGGCATGCAAACTCTCTCTCAAAAATAAACATCAAAAGTTTTTTTTAAATAGTAATAAGTGATATAATATTGATGCTAACATTTATTACAGTTCCCTATGTGCCAGGCTGAGTATTTTACATGTGTTATTTCATTTGTGTTAAATGAAGAAAGCAAGGCTCAGAGAGGTCAGGACGCGTGCCCGAGGTGCGCAGTTGGTAAATGCACTGGGCATCAGCTGAGCAGCACCAGGAGGCGGTTTATGGAAAGACCAGGCTCAGCATGTGTGGGGAGGGGCTGCTCACAGACAAGTGACAAATGGACTCTGCCTTCATGCCCCGCACGCTTGCACACCTGCCCTCATGGGCCCTCTCAGGTGTCTTGGACCTGCTCCTGAGGAACACTGTTCCCACTTCCTCTCTCTGCCTCTACTGCCCAAAGCAGTGGTTCTCAAAGAGGGTTGGGCTGGCTCACAATGTCAGTATCACCCAGGCCTTCGTCAGCAATGCAGAGGCCCAGGCCCCGCCCCAGACATTCTGAAGCAGACACTCTGGGCCGGAAACCTGTGTTTTTGTCCAAGCCTTTCAGGTGATTCTGATGCACTAAGTCTGAGAAGCACTGAACTAAACCACCAGGTTTACAAACCCTCTACTGAGTATTTATTGAGAGGAATCAGGTTTTTGATTGGGATGAACTTCACCTTGAGGAGAGAAGGCCTGTTCTGCCTAGCGGCCACAGACATTCCTGGGGAAGGGCAGCTCGAGCTTCGGGCCCCACACCCCAGCCAACCTCTTTCTGCTCTGTTGTCTCACTTCCCATGTAGCTCCTGCTTCCCTAGTCATTCTTACAGCCTGCCTATTCTACAAACATTTTCACTTTCCATCTGCAACTGCATTTTAATTTTAGCAGTGAAATTAATTTTAATGAATGGAAATCCCTGAACGCCTTGTTATATGTGCGTTCATGTTCCCAGAGGAGTGTCAGGTAGGAATGCTTATGGTGAGTTGGTTAACATTTTGCAGTTAATCTAGAAACCCCAGGTTCTAAACACCTGACTCCCATGGATGCTGAACACAACCCTTTCAGCAATTATCTGGAGGGAGGGGAAAACAACTTAGACATGCATATTCTGTTTTGTCACATGAGGAATAGCTTCTCCAGCCTGTGAGCTGCATCACCAGCTACGGTCGAGTGGGCATCCCCAGATCACCTGACCAGGTGTGGGTTGGCGGGCAGGACAAGAGGGTTGAACGTGGGGTGGGGGCCATGGCTCTGTTCTACCTCCCAGCAGAAGCTTCTCCTACATCTTAGCGCACTCTGTAATTCACTGAGTGGGAAGGGAGCAGAGCTGGGGTCTCAGGCTGTGACGTTGCCTGTTCACTCTGCTGGGGAAGAGGGTCAAAGACCAGGCCTGCCCAACATTGGTTTTGATGGTGTTATTTTCAGTTTGAAACCCAGGTGCTGTCAACTTAATTGCACAATTTGATTGGATTACACGCTCTTCCCCTGGGGGGGCTTTGGTTTGAGTGAGACAGGGTCTTATATCTCCCCAAACCCCCAAACTGAATGTTGGGATCTGTGTGGGGCAGAACTGGAGCTGTCAGACCATGGTGAACTGATAGGCCAGAAGTTGGAGGGGAGGGGTAGTAGTTTTTTATTATTATTATTATTATTTTTAAAAATTTTTTTTTCAACATTTATTTATTTTTGGGACAGAGAGAGACAGAGCATGAACGGGGGAGGGGCAGAGAGAGAGGGAGACACAGAATCGGAAACAGGCTCCAGGCTCTGAGCCATCAGCCCAGAGCCTGACGCGGGGCTCGAACTCACGGACCGCGAGATCGTGACCTGGCTGAAGTCGGGCGCTTAACCGACTGCGCCACCCAGGCGCCCCGAGGGGTAGTAGTTTTAAGACAAGCAGGGTCATCCAGTGGTCAAGGACATTGACACACTCCTTCCCCCCCTTGGCCTTGGTTTCCTCATCCACACACTACGGGTGATGACAATAATCCTGCCTCAGAGAGGTGTCCTGGGGAATGTATGGCTTCATTTACATTGTTTAGAACAGTGCCTGGTAGAATAATCCCTATGGGTAAAAAGAAAAGAGTACATCAAGGATGCTGATGTGATTTCGCATACATTTTTACCCTAAAACCGTAGGACGGAAAACTCATTCTGATTAATGGAAATAATTGAGGAGGGCTTTGGAGATGACATTTACATCAGTTTTCTGGGGCCACTGTGGCAAACACACTACAAGACTTTTCTGTCTCACAGTTCTGGAGACCAGAAGGCTGAGAGGGGGGAATCTGCTCCCGGCGGCTGTCTTCGCCATGTTTTTTTTCACATCCTCTTTCCTCTGAGTCCCTGTGTTCATGTGTTCCCTCCTACAAGGACAAGGTCATGTTGGGTTAGGGTCACCTGATGGCCTCATTTACCTCAAGTACCTCTGCAAAGACCCAATCTCCTAGTAAGGTTCATTCTGAGGTACTGGGGACTAGGACCCGTGCATGTCTCTGGGGGAGACTCCACAATTCAACCCATAACAACATGTAACCGTTATCCTGGTCATCCTTTGACCAGTCTTCCTTCTCCAACATGGGCCATTTCCATCTGCATCTGTGCTCTGACCCCCTTTGGCCCCCTGTCATTGGAATCCTGGATGCAATCAGCCGTTCCTCACTGGTTTTTACCAAAGCTGCACTTTCAGTTTGAGATCATCTCAGAGTGGTTTTGGCTTTCATTGTTTTAGTTTTTCTTGTCCTGCCGGATTGCTACAAGTGTTTGGCTTTCTGGATGAGGGGTTGGGCTGCTCAGATACACACGGGCCAGGATTTGGCCCTTGCGAAGGATGTTACTGGGTTGGAGATCAAACTTGACTATTAATAACAATTATCACAGGTGACTGATCAGAGTCAATGTCATCTCCAGAATCGTTACTCCTCAGCATCTGCTTGCTTGAAATACAGACGTGGGGCTTTTAAAGAACCAAATATTCAGAATATGTCTCCCCCAGACTCCCACCCCGGTTCTGAGGAACTCAAATCACTCTGTTGTTAGATCTAATGTGACTCCTTACTTTTCCTGCGATTTCTTGATAATGTGGTGATTCGAAGTACTGGGGAGTCAGGGGTAGTTATATTGGGGTTCCTGGGGTCCAGATAGGCTGGGGCAGTTCATGGATGGTTGCTCTGTAGAGCAGCAAGGAGGCAGAAATGGGGATGCCAACATTTCTCACTCATGGCCCCAAGTTCCAGCTTTTAACCATACCCTATCTAGGTTGACCAAATTTGGAGACACCTGTCACTGCAATTTCAGTACAGGTGCTCTGATACAGGTCCTGTACCAGGGTTTCAAGGAATTTTACTTGATGCGCTTTTTATTATCCATTCACCCACATGGGGTTTTCAAACCCTTGATATTCTGCTGTTGAAGGAGTAGATGCCAGGGACGCCCTGCAGCCAAGATCCAGATGTGCAGTGGGCAGGGTGGGTCCCTATGCCCTTTCTCTTTCCAGATGAAACTCACTGCAGCCTGCAGCTGAAGAAGACAAAATATGGGGCCACTGGGAGGGGTTCCTGGGATCATATTTTTCCTATTTATGAGCTGCTTTTTAAAAAATTTTTAAAGTTTATTTATTTATTTTGAGAGAGAGAGAGAGAGAGAGAGAGAGAAGAGAGAGAGAGAATCCCAAGCAGGCTCTGCACTGTCAGCACAGAGGCCAACACAGGGCTTGAATTCACAAACTGTGAGATCATGACCCGAGCTGAAACCAAGAATCAAATGCTTAACCAACTGAGCCACCCAGACACCCTGCTACCTATGAGCTTCTGCAAGGGAGACATGGGTATGTCAGTGGGGTCTGTGGCCCTCTTAAATATATGCTTTTTAATGAGCAAAAAAAAATTAAAAAAAAAATACCCTAGAATCTATGCAACCTTGTAATAGCTTCCTAGGGCTGCGGTCACAGAGTACCACAAGCTGGGTGGTTTAAACAACAGACCATGATCCTGCCACAGTTATGGAGCCTGAGATCAACATCCTGGGGGGGCCTGCTCCCTCTGAGACTCGGGGGTGGGTAACTTCTTTGTGTCTTACCAGCTCCTGGTGGTGGTCGTGGCTCTTTGGCGTGGCTTGGTTTCTGGCCGTGTCACTCCAGTCTCTGCCTCTGTCATTACATGGAGTTCTCCCTGTGCCTCTGTGTCCAAATTTTGTTTTCTTTATAAGGACACCTGTCATTGGATTTAGGCCCCCCACCCCCCTTAATCCAGTCTGACTTCATCTTACCTTGATGACATCTGCAGAGACCCTATTTCCAAATAAGGTCACATTCACACTTACGGGGGGTTTTGTGACTTCAACATCTCTTTTTGGAAGTCACAATTCAAGCCAGGACACCCTCCATTATCCTCACACACACACACTCATCTGTCTGCTCAGCTTTCAGAAGCTTTTTCACAAGAATGTTAAGTTCTAGAATATACTGAAAATGATTTAACCTTGGGATTTTGAGGTAGGGTCTGCAGTGACCACATGTCTTTATTGATAAGGATAAGGAAATAAAATTTGCAAGCCTCAGTTTGTTCCCTGTATTTAAGAGTCTCTTATGGGGGGGATGGGTTAAATGGGTGATGGGCATTAAGGCGGGCACTTTTGGGGATGAGCATTCGGTGTCATATGTAAGACATGAATCATTGGGTTCTACTCCTGAGCCAAAACTACACTGTATGTTAACTAACTTGAATTTAAATTTAAAAATTTTTTTTAAAAAGAAAAGAAAATTTGTAATAAAGTTTGGTTTTCAAGGATCAAGCTAGTCACCCAAAATACAGCTTCAAACTGATTTATCTTACTGTTGCCATCAGAAGTGGTAAACACCAACTTCCTCTGGTCCAGACCCACTCAGACCAATGGCCATGTTTCATGGCAGTGGTATGAAAGGGTTCCCTGTGCCTATGCGTGTGGTCAGGGAGCCTGGGCAGGACCAACACTGAAGTTCAACAGTCAAGCAAAAGGCACTGATATTTTGTTAAGGGCATTCTTTTTCTTTGGGAGTTGAAAGTTTCATGCAGAAACAGAGAAATAACTTGGGTGGTGATTCACATCTACCACTTTTAGGAAATGACTGTCTGTTGTCCAGAGTCACAGCCTAAGGCTGTCTGCATATCTTCTCTATGGTCTTGACATGGGAGTAATGAGGGTGATGGCCCCTCATGGTCCTCGCCATGTTAAGAAGGCCTTGGTGTGGATGTTAGCTTGGTAAGATGGCCAAGAAAATGTCCATCTCATCTTTAGAAGCACTAGCTTCGTGACCTTGGGCAAAGCAAGTGGATCCCCTCCAACTTTCTTCTCTTGTGAAGGGGGGCTCACACATGAGAAGGAAGCTCACATAAGAAAAGGCTCCCTTTTGCTGTATGCCAAAAATAAATAGCAGGACCCTTAGAGCAGGTTATTGGGGTCTAATGTGAATGACATTATAGGTCCTCCTCACAATGACCCTTTGAGCATACTCATTAATGTTTTCAGGATGCCAGAGCACTATGGAGTAAATTGCAACTCAGGCATAAAAAATAAACTACAACTGAAAAAATTATATTCATCATAGCAATTCTATGTGCACTTTTCTATGCCTAATTGGGACTTTCTGAATACGTGGGCCATAATGATTCCCCCATCCAAGTAATTCTCCCACAGTTAAAGTACCTAAAATGGTAAGTCCTGAAACCTGCTTTGTAGCCAGTGGTTGAGTTGAGAGGATGCCTATTTATATGAATATGGCTTTTCACACATATAGTTACTGTCTTTGTAAGATAAAAGTCGTGTTCACCAAAACAACCATTGTTTGAGAATTTTCTCTCAACTGAAATTGAGGTTGGTCTGAATGAGGGGAAATGGCCTTTTCTGGGTCACTTTAAAACTTCTTAGAGACACAGCAGGGGAAAAAGAAAAAAGCGCCATGAATCATGTACCTTAGGATCCTATGATCAAGCTAGTCATTTGTTACTTATTTTTTCTTTTTTCCTTGATAAAAAGCACCTGTGATAGTATTGACTAAGCTTGAGCTATAGGTTTGTGTACAAGTTCAAAGCTTAACCTTCGGAAATTTGAACACATTCATTGGCTCACATTTACCATGGGATTGGCCTCTTGTGAAGTGTCAGTGGGTTGGGATGATGGCCTGGAACTGTGTAGTTTTCCTTTTGCAATATGCATGCTTCTGAACTGTCTCTGGGGTCCTCCAGGCAGCAGACTCCTGAATACAGCCTGCACTTCTCACTTCTGCATCACTCCCCTCCATTCTTAGAACAGTCTCACTCTGGTACTCAAGACTTGGGGCTGTTCTTCAGCCGACACCACTCTCCAGCTTCATTTATGTCTCTCTTCTCCTCCCCACAAAGCAGGGCACACTTCCTCCTCACCTTCCTCCTCCTCCCTCTTTCACTTCCGGGCACTGGATCCTTTGAGAATGGGGTGAGAAGGTTAACAGAAAAAGGCAAATGTTTCCTGGATTGACTGGGCAAAACTGCAGTCCATTCACTGATGACATTTCATGCTCTTCTTAAGCTGGGAATCCAAACGCTAGGGCCCTCATGGAGTGGGCATTCAGGTGGTTCTTTGGAGAACCTAAGGATATCTCTATCTCTTCAGCCCCTACAAAGGAAGTCTCACCCTCAGACTCTCACTGCTCAAGTGAAAGACTCCTTTTGACTGGGTCTCCACAAGTCAGCAGAACGTCGAGCTAGTCACTCAACCTTCAAGGAACTCCTGGATTCTTGCAACATCAAATGACAGAGGTCCAGCCTGCTCCAGATGTCCATCTTGAGTAATCCTCCATGGTCATCATGGAGGAAAGGTGCTGCCCTGCTTGGGTTGGGGAGAGAAAGGGGAGGTGACACAGTAGCTGTGTTCATGATGGAGCCCATGGTCTCCTCTCCCCACCCTGAGGAAAGCCTGTGGGGGAGCAGTGGGTAGAGTTGGTATGGTGAAGTCAGTAGGCTCCTCAGGAAAGGGAGGGAAGCTTCCAGGTGAATCTCCTGACTGGTTGCAGAGGGTCATCCTCAAGTGAACTACACGGTGTCTATGTCCATCATCAGCCTTGAATGGAAACACACTATCTACTTAAATTGTCTTCTCACAGAAATCCCATAAGGCTATTAGGGCTGATGCCCTCAAGGTAAATATGAGGAAACATACCACACATTGTGTTTTCTTGTACACTCTCCATCTGTCCTCATACTGACACAGACATAACTGCCTCTTGATTAGGTTGACCTTCGTGGTCTTTCCTCTTAGACACTTAATTCAGCACTAAATTAAATCTGTTTTTATCCTCTTTTAGCTGTCAAGTGTATTTGTCTTGTTTCCTTCACAAGATGATGAAATATTGGAAGTTGAGGATCATATCTTCTAAGACTTATATTCTCCTTTTAGTTGATTAGAAAATGCTGAAAATTTAGTGGGTACTATAAAAATATTTCTCAATTGACTGGAGAAAGCAGCCCATATTAGTTTTAGAAGCTTGGGTTAATTAGGTAATTCCTTCAGCCCCTTTTTATCGGCAACTCTAATGTGCTTGAAAAGATCTGGTTGATGGAACCCTCCAACTCCTTCATTTCATTCTGTGGGCAAATGAATGACCTTTGGCAGGTCGAACCAAGGGCAGACCCCGTTGGTAGGGGAGATTCTCACAGGGGAGATTCCCTGGCCCATATATTTTGAGATCCGGAACCTGCAAAGACCTGGGGTCTTTTGTTCTGCAGCCCCCTTAATCTCTCTGGAAAAAGATCTCTCATCAGTGCCTTATAGAGATATCCAAGGGAATGGCTGAGAAGAACACAACCATACTATGGAAAATGTATACGTAATTTAACAAGCAGGAAATGTAAGCTATGGCATGTGGATAAAACCCTATGCAGTCACAAGAACAGTCTGGCTCTGGCACTGAGCACAAACATGTTCTCCCCAAAGCACTAGCGGAAGCTGAGTAACTTTGTCACTGCCCCCCTCTCCACTCATCTGGTCCTGTGGTGACCCACCCTGCTTCTCTTTCTGACCTTTCACTGAACTACATTGGATGAGTAGCTACTTGTGTTCTGGCTGATATAAAAATGGCAGCAAAGTCTTCATCTAGCTGGGAATTATGACTTAAGATATTAACTTAAAAATACAGAATTTTCATGAATTACACCCCCACCACCATTTGTGCTAAGGCAGAGGTGCCTTTGAAGAAACTGGAAGAGGCACAATCCACCCCCCTCCCCTGCCCCGTGCAGGTTCCTTATAACTGGCTGCCGCTCTAGACAACTCCTTCCCAGGAATGGCTCTTGTTTTCTCCTCATTTCAGTGACTGGGTTCTGTAATCCACTCTGGTTTGGGGGCAGACAAAGGCGAAAGCTGGAATCAGCCAGACGTGGATTCCCATCTCTATGATTGCTTATTAGCAGTGTGTCAACTCATCTTTGGCCAACTCATCTGACCTCACGATGCTTTCACATGATTTCTGCCACTGATCCCTTTGCATATGGGTTCTGAATTAGAGGGCATACGGGTCCTGATTTAGCAAATGTCTCAACCTGCACAGCCCAAGAGTAGGGGAGGGGACCAAGATCGCTCTTGTTTAAGTTTTGTGCCCTCTGATGGTGACTCACATTTGCACAGCAAACCAAAAAGGTTGTGCTGCTCTATCTGATGCACACGTAAGGGTAATACTGATGCCCATGATAGGAAACCCTGACATTTGTACACCCAATATTTTCACATGTACCATTAATTGGATTCTTTTTTATTACTAATGAGTTTTTCTAATTGTATTTCATAACGATTCCAAAAAACATTCTTACGAACATTTATGAACTTATACTTACTCTTCACTAGAGTTTGAAGGAAGGGGGGATGAGGTATCCCAGTGACCTCTCATTGTACTCACGACACCATGAGCCCTGCCTTTGTGGTGAGTCTGGTGTGAAGAATGACTGGGGCGCCTTGAATGACGAGGGCAAAGAGTGCCAAGAAATTAGAAGGGGAAACTGAAGGCATGACAGCCTTTGGGAGAGCTTCATCCATCTAAGACCCAAAGTAAAAAGGGAAAAAGAAAGTAAGAACATTTAAAAACTCCTCATTAAACTGGAGGCATTTAAACAAAGCAAGTTTCAGTCTTTCACAAATTGCCCATTTGGGTCTCAACCTAAGACCATCCTTTGGAACTATCAACTTGAACAGTTACTTGAGAATCATGAAACATCAGCAGGGAAACTTTAATTAAAAATAGCTGTTGCTTACTACTCTGAGAGAATTTTCCTCTTATGGGACGGTCTTTAAACTGCTTACTGCATCAACTTTGCTTTCATTCTAACGATAAGACTTTAAAACCCCCAGAAAAACAATAGCAACGCGATAGCCTTGACTGATGCGGGGGGCTGTGTCTGTGAATAGTCTCTTCTGCAAAGGAGAGCTGGTCACCTCACGAAGCTGTGCATCTCTGCCAAGTGAGGGGTGGGTGGCATCTCCATAGTGCATCAGCCCTGATCCCCTGGAACCTTTGATCATACATTCTTCCCTCGATAAAATTGTTGTATCTTTTCTATCAGCCGTGGGCTCTTTACTAAATAGGCACTGTTTTTCCTCGTTTTCCTCATTGATGAAGTTGTCAATTCTCTTCAAGGTTGAAGAGAACCCTATGAGTTAATAGACCTAAGCCTAGTTGGCTAATTTCTATCGTCCAAATCTTGAAAATGCTCTTTCAGCAAATAACACCCTACTGTCTTCAAAGAGCCTATAGGGCAGCTTGTTTTACTTGAGTTAACCCTTGCTTTGCCGCGGATCTTATTGCACAGCTCCCCTTCTGCGAAGGGTCCCGGCCGGCAGCTCCAATGCAATCCCTGCCCCTCAGCCCAGGCACCTGTGTGGTGGCCGGGAGGTGAGCTGTGGAGTCTCAACTCCTGGCTCTGCCACGGGTCAGCCGAAGTTGCTGCAGCTCTCCGTATCTGTGTCAGGTACGTACCTCTGTACCTCCGAACCTCCACAAAATGAAGATTCCTGCCTCATAGGGTTATCAGGAGGATCACATGGAGTAACACCTAGGAAGCGCTTTCTTGGTACCTGGCGCACGCGAAGGACTCAATCTGAAATAGCTGTTTTATGGTTATTTTTAGTCCACAAGCCTTTACTGAGACCCTACGATGCACCAGGCACTGGTCTAGACCTCTTGGGATGCCAAGAGGAAATGATGAGTCCCTTGATGTTAGAAGCATACAGTACGAAAGCAGCAAGACAAATACATTGACCATGAGAGTTTGGGGGTGATCCTCACTTCGATGGAGGTTCCCCAGGGTGTTTGGGAGCATCTGCCCGGGTGTGGGCTCAGGGGGTGACACCTGCAGGGGATTCTGACAGCTGGGTCAGAGTTGGACATAGCAAAGCATTTCCATGGACAGGAGGAGCTTGAGCAAAGGCCCTGAGGCATGGTGAGTCTGGAGTCACTGGCTCAGGGTGGGGAGTGGACAGGTCAGATCAGAGGGACCTCAGGGAGCATGCTCAGGGGGCAATGAAAAGCCACCGAGAAGCTATTTGATGATATTTCTATCTCAGGATGATGGGTTTTCCAGGAATGTCGGGGAGGGACTGGATCCCAGTGGCTGGTTGGGAGCAACACCCCGTGGAGGGAATGAGCACCTCTTGGGTGTGTAGAGAAGGGGCTCCCACAGGGGCAGCTGGGTGCACAGGAGGAGACACAGTGACAGCAGGTTGAGCCCGGAGGGGACAGCGCTGGCAGCTACTGAAGGCGGGAGCCGAGGTGACTGGAGGAGAGAAGGGGGGCGCAGGGACACTGGGACTGGCAGGCGGCACGGAGTGAGGGCCACCCCACCTGTGGTGGGGGCTGGGAGCAAGAACAACTTTGACGGGCATGAGGTGTGTGGCTGCCTGACATCCCACCTTCTGTTCTTTATGGTCTTTGGCCGTGGGCAAGCCACTGTTTGCAAGCCTCAGTTTTCTCACCCTGAGAATGGGACTAGTAACACCTTCCTCTGGAGCCGTGTGCACATCAAACAAGGGGACAAGTGTGCCGAGCCGGGAGCCCGAGCCTTGGTCTGGAGGTCCAGACCGAACATATGGCAGGTGTCGTCAGAAGAGTCTGAGGCCACGCCAATAAGGAGGGGTCTGATTCGAAGTCTTACCAGGTGGAGTTCTGGTTCCTATGAAGATGGGTGCTGGGCCTCGCACCCAGGAAAAGGATTTGAATGGATCCCAAGGGCGTTCTTATCCTGTCCAAGTCTCAGAACTAGTTGCTATGAAAGTCACCCAGATAAAGCTCAGTGTCTGGGCTCAGGGAGCTGGGAGCCGGGAGCGGGGGGCGGAGCCCAGGGCGGGATCAGAGAAGTCTGGTGGTGACACTCAGCCTCACTGCAGCTTTCTTACTTCGCCACCTCAGGCAGGTTTCTCACCTTCCCCCAGTCGTGTTTGCTCACCTGGAAAATGGGGATGATAACGTTTGCTTTGTGGGAGGGTTAGGGGAGACATATGGCTAGAGATTGCAGGCAGGGGCTTATGATCATCAGGGGAAATGCAAGGTAACGACAAGTAGATCCGCAGCACAGACTCAGGAGCACTGTCGGGGAAGGATGAGGTGTTTTGGAGGTTTCCAGGAGAAGGGTCCCATTTTCAGCTGAGATAATCAGGGGAACCTTCTCCAGAGGAAGGATATGGCACTTCCTCCAGTCTTGGGGGGAAGGGCAGGGATTGTGTGGTGGCTTCACCACTTGGTCGTGACCAAGCGGCAGCTACCTTTCCCAGGATCCAGCTCTGTGCATAGGGCGGAGTTAGGGTGGGCCACAGGGCCTTTGCACAGGTTTTGAAGGTGCAGGTAAAGCTGCAGCCATTATCCTTCAGCCCTTGGGAGGTCAGTGCACAGAGTCCAGGCACGATCATTGCTTGTACACATTGTCCTCATCTGCTGACTCAGCTGTGGTGGCTTCCATGGAACGGATGGGGGAGGGCGTGACTCCATGACCAAGAAGGCCAGCTTCCCCTGAAGGGCACCTTGCCACCTGCTCCTGAAGTTCAAGGTGTGGATTGGGACACAGCCTATACTATGTGTGCCCTGCCACCTGGCAAAACACTGGTAGCCGGTTTCAGTTCTCTGCCAGCCCGCAGGATATTCAAACAAGCCAGCCACATCCTCCTGATCCTACAAAGCCTGCTCCCACAGCCCTGGCTGTGCACCCTGAGTGTGGCCCTCGTGTGGCCCTGCATGGAGCGTGGTGTGAGGGTATGTGACCAGCAAGCTGCTGTGGGTCACACCTGTCCAGTGTCAGGTGCTGTGTGTTTGACCATCCCATAACCACACGGCCTTAGTCCCTCCCTCACCAGTGGGGCCATGCTCAAAACAGATCCACATGGGTGCCCATCTGTGCTCATGGATTATGGTTCCCGCTCATGGCTTCCCTTGTCCTTCTTGTCTCCCATCCTTCCTACCTCCACTGCCTTCTTTGTGGACCTTAAGCACCAGCATCAGACACAAACCCCAGAGCTTTGCAGGGACCAGTTTCCAGAACCACACGAGTCAGTGCATGGGTCCTGTAACTGACTTTCTCCCTGGAGGCCCCTTTCTGCACGTAGCGGAAACAAAATCTCCCTAATTCACAGTAAACACAGTGAATGTCCAGGTTCCTCTCCTGCTCCGCTGCTTTTCCGGGGGTGGGGGAAGATTCATTCTAGGGACTAAGACGATGGCATCACTGGGCATCTGCAGACACTGGCCTCTGCAACATGTATGTTCCATGGGTGCTGCTTGGTTCCCGCCCCTCCCCTCAAGACTGTGACCCCTCCTCTGACACTGCCTGCTACTGAATTTGATTCTGCTCCAGTCTATCAGGGGTGGGGGCTCTGTGAGCCTACTTGTGCCCTTGGCCTCAGCACTCCATGCAGATGTGCACAAGGGCCCCCACGTTTCCTCAACTCCCTGGTCCCCATCATATCAGAGGCTTCCTTGCCTCATCCCCGTGGGGCCAGTCCTGAGGTGGGTTCATGGCTCCTTCCCAGAGACCTTGTACACATCTAATTATTTGCATTTCACTGGCTCTTTTCTGGTTTAAAGAGAGTGTTTTTCCCTCTTAGGAGAAGAAAGTATTTTTAAAATTGTTTCATTTTTTTCCTTGGGCATAGCTTGGAAAAACCTTCAGATATTAAGAACTTGACATCTTCCTTTTTTCTTTCCAGCTGATCTGATGACTTTGCTTTGGAGCTCTGGTCCCGACTGGAGAAGGCCATGGGGTCAGTGGGGGATGGGGGCCTGTGGGGGATGGGGCCCGTGGGGGATGGGGACAGTGGGAGATGGGGGCACCCAGCCCTTCAAAATCCCAGATGGAGGACAAGAGAGGTCCAGAGCCTAAGTGTTCCCCCCAATTCATATGTTGATCCCTAACTCCCACCATAACGATATTTGGAGATGGGGTTTTGGGAGGTAATTAGGTTTAGAGGAAGTCATGAATGTGGACCTCCATGGTGGGATTAGCATCGTTATAAGAAGAGAAACCAGAGGTCCCCTAGCCCCTTGCCCACGTGCACTCACTGAGGAAGGGCCATGCGAGGACACAGCCAGAAGGCAGCCAGACTCAAGCCAGGAAGAGAGGCCTTACCAGGAATCCAGTCTGTGGGCACCTTGGTCTGGGACTTCCAGCCTCCAAGACTGTGAGAAACAATGTCTAAGCTATCTGTGGCATTTTATGGCAACCCGAACAGACCAAGACACCGGTGGGGGCCGTGGGTGGGAGAGGATTCATAGGGAGAGTCCATGGACAGCTGCCCCTCTCCAGGAAGTCAGGAAGGCTGGCCCTTGGGAAGGCCATTGGATGCCATGCTCAAAGGCTATTTAGTGACCTTCATGAGAGCATTTTTGGGAGAATGCCAGAAAGAAAACAAGATTGTAAAGGGTAAGGAAGTGAGCAAGGATTGGGAATGTGGGAATGTTGAGTGTCAGCCACTTCTATGAGATTCTAGTAAATAAAAGTGGAGACAGATGACAGAAGCTTTAGGGCCTGCAGGGGACATTCAGGTCCTAGCAGAAGGACAGAAGCCTGTGTTTAGGACAAGGGACACTTGGGTATTTTGGTATACAGAGGAGAAAGAGACAAATGGAGAGATCTGTACACTTGGAAAGGAGAAAACTATTTTGGAATATTGGCTACAGTTTTTGCTAACTTGGTGATCTTGGACAAGATACTAAATATCTCTGAGCTTCACTTTCCTCATTGTGTAACTTCTAGGAATGACAAGTTATGTCACAGGCTTGCTTTGAAAAGTTTTACCATTAGTTTAAAATGACTTTGCATAATACACAGGTACTTTTTATACGTAGGCATACATAAATGCTTACCAGTTGTCAGACCCTACTCTCCACATTTAATGTATATGAACTCACTGGGTTGTTTGTACTAAATGTCTTTCAGCTTCATTGTCAAAGCAACACTATGAGGCAATTACTTTTATTATCTCCATATGATGAATGAGGCACAGAGAGGTTAATGGCTCACCCAAGAACACAGAGCTAATGGTTGGCAGAGACACTGGCTCCCTAATCTATGCTCCTAATCATCATGCAACATTATCTCATGCCAAATGAGTTTTCTGGGTAAAAATTGATTCCATGGTTGATTGGTAGGCTGAACAGAGAAAGAGAAAGAATTATTACTGGAAAACAATAGCAAAGGAAGAACAAAAGGATGGGATCAATAGCTCAAGTGGAAAGGCTGACCTTTGAAGAATGAAGGGCAAGAAGAAAAAAAGACAAAGCCGCAAGGAGAGAGTAACATTGTTTGAGCACCTGTATCTAGCCGCTCCTGAAGCTGGTCAGATCTATCTCCCAACAAAATCTTGTTTTTGCTTAAATCAGGATAGGTTGCATGTTCACTTATTTGCTTAAATCAGGATAGGTTGCATGCACCTGAGGGATGATAACGGGTATATTTGTGGAATTTGGAGTCTGGTGGTGGAGAAGAGAGGTGGGGTGGGCTGTCTTTGCATGGTAGCAACCCATCCCTGTCTAGCTGTCTCCACTGGTCTCCTAGGCTGTCATAACAAGTTATGCCAACTGGGTGGCTTACATCAACAGAAATTGATTCTCTCAAAGCTCTGGAGGCCAGAAGTCTGAAATCAAGGTGTTGGTAAGGCCATGTTCCCTGTGAAGGCTCTGGTGGAGAATCTGCTGTTTGTTTTTGATGATGTTGGTGATATCTTTGGTGTTCTTTGGTTTATGGATGCATCATCCCAATCTTGGTCTCCAGCAACACGTGGTTGTTTCCCTGTGTGACAATGTCTAAGAACACCAGTCACGTTGGAGTAGGGCCCATCCTAATGGATTAGACTTCTTAATTGGAGCCTATTTTGAAATAAAGTCACATTTAGGTATCAGGGTTAGGACTTCAACATATTTTGGGGGAGGACATGCTCTGCCCACTATCCCCTTACACATGGCCATGCATGGCATATGATTATCTTGATATTGTCTCCTCTTTTCCTTCTATCTTTCCACAAGCATTCAGGCAAACTCTGTCTCTCGGATCTCAAGGGAAAAGATGATAATGTGTAGAACAAAGGCCAAATTCTTGACTTGGAGTTCCAAAACTGGCTCTTGAAAGTCACTGTAAAATATAACACTCTAAAAACCAAGGGATTTTTGATTTGTGAGAGCTGGGTTGTGTTGAAAGACAAAAGGATTTGTGAGTTTTGTTAAGGAAGCTTGGAGGGTGGACTACAGAGAGTATAAAATAAGCTGGATTTCTGGAGAAGACACAGAATACAATGCAAAGGCAGCTTTTCAACTACTTGCAAAGGGAAATAAGGATTGAACAAGCAAGGGGCTCAGGAGGCAATAAGGTTACAACAGATCTGTTCGTCGGTGTCTGAGAACATCTCCGTCCACATTCTGACTCTTCCCAGAGGCAATTTTAAATTCTAACAAGGCAAGAATTGTGCACACAGGTTTGAGGAGCCCAATAAGCATAATCTGGAAACACTGCAAGCCTCCTAGGATGACCTAAGAAGACCCTTATGTAGATGACCTAAGGTTGAGGGAGGCATTTAACCAGACAGATCCCAAGGCAATCTCAAGGCCCCACACATCCCAGGGAGGAGCAGGCCCCCAGCTGGACCAGAGTGCCTGTTAAGTCAGAACAGGGCAAACACAGTGGCCGTGGCAGGGACCACGGGGCTCAGCACTGCATAGAATACTGAAGGCCATGAGTGGCAGCTTCACCGAGACTCAGGTTGCAGCAGAGCTGGAGGCCAACCCTCACCCCAGCCAGCCTGTCTTGAACTGGGTGTGTGTGTTCCTCAGGACACAACTGCTCCCAGAACTTAGATCACCACGAAGACACAAAGAAGGGGCAGGAAGGAATCCTTCATTTGGATAAGTACTTACCCTCAACAGGCTGAGTCATAAATTGGAAGTGGTCAATTTCCTTGGATTGAGTTTTAATTTTTAATCACCCATTCAAGTGGAGGCTTCATGCAGTTCTGGAGAATCAGGATGGTTACATCTGTACATGTCTGGCTTCTTAGTGTGTGTAAAGTTACTTACGCTGCGTAATTTAGTGGCTGAGGACAATGCACGGTCACGGCCTCACAGTTTCTTGAATGAGGCTTTGGGGCACGAAGTATCTACGTTCTCTGCTTTGGGGTCTCACCAAGCTACAGTGAAGGGGTTTAAGGGCCACAGAGACTGAAGTCTCTTGAGAACGCTCTTCAGGAGAAGAAAGTATTTCCAAGCTTGATCGGGTTATTGGTGGAACACATTTCCTCGTAAGTGCAAGACTGAGGGCTGGCGCTGTTGGCCAGAGGCTGCCCCCCTTGCGGGGGGTCCCCACAGTCTCCTGCTATGCTATCTTGCCCAGGGACAGTTCACAGCGTGACTCCTCTTGAAGGCCAGGAGGGATGTGAAAGCAAGGTGGCTAGCCAGGTGACGTCTTATGTGATGTAGTCACAGGAGGGACAGTCACCTTTGCCACATTCTGTGGAAAGAGCGTCACAGGGGATGCCCACACTCAGAGGGAGGGGATTGCACAAAGGCATAAATATCAGAAGGCAGGGGTCATGGGGGATCACCTAAGGGTCTCTCTGCTATTGTATGTAAATCTTCCAACTTGCTGTATCTGCTTTGTTGGCTTCATATAGCTTTCATTCCAGCATATGAGTTCAA
This sequence comes from Herpailurus yagouaroundi, assembly GCF_014898765.1. Classification (NCBI taxonomy): domain Eukaryota; kingdom Metazoa; phylum Chordata; class Mammalia; order Carnivora; family Felidae; genus Herpailurus; species Herpailurus yagouaroundi. The sequence goes on along the minus strand of NW_024412403.1, from coordinate 5,851,824 downwards.
CGGTTCTCAGTGAAGTCTTGCCAATTTCATGAAGTTCTATTAAACTTCATAACTTAAGGTTATAGTAGTTACAGAACCTCTCTGTGGAGCTTTACACAGAAGCTGTGTAAATGCTGTCCCACTGTTGAAGGATGGGAAAACTCGGGTGAACAGGACCCTAGAGGCTGTGCAGGAAGGAACGGTTTCCAGGTGGGTGTGAGCTGTTGCCATTTCAGACATCACCAGGGTCCAAATGGATGCTTTTTGAGGTTATTCAAGCGTTACTCAATGTAATTCGGCTATGAAAAAAAGCTAAAACATTTGAGAAACAAGAACTTGCTTTTATGACTTTTATTATGTCTAATAAATAAGAAATACATGAGAACATGTAGCTACATGACATTAATGACTATTTAAAAAATTTAAATATGCTTCTTGGAGAGTGATGGAACTTTCTTTCGAAGTTGAATCCATACATGCTGTCCTTTATAGATATTTGGTAGACACCCTTTAAGAAGTGGCTTTAATTAGCCCCTCTTTGTCTCCCTCCCCTCCCTTTTGGCAGTCTCTCCTTTCTTTAATATATGTTAATATAATAGCTTTATGAAACAAACTGGCTCAAACAACAGAAGACATGATATAAAATTGAAAAGTCACTGCATAATTAAACATGTAAACATGATTAGACACAATTACATGTGCGCTCTTGGGCTAGGAATTGATTTCAGCACCCTGGACATTCACCTAATCAAAAGCTCCTGGCAAAAGTGTTTGCCTTATGCTGATCTAAACAACTATAACAAAGTGACCCTTCTCAGCCTAAATGTTGAAACAGTGTTTGAAAGTGAGAGGGATGCTTGTTGGGACATTCTCCGTTGACAGGTATGACTCAGCACGCATGGTCTTAAATGGGTCAAAGGAATAGCTAACTGCAATTGTTAACACTTATTAATAACTTATACAAAGCAGACACTATTCCAAGCTTTTTAGATGCATGAACTTGTTTCAAACTCATAACATCCCTGAAAGAAGTTAGGGTTATTTCCCATGCTTTACATATAATGAAATTGAGACACGGAAAGTAACTGCCCAGAGATTACAAGCTTATCCGTGGTAGAGCCCAGAATCGAATCCAGTAGTCTGACTATAGATCTTATACTCGATTTTTAAAATATAATTTATCGTCAAATTGGTTTCCATACAACACCCAGTGCTCATCCCAACATGTGCCCTCCCCCTCAATGCCCATCACCCTCTTTCCCCTCTCCCCCACCCCCCATCAACCCTCAGTTTGTTCTCAGTTTTT
>NW_024412403.1:5786113-5850439 GCF_014898765.1 Herpailurus yagouaroundi | reverse complement strand
ATATGGTATCTGTCTTTCTCTGTATGACTCATTTCACTTAGCATAACACTCTCCAGTTCCATCCACATTGCTACAAAAGGCCAGATTTCATTCTTTCTCATTGTCATGTAGTATTCCATTGTGTATATAAACTACAATTTCTTTATCCATTCATCAGTTGGTGGACATTTAGTCTCTTCCCATCATTTGGCTATTGTTGAAAGTGCTGCTATCAACATTGGGGTCCAAGTGCCCCTATGCATCAGCACTCCTGTATCCCTTGGGTACATTCCTAGCAGTGCTATTGCTGGGTCATAGGGTAGATCTATTGTTAATTTTTTGAGGAACCTCCACACTGTTTTCCAGAGCAGCTGCACCAGTTTGCATTCCCACCAACAGTGCAAGAGGGTTCCCGTTTCTCCACATCCTCGCCAGCATCTATAGTCTCCTGATTTGTTCATTTTGGCCACTCTGAATGGCGTGAGGTGATATCTGAGTGTGGTTTTGATTTGTATTAATCACTATGTTTTAACTTTCCAGCAGTGTTAGTGCATGTACACAGGTCAGCACAAAAGTCTTTGAAATGACCTAAAGAAAAGTAAGACCTCTTTGAGCTATTTCATTAAGTCTCATTATTAATTTCTTGATGAAAAATCCTGGTGTGGTATGTGTTCAGGGTTCAGTGGTTTCCATCTGTATAATGGGGCAGGTTCTAATGAAGCCTGTTCTCCTGTATTTATTATTTTTGGTCCAAAGATTAGGTCATATTAACTTTGTGTGAAATGGTGGGTTTTTTTGGCCCTCTTTTAAAATATTGTGCTCAATTCAACAACCCCTTGCCCCATGTGTTAGCAACACTGGGTCCATCTTAGCAGGGAGGTGGGAGGATGCATCAGCCACAATGTGGGGCATCACAGAATAAGCCTTAAAAGAAAACCAGACTCAGATTTCTGGAAACGGTGTTAAAGGTTCCACATGTATTGCAAGACCTATAAATATCTCATCTTCTATCTTTGAAAACCTTTACTGCTAGTCCAAATGTTAATCCTCATTCGGTTATAAGCCTGGAAAGGATTTTGTCATCAAAGTTAAAAGATAAAAGTTAAAATTGGGTGCCTCCTAGCTGAGTCCAACCCTGCTGAAGAAACCAATGACTTCTCCTCCTTGACTTCAAAGCCCAACCGATTTACCTATTCCCCCAGCCTGTCAATACAGCTGAAAATATCCTTTGCAGAGTCGCTGCTTTAACAGCGTCCTGCTAGTTCTTCATCTGTGAGAAGGCCTGGGTGGGAAAACTTTCTTTCTTTTTAAAAAATTTTATTTGTTGGGGGGCAAAGGCAGAGGGAAGAGAGAAAGGGAGAGGGAGAGGGAGAGGGGGAGGGAGAGGGAGAGGGAGGGAGAGAAAGAGAGAGAGAGAGAGAGAGAGAGAGAGAGAGAGAGAGAATCTTAAGTAGGCTCCACACTCAGCGTGGAGCCCAAGCCCATGACTGTGAGATCATGACCTGAGCTGAAGTTGGACACTTAACGTACTTGAGCCACCCAACTGCCCCCAAGAGGTATTAACACTTGTAATGCTATCTATTCATTTATTCATTTATTGCTCAATATTTATTGAGCATGTATTATATACTAGACACTAGGACAGGTACAAGGGTAGGATGAAGTGGGACCTTACATTAGGTAAGCCTCCCTAGAAATAGAACTTGAGATGTGAGTTTATGTTCAAATGATCTGTTAAAATGCTACCAAAAGAAAGCAGAAAAGGAGTGGGGAGGAAAGTTGGAAAAGAGAAGAAGCAAGGGTGTGATATTGGGCAAAGTCCCAGCTTTAGGTTGGTCTGCATGGAGTTCTGGAGGATGAATTGCAGTTGGGATTTTGCTTCATGTTGAGGCAAGGGAGCTGGGTTTCCTTATTCCTGTCTCGTCAGTTACTGGTTAAGCTCTCTCCAGGGATGTCAATTCCTAGACAAATTGGCTCTCTGTTCTTATAGGAAAGACAACCCCAGGAGCTCAAGAGCTGTGCAATGAAGGAGGTGGTGCCTCTAGGAAAGAGGTCCACAGAAGCTGGAGTGTGGGCACCTGGAAAGATTAAGAAGAATTTTGAGGGGTCTGGGTGGGGAACCAACAGGTCCGTTCAGTCCACCCCATGTTCTGCCTAGATCTACTTTCTTCTCACATTATATTCAGTCCAACATGTCATGGCTACTTCCAGATTGTGGTTGGGTTCAATTTCTGTGGAAAACCCTACAAGAGGAGAGTGAGTGGGACAAGATATAGCCACTGTTGCTGTACTTGGTCCCAAAGCAGAATCTGCTGTTCATTATCTCTTTCATCTGTCATCCATTCTAGATAAACTTCACCATCAGGGATCACTTCTACTGTCCCGGGTGGTTTGCTTAGAGAAGTTGCCAAGACCCTCATCCCAGAGAGGAAGGACCCCCTGGGTGGCTGTATCTATTTAAGACTATGGTTGCTGTAACTGCTCATGCACGGTTAAAAATGGGCATGGGGGCACCAGGAGATACCCCAGTGAGTCAACTGCTCGGTGAACATTGGTGAGTGTCTGCACTCATGACATGGAAATCCTACTTCCTCATGATGATCCAGATCAAACACTCCTTCCAGGATGGTAACACCTTTATTTGCCTGCTGATCTGCTGTTAAAGAGAACCCAAAATGACTAGGCAGTAGCTGTAATTTTAAGTTTAATGTGAGTTTTACTGCGTCTTCTGCTGGAAACAGCTCTGCTCTGGTAAGTGGGCCCCTACACCCATAGAACCTAAAGTTGGGAGTAAATCATACATTTCCTTGTGAGTTATTGAGAGTCATGATCAGTAAGGTTACTCCTGCTTCCCAACTTTGGTCTCTGGATCCATGTATTCTACCACTGGGGACTTAGCACCATATGATGGATGTTGGTTTATGATATGTGCTGCGTCCCATACCATAGCACCCCAACCTCATGGAGCGTTGTGTCCATTGTAGCATCTTGGCTACATCTTCAAGATGCTATTATCATACTCTATTGTTACTTATAGATATAGTAGGACAGTAGACCCATCATCATGTGCCCAATGTCACACTTTCTTTTCCATAAGTGGTCTCTTTGTTCCACACATTTTGTTATGCAGGACTCCATATTGGTACATTTAACACTCCATGAGATCTCTGATGTTGTGTCCAACCTTGGCACTGGGGCAGGAAAGGAAAAATGATGTACGTGAATCTTGATCATGATTGCTGCCCTTTGAAAACCAGAGAAGAGTAAGGAAGATGTGAAGTAGAGTATAACTTCAGGCAAAATCTTGGGCTCAGACTTGTGTCTCAGGAAGACTGAAGAATAAGGTACAGATCATCAGGTTGGTTTCCCTGCTCGTAAGCAAAGGAGCTTCGATTCCACACTCCTGTGCCAGGCATTGGATAAGGCCCTTCATCCAGCGGACATCTTAGGCACTTGTCACTCTCTTCACCTGTGTGTAAAATGACTCCAGCAGCCGAAGGGAGTTCTTCCCAAAAGAGTTACATGTATAGGCACTTGAAGCCAGAGAATTGGCACAGAGGATGTGGTAAAAGGGAAGTGAAGAGTTCTAGATGAAGTGAAGCTAGGGAGAGAGACAAATCCTAAGCAAACCATTATAATTCAGATTGGTAAGTGTCATAGCAGAGGCAAAGATAGGTGATTCCAGGGTCACTGAACCTAAGTTTTTTTCTTGAGTGTAATAGTGTGATGAGGGATAAAGGACAATTATGCCCCAGGAAGTGACCTCTCAGCTGAGCTCAGAAAGATGGGCAAAGATTATTCAGACAAGTAGGATAGGGGATATGACATTCCAGATAGACAAATAGGCATGTGCAAAGTCACAGGGTGATAGAGTTAGTACAAGTGTTGAAAAAACACTGATAGAAACATTGTGTGTAGAGTGGTGGTGGTGGTGGTGGGGGGGACAAAGGGGTATTGATAGAGATGAATTAGTCTAGTCTAGAAAGACTAAACTTGACAAGAACCAGATCATGAATGACCTTATATGGTCTACTGAAGAGCTTGGATATTTTACTTAAGGCAATGGAAAAATCATGGAAAAGTATTAAGCAATAAATTGCTCAGTGAGAATTCATGTTAGGAAGACTAGTTTGGCACTGGTATTGAGAATGGGACTGGAAAGGGTATAATATTGGAGATACCAAGACCTATTCCAGGAAGTCATTTCTATAGTCTATGTGAAGAAAGACCTGAGCCAGAGCAGTTGTGGAGAGATTAAGAAGCACAGGGAAAAGTGTAAAAGAATAAGAGACACGATTAGTGACTGCAGAGGTGAAGAAGAGTCCTGGATGGGATGGTAAAGCCATCATTGGGGTGGAGACTCAGGAGAAGGGGCGTCAGGAGCAATGAGATCATATACAGCCATAAGTGTTAATGTAGGGTGAGGTTGAGCTTTGCATGGGACATCCAAGTGGAGGTGTCCAGGAGAGTGTTGGATGTGGATTGATAGCTTAGGGCAGAAGTTCAGGTTGGAGATATAAAGATTCACCAGGATGTCGATAATAATTGAAGCTATCATTGCAGATGGGCTACTGAAATTGTCCGGGGTGAGAAATAAATGTATAGGAGTGAGGGTGGACATCTGGGAAAATGCACATTTGCAAGGACTTATGGAGAACGAGAAGCTTATCAATGAAATTGAGAAGAATTATCCCAGAGAGTAGAAGAGCCAGGAACCAGGAAGAAGACAATTTCTGCAGTGCTGCAGAAGAGGTTGACTGAAAGAAGGGTCATGGGATCAAGCCACAGGGAATTCTTATATGTCCTCAAGGAGGTCACCTTCAGGGGAGAGAGTAGATGGGAGGAAAACAGATGGTATGGGCGTGTGACCATGGTGTACAATTTTTCAAGACGCTTCATTGTGAAAGAGAGTGGGGACAGGACGGTGCCTGCAGTGGTCGGTGGGTGGAAGGAGAGATTTATTTTTTCTTGATGTGGAAGACTTGAATATCATACAAATGTGAGAGGAGACATGAGTGGGGGAGGGAGGTCTTGGAAAAGTGGGAGGGGTGGAGATCCAGCCTACAGATGGACAGATGAGATGTAGGTAGGAGGGGGACACTTTTACTACTGTCCTGGGAGGATAAGAGTAAGGAAGGGTGTAGGCTCCAAAAAGTTTGGGGGTGTGTGCAGAAAAAGGAAGACTTTTTCTTGGTTGTCTGTTTGCTGGGAGTGAGGGCAGGGGAGAGCATTGGGCTTTAGAGAGGGTCCTGAAGGGTTAGACCAACCCAGTGGACCTAGGACGGCATCAGAAGTGCTGGCTTCCCAGGAGCCTCAGCTACAGAAGGCTGGTTTACATTTCCAAGACTGAGAAGTGTGATATCTTGGCAAATGTGAGTCACTGGGGCTGCACCCACGAAGGACAGATACCAGCCTTGTTACCACCAGTGGCAACAACAATAAAAGTCAGTTTTCTGCTGACTCTCACACAAGGGTTATCAGCACAAACTTAGAAATCTGTTAAATATGATGTTAGGATACAGACTACCTAAAAAAAGTTTTTATTTTGAAGGACTTGGGAGAAGGTCAGTCTCTTCAACACCAGTATGTGAGATTTTATGCAACTTGCAGAGAAATCTCTACTACATAAAACCTTTACAAGTGAAAGTTTCAGTGAAACAGGCATGTTCTCTTGCCTCGTGGCCAAGCAGTCCAAATCACATTTCTTTATTTCCTCTTTCCCCCAGAATAAAGAATACACACACAGTAAATAGCTGAATTTACGAGTTTATTAAAAAGGGCCAATGTATATTTAGAGCATCCTTTCACATTCTACAAAACAGCTACACACCTACTTCATAGGCATCATTTGAAAACATTTACCAGGTATGGCTGATGCCTGAGCTGGATGTAGGAGTAAAAAAAAAAAAAGAAAAAAGAAAAAAGAAAAAAGAATGCAATACAACTCTCACCTCTCACATACACTTCTAAGGAGCTTGGATATTTACCCAATGAGATTGACACCAAGGAGGATCATCCCCTTGTTGAACTGGAAGGGCCTTGAAGAGCTGATCCAATCAGGTCTGTTTGCAGATGTCCAAACCAGATGGCCAAATACGAGATCTCACGGTGTGTTCCTGGACTTGGTGCTAGAGCTGAGCCTCTCTGCACAGTGTTCTTGCTATTTATACCATGTGCCTTGTCAGCCCCAAATCCTCCTGTTACCCGACATCATTAAACACACAACATGTTTCATATTCGGCAGAATGGGCACATAGGGAGGCAAACAGACAAAGACATCTTGATAACAGTCTTTAACAAGAATGGACATTGGAGAGTTTCCAGTTAGCTCCCTAGCCATTAGAACATCCCCTTGCTGCCTGCTCTGACAGCCTTTGTTGGATGCTTGGTTTGATACAAAAGACTCTTAACTACTAATGAAAACATCAGCTCCTTGATGTTGAAGGTTAACTCTTGCCACATGATTGGGCTGTCTTCCACCAAGATCCACTAAGCTAAAGATAATGAAAGAAATGGCGGTTTCAATGGAACAGGGGTGTTCTCTTGCCATGGGGCCAAGTGGTCAGAAAAACAGGTAGTGTTGGGCTAACAGTACATCTTTACCTGGCTGGTGCTTTGCTCTGCATGTGCAGAGTGCACGTCTTCGGACTGTCATCAGGTTCCCTTCCTGGTCAATGGCAGAGCAACCTCCTACCTTGGATGGGAAAATAGACATTGGAGGGTTGCTGATGTGGTGTCTAGGATGTGTCCTACTTGTGTGTCATTGAGTATGGGCACAGTGGTTGATGGAACATTGTGCTCTTACTCAGGTCAAGGTCTTTTTTTCACATTACCTGCGGTTGAGTGCTGGGTCAGCATGCTGGCACCATTACTACTCCATCTTAGAAGTTGAATCTTTGTAAGACACTTAACATTTTAGATCTAGAAACAGAAAGAATCTTTTTAATAGTTTGTTAAATACTTTTCCATGCAGTGTCAAGAAGAGGTCCCCTCTCTTTTTTTGAGGCATTCAGCCCTTAGGGGAACCTCAGAGAATGAGAGACTGAAGCAAACGCAAATTAACTCTTTGCAAACGGAACTTTGTGCCCACACACAGCATTGTTGGAAATGGCTGCCTTCCCTCCGATTGCGATGCCCAGGTGGTCATGGTAACGCCCTTGGTGGTGGTTTGGCCTTGGGCCCTGCTGTCTCAAGGACACTTCTGAGCACCTTCCCTTCAATACACACATGAATGTAAATCCCAGTTGTTTTTCTCTCCACGGAAGGGTTATTTCTTTGAGGCAGAACACAACCCTCTGTGGGGAGGCATGATGCCAGTGATAATAAACACTGCCTTTTCTTCTTACAGTTGGCTTGAAGTTTCTGGAACACAAAGAGCTTTCCAGCTCTGCCAAGCTTGTCTTGGGAGATGAAACAGGCACTCCTTGCCATGTGCTCAAAGTTACTTTCCCCTAGCCTTTTCCCTTTCTTTCTGAAGGTGAGAGATTGTGAAAAGCAAAACAATTATAACAACAACATTCTCATCAAATTGTAAAAAGTTTGTGAGTCAGTGGATCACACCCAGAAGCCTAACCTGCAAGGGTCCTGCTAGGGAGTTGAGGAGGGGGCTGGTGCTGCCCACATCTGGTTTGCTATTGTCAGGATGTGTAGAGAGTCTCAGATTTGTATCACACTTAAAAGCTAATAGCTTGGTCTGCCACAGTTCCATGGCAGAGGACTCCAGTCTCCTAAGTCAGAGACTCAGTGTGGTATTACTCACAGCACAGAGAAGGTCATGAGTGCCACGACCCCATCAGTTCTCTTGTGCCCTCAAGGCCCATGGGGTGATACAGAGGAGCCAGGTAGACTGTGCACACAGTAGGTTTGGGTCACAGTCAAGGAACCATGAAGTTAAGAAGCACCAAACATTTCTTTTCCATTTCAACAAATAATCATAGGATGCCTACAATGGACCAGGTGCTGATCTAGGAATGAAGAACACACTGAGAAAACAGAGCTCTGTCCTTGTGCAGCCGACCTTGTAGGAATAGACAACCATCATAAATAACTAAATTATACGGTAAGTCAGATGAGAAGGGTATGAACCGAGAGCCATAGACAATGTGGCAGCAGGAATGTTGGGAGCGGGCTGAGACGATGAGAAATTGGGGTGAAGACGGTAGAACACCAGGGGACCTGCCTGAGGCCACGCAGACAGGCAGGGAAGCTTGAAGGTGTGAATGCCTGTGTCTAATGCCTAGGAAACTCCAAACTTAAAAAAAAAAAAGGGTTGCTGGCAAGCCTGTTAAATTTTGCCTCAGAGAAAGACATTGTTTGTATTATCTTGGTCAGCAAACATAACTGCCTCTTGCCCAGAAGGGAGACATATCTCTATCTTCCAAAGCTATTTGTTATGCAGACATCCTTGAAAATATAGTACAGAACAGAATCCATTGTCTCCTCTCAGCAGATATGCACAAATGCAAGGGACTCATGGCGGATTGTCTCTCAACCGTTAATTCCCACTCTCATGCTTGCTGATACTTGAGTGACCCAGCCAACACTGAGGTCCATCCCATCTTTGGTCCCAGCTTGTGGAGGGAAGAGGGGCTCAGCCAGGATCCCATCCTTAGTTACCACCTAACTCTGTCCTAGCCGCGGCTCGGTAGGCTCAGAAATTCCTTAGGCTACTCAAGAGCTCTACCATCACGAATCTTCTCAAATAAACAACATATAAGAGCAAACAGACACAGTTCTACATAAGCCTGAAGACTCCTTGACTTATGCCCTTGTTAGGATTGCAACAGTTTGGTTTCTAAGAACTGAGGAAAACTTTTCTTTCGCTCCAGCTTTATTCCTCTGACTCTGTTGTTTGACAGGTCACTTTGAGCCAATGAGTGAAAAAGTAACATGGGGCTCAGGACCCTTGGATATTAAATTATTGATACTTAATCTTCCCAAGTGATCTTCAGAGAGCTGATGATGCCCTCTGGGCCACATTCTTTAGGTAATAGAGGAACACTTTTGAACACGGACATACCATCAGCTCCCATTGAACCTTCAAGAGTAGGTGATTATAATCAACTAGTTCTTGGATTAGCAATCCTAGTCCACGGAGACTGTCCACCTTTGCTAGAAATAGATTTACAGAGTTCACAGCTTTTCTGGAAGGCCTCAGTCATTTCCTTAAAAGTCACATGAAGCTTTTGGCCTATGGGGATCAAAGTCCCAGATCAGAAGGGCCTTAACTGAGTGTGATTTCCTGCTTGTTTTATGAGCAATTTAAGCAACAGTGTGTTTTCGGTGTCTTAAAGTATTATCATGATTCTCTGTAGCATGGGCACAAACATGGTGGGATGGGAGCTTATCCATCCTGACCTATGATAAGCTTTGTATCATTTTACCCCTTCATCTTTCTTCACCTCCACTTCTAGACCTTCTCTTCCTCGTGGAAGGTCATGGCAGATGTGGATGTAAGAAAGTGGGCAGGCAGACATGCGAACTGAATGCAAGCACTAGGGTTCGTGTAGATATATGTGTACTAATGCTGTGTGGTTTATTGGCTATGTATTAAGCAAAGGCCTTGTTCACTTTAGGAAGGTGGGCCTTTTTTAGACTGTCAGCTGAATGGATGCCTCAGAAGAAACCCAGCCCATTGACCCAATGGCTATTGTCCAGTGACCCTCTAGATATTGGCAAAGGATAAAGAACTTACCTGTGTCCCATTGATCTAAGATAAAGCACTCTGGTTTCAGACTTAGCCTAACAAGATGACCTCTCAAAGACATTATAAATCAGGTTAGAGACAGGCAGAGGTCCAGAGGAAAATTAATTTATTGTCACCCTGGATAATGGCTGTTTTACTACACAGCGCCCCCTTTACATCTATAGATCTGGATCTCTTTGTGGCCATTAATTCCAGGCTCCTTCCTGAGAGAGAGAGAGAGAAGTGGACTTTTTGATACAATGCTTGTGTGTTGAATTCATTTTAACGAACATCGTCAAGGCAGGATTATGAAAGTAATCCATTAGAGAGGCAGTCATGATGCAGAATTTTTATTTTTGCACAGCTTGAGAGAAAATGAAAAAAATGGTAAACTTCTAAGTTTGGGGACTATAGAAGTTTTAAATTGATGAAAGATAGTTTTAATTTTTTTGCCAGAAAGTAGCATTTAATTTCCTTTGCATACAAAAGCAGTCTGTGAGGGTCTGTAAGGGTGCAGACAATAAACTGTCAACAAGGATCAAATTCTGAAACTGTGGCAAGAATAAAGAAAGCACACTTCACAAGCACGGAGTCATCTAATATTTGTTCCAGCAGATGAGTTGTGGACCTGGTCTGCAGGCTAGGTAGGCCAATGTGCCTACCTGGAAAATAAATGGAAGGAAGCAGTGATGGAAAAGAGGGAGGAAAGGAAGGGGAGAACAGGAAAGACATTTCTGAACATGTCCTCAGATGGGAATAACTGGCACCAGTCTGTGCTGGTGGCTTAAATAGGAGCCTGTAGAGACTATTAAGAGAGAGAAAGGTACTTGTGTAGTGTGTTACCTGGGCAACTGAGCTGCCATGGGCATTTGATCAAGTTTTCTGATCAATGCCAGACCCCTGTTGTGAAGACCTAAGAGAGTCTGGGATGGGGTGTGGGTGTGGGTGCCGTGGGCGGATGATGTGCACTTTCTAAAGCACACCGTGTAAGTGTCATGGGATGAAGAATGAAGTTCAGACTACTTAAGAGTATGTTTTCTGGTAGGATGAGCCACGTGGTAAATAATTTAAGCTCGGAGGAAAAAAAAATTAAACGTTGAATTTCAGAGGAACTTCACTTACTGTTGGCTGGTTTTCCTCCGGGTACAGAGGAGTGAATCAGAGGCAACATATTCTAACATGGTCTATTGCAAATTTAGATACCAGTCATGGTGGTGACAGAACAGGTCCCGGAGGGCAGGGTGCATAGAATTCCCTGGTCCTCTCTCCGTTTCTCCAGCAAGCTGGTGCTACCTGTGGGACTCTAGAGGAGGAGTCTGCCAACGTTTCTGTACTGGGCCAGATGGTAATATTTTCCACCTTACAGACCATACCACCTCTATTGTAACTACTCAACTCTGCCATCGTGGCACAAAACAGCCATAGACAAAATGGAAATGGTGCACATGGCGGTGTTCCAATTACATGTTATTTACAAAAGCAGCAGCTGGCTGGATTTGGCGCGTGGGCCATGGTTTGCTGACCCCTGGCGTAGCTAGAGGGCGAAGTGCTGTGGAAAGGCAAGGAAGGAATGGAACATCTGGGAAGCTTAGAACACCTGGCCAGCCCCCGGTTATGGTCGGGACCAGCTGTGTCTTCTGTGCTCTTCTCAGCCATTCCTGAGGAGCTTGGAGCACTGTTATCTTCTCTGGTTCATTAAATTGGGCTCTGTCTGGGTCAGTCCTGGTGTTTGCAAACACGAGAGTCAAGAGGAAGAAGGACCCAGCGATCAATAGGAGACAAGAGAGGTAGACACCGAAATAAAGGCAGACAACCTTTCCTTTTTTATTTCGCTTAGACAAAATGCAAAGAGTGTCTCATTAAATTAAAAAATAAACAGAAAGAAAAAAAGAAAATCAAATTGATTCCCCCCAACCCCTTCACTGACGGCACTCATCCTAATTAACAACAGAAGGAGGTCAAATTGAGGACCCAGTTTCTAATGGGAAAGAAAGGTGTGCAAACGTGACTGAAGTCTCCCCCCCTGCCCCCAAATCAAGGTTCCTTTTAAATTCACAAAGAGGGTAAATTTTTTTTTCCTGTTTTCGTTCTTAAATCTTGTGTGATAGAACTTCCAGTCAGAAGGTTTAATTAGTCCCCCATGCACTTTGTAGAAAATCAGTAAAAATGCAATAGCCTGTGAAGATCATAAAACTGGACTTCTTTCCCAAAAAATCAGATGCCCAGGCAGATGGAGCTCACACTCAGACAGAAAAAAAGCAGGAGAGTCTTTGCACTGTCTGTGGTTTCAGTATTTTCTCTTTTTTTTTAATATATTTTGGCAATTTTCTTTAATTATAAATATTGGAATTCCGTAAAAAAAAGGTAGCTTTGATTGAATTTTTTAAATTGTATTTACAACTGCTGTCCAGTCATGCTATTTGTTATACCAGGGTGTAGGATTTTGCGTAGGGATTGTTTCCTTTCAAATGGCCCCGAGAGTCAAGCAGGGATTCTTGGGAGCTGCTCATCTTCGCTGCCTGTCCCAGCTCTGCTCCCTCTCGCTGAGGTAATGTGGCCACAGCCCCTTGTTGCCACTGCTGTCCCTCTCTCGTGGAGGACGTGGAGGAGGACGCCTCCATGGGGATCGGTTCAAGGACCGTGGGTCGCTTCAGGGTCCGACTTTTCTGAGGTTCCAAGCACGCTTGCCCTAAACTCAGGTCCCTGCTGGTGCTGGCACCGCTTCGGTTTAACAAAAAGTCCATTCTAAGGTATGGAGGCAAATGTATGAGGTCACCTGGAAGGAAACACAGAGTGGTTAGTTGGCTTCCTCATCTGCTAAGCAGGTGCCTAGTGTCGTTCAGCGTTTAGCGCCGGAGATGTCACTGGACCTCGCCACTGCTTTGCAGGACCCCTTGTCAGAGCTCACTACAAAAGCAGGTGGAATTGTCCTGACACCCGTCCCACCAGGCGTCCCACTGGCTTTTCTAGGGCACCTTGGCTTAGGCTCTTCAGTGTCATGCTTCAGCAGGAGAAAGAGAGGTAACGAGATCCTTCAAAATCCAACCATGGAAAGAAAAACATACCTCAAAGGCGACAGCGCGCCCCAGGTACAAAGTGTGGTACACTGGACCCCGTGGGTGGTGACTGGAAGCACTGGGGGAGCACAGGGCTTGAGGAGGGAGGCAGCGATGCCAAGGAAAAGGTAATGCTCATCGGTTAGCCCAGGGCTTCGGGTCTTTCTTTCTCCAGGACGCACACAGACAAGGAGTGTTTGTGCAGCAACCAGCTGGGATGAATGCGGGGCGCTCTTCCCGGCCATCTGGGGGCCGAGGGGCTCACTGTTTTGGCTCACTTGTAACTTCTCCATGGCACACTGGGTGGGCGGGCGGTTCTGGTTAGAAAGCGGGCTGGGGTGTGCTGCCCTGAGCCAGGATGCCAGACGGGAGGATGTTCAGGTGCGGGAGGCATGGTGATGGTCTGAGCTCAGAGGATGTCCATGGAATGTAAGAGGGAATAGAACAGTGAGCTAGAAAAGGGCCCAAGGATCCTGGCTTCTGAATGGAGGGTGGCCTCATGGTGAAAGGGAAGGACGGTGTGGGTGGGTGTTTACACATCCCATTTCCTAAAAGCAGTGACCCATCTTTATTCTTGAGAGTTGAATAAGCCCATTATATTCATTTGCTCGTTTATTTATTTACATGACTATTATTCTTTTGTCATTTTGTTCTCAGACTTAAGAAAACGTGGCATTCCTTTACCCCCAGGGTGATTTGAAAATGTAGGTCAAGAATGCCTCGTGCTGTTTCTGAGATCCAACTGAATCTTGAACCTGTGGCATATTTGCAAAGTGTTGCGACAGATTCGGGAATGGCTGTCTATCCCGCTAAGTCCCCACTGAATGAACAGGACTTATTAAGCCCCTTGCAAAGCAGTAGATTCTTGGTCCCAGCTGGATTGCAGGGTGCTCAGGTCCTAGATGAGGTAGAACAAATGTGTTTGAAATGAAAAGACAAAGCCCATGATAGCTGCTCTCTGCCTGCAAGGGCTCTCACGTTCGATTTCGTGATCAGAGGGTTGGGGTAGCTGAGAAAGGTGGGGGAGAACTGCAAATCCTTAGTAACGGAAAGAGCCCAGCCCCCACATCTTTGTGTACGAAGGCTGCCCGCGCTCTCCTACTGAAGGTCTGACAACTCTCTGTGACTATCTCTGAGTGATCCACTTTTCAGGCAAAGCTTTATTAAGTTGTACGATGCTCTAATTAGCCCCTTTGACAGTGTGAATACTGCAAATGAGCTTTCTTAATAATTCATGCCCTTACGAGGAAGAAAGCACCCGAGTAATCGGTGGTGAGCTGTGTTTATTAAAGGCACTTTATGTCCATTAAAATCCCACCCCATGTGCCAATCCAAGTACCACTAGGGAGACTGAGTTCTCGCACCCTTCCGTCTTCTATGTTCTTCAGATGCCTGCAGATCCGAGAGAACTCATGCACTCATCGCTCCAGCGAGAGACAAGGGGACTGGAAAACCTGAATATGGGTTGACGATGCTGACAATCTGGATAGGGGCACACCCGCTTTTCTTAGCGTCCTGCCCTCCGCCTGCTCGTTTCCCTGAGCGATTTAGGAGCAGAGGTCTGGAAGACGTTGCCTGCATTTAATCTGGGCTCAGTCTCTTCACTCATAAAATGGGGGTACTCGCAGAATCCACCACACGGAGTTGTGGTGGGGATTTCATTAGATAATGCACGCGAAACGGCTTTACTGTCAGACATCTCCCTTCTCAGAAGGTCTGAAGTTAATGGCCTGGAGACCTGCCAGGGGAATGAGCTGGGAACTCTTCTTTCTACCTTGGCTTCTGTCTTCAGTGGGTTGGTTAGTGCCCACCCCCCTACTCCCCAAGATATGTCCATGTCCCAGCCCTCAGAATCTGTGAGCATGACTTTGCTTGGAGAAAGTCTTCGTTTATGTAATTAAGTTAAGGATCTGGAGATGAAGTCATCAGGACTTGGGGTGGGTGCCAAGTTTGGGGACAGGTGTCCTTCTAGGGAAAGGCAGAGGGAGACTGGAGACAAGAGAAGAGGGAGGAGCCCTGTGAAGAGGGGAGGAGGGGTGGAGAGGTGCTGCCCCAAGCTAGGGAGCACCTGCAGCCCCCAGCAGCTGGAGGCAGCAAGGAAACGGTTCTTCCCTGGAGTTCCTGGAGGGAGCACATGTCTGCTGACACCGATTTTGGAATTCTGTCTTCCCAGAACTGTGACAGCATAAATCTGTGTTGTTCTGAGCCGCCCAGTCCGTGGTACTTTGCTATGGCGGCCGCAGGACACTCACACAGATGTCCTTAAATCTTGTCTGGGATGGGCTGGATCTCCTTCAGCAGGGAGCAGAGCCTCTTTGAAGGCATCTGTCTCCACAGCGAGCAGGTCTTTGAGTCCCTCACACTCCAGCCTCCCCAGCTGACCCACCCCCAGCTGCTGTATCTTCTCTAATGTTCTGTGGAGCAATACACCCTGACGAGAACCCACCAGAACCCTCTGGAGTCATCCCACACGTGTGAGAGGACCAGTGATCCCGGAGAAGCTCAAGTCTACAGTCACCTCCGTCAGGCACGCGTGGCCCTTGGCATCCTTGTGCGTGTCAACCCGCTGTGGCCACAAACGCATGGCTTTAGCGCTGATTCCAGTAAAGCCAGTTTCAGTGGGGTTTGCCTCTATTTTCAGGAGGATTCAATCATTTGTTACTTAAACTCCTCTTCTTTGCTTTACTCTGCCTTACCCCTCCTCTTTCCCTCTTTCTCCTTCTCGTTTTGTTTCCCTCATGTGGACCCTCTTCTCCAAGAAGTAAAGAGCAGAGGGAAGGGGTGAAATAGTGCGGGTAGGAGGGGGCAGGGGTGGCAGCGACACGCAATGCAGTGACCAGCGCACAGACGGCAAGGAAAGTGGGGTGCGTGGGCACGCGTGTGTGTTATATGTGTGGATGTGTGTGTGCTTGTAACTGTGTGTGCATGTTTGTGTGTATGCGTGTGTGTGCGTGTATCTACGTGGGTGCATGGGTCTGTGTGTGTGGGTGGGTGCATATGTGTTTGTGTGTATATGTATGTGTGTATGTGTGTGCATGTGATTATGTGTGTGTCTGTGCTCGTGTATGTGTGTATGCATGTGTGAGTGTGTGTGTGTGTGTGTGTGTGTGTGTGTGTGTGTGTGACACACAGAGGGGAGGAAGTCCTGGGGAGAAGCTGCCACCGAAGGAGAAGTGGAAATGCACAGGAGAAGGGACAGGTAGAAGGACCCGGGCTCACATACTGGTGGTTGGAAGGGAAAGGATATGGGGGCCCCAAAGCCGCCTTCCACGTCTTCCTTCTGCCCTACTTCCATAATGGCCTGCACTTCTAGCACTTTCCTAGTTAGCTAGATCCTGTTAGCTACTTTCCCAAACCCAGCATGAATGCAAACACGGTGACGGGGGAAGAGTCCCAAATGGAACTTTCGGGCACACTCTGCCCACTGATTTTTGTGGGTTTTAATTCATGCATTTGTGTGTTGTGAGCAGTCTCCCCACTGTGCCCTGCTCCTCAGGCCTGGCCCTTGTGTCAGAGATGTGGGGTGAGGGTGGGGGTGGAGGGGTCCGGACACCTGGGAAAAGGTGCTCTGAGGGGCTGAGCTTAGGGGCTCAGGTGCAGGACCGGACCACAGTCAGAGGGGTTGACACGGGTGGCCAGGGTGGGGTGAGTGGGGGGAACGGGGCTGAGAGAGCGGAGAGAGAGAGAGATGGAGAGATCAGAGAGTGATCAGAGAGAGACAGAGACAGAGATGGAGAGACAGAGGCGGAATGAGCGATGGTAACACACACACACACACACACACACACACACACACACAGAGGGAAGCAGAGGGAAGAAACACGAGACAGAGAACTTGGGCAGGGGATGAAAATGGGAGGCAAAGAGCCACAGCAGATGGGATGCGGCACAGGAGTGGAGGAGGACACGGCCACATGGGCCCCCAGCGTGCAGATCACAGGTGAGGGTGTGGCCCTGTCCCCTCTCCTGGCCATACCCACCTACCTCGGGGCCTCTGCATACTTCCTCAGCCTGCAAACTCCAGATCACAGGCTGTCCCTCCTGTGCCCCTGAGACATCCACCTCCAGGGACTAGGGGGGAGGGGGTGGCACAGCCACTGTTCAATGTTATGCCTTATTGTTGACATAACGGTCCATTCCTCATTTTCCTGTCACCGCCCCTGGGACCTTCGGTGCCACTAGTCTCTCTGAAAGTTAACACTGAATGAGTGGCATTGATTTCTCCCTCTGTCCCTAACCACCTTGCTTACTGATGCCAGTCATGAACCAGCACAGACCCTCTGACGGCCCCATACCCCCCAGCAGGTGCATGGCATACTCAGAGCCTGCCATCACCCCCAAGGGGGCTTCCAGCCATGGTTGGCCCAGCCTTGCGAAAACGGCTCTAGTGAACCTGTGTCACTTATCTGAAGCCAGGAGACGCTCCCTCCTATCGGGAAAGCAAAACTTCCCGAACTTCTCAGGATGCTCAGACGCACACACAGTTTGAATGCACTTCAGCTTT
This sequence comes from Herpailurus yagouaroundi, assembly GCF_014898765.1. NCBI lineage: Eukaryota > Metazoa > Chordata > Mammalia > Carnivora > Felidae > Herpailurus > Herpailurus yagouaroundi. The sequence continues at coordinate 5,833,215 of NW_024412403.1, read as the reverse complement.
GGAAGAAGGATGGCAAAATCGATATGGAAAAAGAGCAAGAATGCATTGATTCAGAAAATCTATAATGATGTGCCATCCATGAATCTATTCTCGGGCGATGCTTCCAGCCATTTGGCATACCCCACACTAGGGAAGGAAACATCTAGAGTTTAGACCAGTGGTTCTCAGCAAAGAGTGATTCTACCCCTCAGGAAGCAGGAGGCCATGTCTGAAGACTATTTGGATGTCACAGTTGGGAGGTGGCTGCTACTGGCCTTTACTGCACACAGGCTCAGGATGCTGCTTAAAACCCTACAAAGCACAGGACAACCCCTCCCCTTCACCCCCCGCCAGAAAAAGTAACCCTGCTTCCAGTGCTCATTGTGCTGTTGAGAAACCATAGTTTAAAGGGGCCAAAGTTCACAATTCCAGGTGGACCCTCATTTTTCTTTAATTTTATCTGAAAACCATTTAACTCAATCAGAATAAGGGATTTCACTGCTCAGCTTCTACTGGTCCACAAGGAGTTATGGCCTCGGTTCTTGGGAGAGAGCGAGGGACGGTTCCCATGCAACAGCGGCCACGGGGTCTGCCTCTGACGTGGCCCGATGCAGTGGGAGATTAGGATGGGGTAAGAGCATGAACTAGCAACTTCTGGGTTTCACGCAAAATTCTTGCTTTTGCCTCGAAACGGTGCTGTGACCCTTTTGGTGTTTGCCTCTTATCTGTAGTCAAGAGAAGGGGGCACGGTGAGTTCTAAGGGCATCTTTAAGCCTTCCTTATGGTCTTCACTATCTCACCTGTGGACACTAGGTAAGCACATCTGTATCAGGAATCTGGGGGTAAGTATGAAACAAACAAATGCATTTTGGGGAGGCTACGATTCCAATTCACACTGCAATAGCCCTCTTCCCCCTCCATGCACCTAAGAGAGCACGCGGATGCTTTCACAACAAATTCTTTGGGAATGAAAGTGAACCAGAGTCCTGGGGGGCTTGGCTGTCCTCTGGGGCCAAATACAAAGGAACTTTCATCAATTTCTAACAAGGCTTCATCTCTATGCTTGGATGGGGCTGGGTATTGATGCAAAGGTAAGAAGCAAAGAATGCTTCCAGCACTTTCACTAAGAACCACACAGATCAGGCTTGTAATGATGCTACAACATCAAAGAGCTACTTACAAAGGGTGAGCTTGGAGTCTGTCCACTCCGGAGCCAAACGAGATCTAACACTTTTTGAGTTTAATATTAATGCTGAAGCAAGGTAATGAAAACTTGTAAATGAACCTCTCTTGGTAAATGAATCTTCGCTCCCAAAAGGCAAGCAGGAAAACCCCTAAATAAATAATGCGAGACCGATAGCGGAGGCCCGTGTGTGCTGATTCTGTTACCATTCTTGGCTTGTACTTAGGAGGCTTCATGCATTTTTAAGAGCTCATCAATACCGCGATCTTCCTACTCACTGGTGAACTTTAAAAACTACACTGAGGTATGAAGCGGGGCTTTGAGTTTGTTGCTGCTTACGATTCCTCTGAAATCAAGTAGTTCTGAATAAAAAACAGGACCAGAAGACCTGCCCCAGCATTTGGGCAAGGTCAGGACCACTGAGCAGGGTGTTTGGAGCACCCGGTGAGGAGGGGGCCGTGAGATTCAAGGAAGCTCCAGCTCCCACAAAAGATCCACAAGGACCCACATGCTGGGGACTACTGAGAGGGTGGCCCGGTTGGAGTCTTAGACCTGCTCCACCAGGGGGCTGGCAGACCCGTGTGCCCTGAATCATCCCGCAGGAGGACTGAGTTAATCTGGGCGTGAGAGGATTCTAGGCAGAGGAAATAGACATTTGTGGAGTTGAGGAGCCCAGAAAGCAGGGGTCTTGATGGGTGAGGAAGACGGGACTGGCTTCTCAAAGCCCCATGAGTCTTTATCCTGAGAGCAATGGGCAACCACACAAGGGATTTCAACATGAGAGGACTGACTGTATCACTTGAATTTAAAGCTTGTTGCTTCCAAGTTTGGGATATAAGATACGTTAGAAGTTGGGGCCAGCTGTGTCCACACAGGACTTTGCTGTCTTCTTACATTTTTGTATATTCCCAGCACCTTTGAGTTGCTCCTGGCTTATCATGGCATCTCTCTCTCGTGTGTGTGTGTGTGTGTGTGTGTGTGTGTATGTGTGTGTATGTGTGTGTGTGGGGGTGTCCCTGTCTTCCATAGGCTGGATTTGGACCTTGTTTCTTGGATCTCCTCATTTATCTGCCTTGTGTCTTCAGGTTTCTTTGTCTGCTGTTTATTATACTACATGCTATTCTGATAAAATAAGGAGACTGTGGGAAGTGTTGGTTTAATATGTTAACACTTTTATGTCTTAGGATAATACCCGGTGCGGTATCTTTTTATAGAGAAGATATCCAATAAATGTGGGTTGCATAAATGAGTGTAAAACATTTGTGTCTTTCTGGAGATGCCAGACTTGCACTGTGGCAAAACTTTTTGCCTGTCATCCATGGCACTGGAATCTAGAACCTTCGTTCTGGCCGCTCAGCAGGACACAGGTGGGCCTCCTGCCTCTCCCTCACACGTTGTCAGGCACGGCTCTCCTCCTTATCTTGCACTACCCGTGGCCTGGCTCCTAAGCAACCCAAGCTGAATCCCAATAAGCGAGCCAAGAAAAACTGAGCTAAAGGGCTCGGAACAAAAGAATGCACGCTTAGGAACTGGAGGACAGATACGACGGCAGCACCTACGATAAACACGCGAGAGCCCTCGGAAGGGTGGGAAAGCCTGGGCACCTGGAACTAGTGAAAGGGAGGAGGCCGGTGCAAAAGGCGAGCCCCTCAGAACAAGTCCACCATCACTTCCTGTGTTCTGGAGACGTCACACTAAAATAACAAGTCAGTCCTTAAGAAGACAAAATCACAAATGCACATCAAAGACATCGGTTTCCCAGCAGGGAGCCAGGAAGAGCTCGCTGGAATATTTAGGTCTATCCAGGGCAAGGGTGTACAGCAATATTCAGAGGTGTTGCTAATGGCTCCAGGGTCCTTCTAACTATAAATACTATGGGAGCATTTGAGAGTTTGGCAGCTCAGAGCAGTCTTGTTCCACGAGGTGAATGTGAAGCTCATTCCAGTCTCTTGCCTTTGCACTTCCCTCTGCCTGGACAGCTGTCCCTTTATGGTGTCTGTCAGGCTTTCTTTGCCCCAGCCACCATTTAGATCTCAGCTCACGTCTCACTGCTCCCAGAAGCCTTCCTTGACCATTCTCCTCAACTCCTGACCCCTGCCAGGCTTTGTCCCTTTCCCCAGTTACTTCCCTTCCCAGAACTCCCCACCATCTGAAGCTGTATTATTTGCTTACTTGAACAGTGTCTGTCTCCACCTCCAGGAATGCAAGTTGCCTTAAGACGGGGTGTTTGTGGGTTTGGTCTATCATCGTATCTCCAGCTCTGGAAGTGGGGCCAGTTACTGAGTGAGCACTCAAAAAATACATGCTGACGGGAAAAAGGAGGCTGAGAGGCCGGGAGAGAAGGGTCAGGGACATCTCTAGAAGGATGGAGGCCAGAACCACGCACGTGTGCAGGGTGTGTGAGCGTGTGGGAATATCAGAGATACTTGCACTTGAAAGGAGACCCTTTCCATAGCTCTTAGAATAACATTCGTGATCGAAACTTGAAAATCTAATTTTAACGAGTGCAAAAAAGAGAACGATGCAAGTCTGAGGCACGGGGCCCCAGCCGCTCAACCCAGAGGGATTAGGGGAGGTGGGAGGCAGAACTGCTTGAGAGGAACTGTGTGGCACCCTGGGTCAGGAGGAGGGAGTCTGCACCAGGTGACCTTCCCCGAGCAGAGCCACGTCCTCAGAGGGCGAGGGAGATGGAGGTAGAATGAGGCTGAAGAGGGGGATTTGGGGCAGTGAAGCTCTCTCTGGAGTGTAATTCTGATTCAAGAGCCAGCACGAGAACCACATGGGCTTCGGAGGGGAGACAGCACGATCGCAGTAGCTGAGAGCAGGAAGAGAAACCTTCTTTGGAGGTCGCCAAGGGAGCAGAGGATGGCTTGCCCTTCAGGTAAGCACCTCTCGCCCATGCTCTTCTCTTTGGATAAATGCACACATCCAGGAGGGCATAGATGGATCTGAACACTGAAGCCCCCAAACTGCTTCATGTAACTGGTTGTTCAGAGAACCAACAAGTCAACAGCAGGCAGTGGCCACTTCCGGCTGGAAAACCTCAAGTACATTCATCACGGGAGGGGCTGATGGGTATATATTTAAGGCTGGGGTCCCAGAGTGTGAGAGCAGAGATCTAAGTGGACCAACCCTTCTCCAGATGCTCCCAAGGCCAGGATGCATTAGGTGGCCTATGCGAACCTTTAAATGGATTTTAGTAGCTTCGTGCAATGGCATTTCTTGATGGCATGAGGATAAATCTCATGAATAAAGGAGGAGCAGTAATTCAAGACATTAGAAACTGGCTCAGGATGCTACCCGAACCCAAGAACAGCTACTGTAATCAAAGTATTGGAAGTTGCCTTGACCAAGAGGGAAAGAAGCTGTTAAACTTTCCAGCTGTTTCTCAGAGGAAGATAGAGTTTGGCTTGTCTTTTGTTTTTAAAGATGGAAATAACCATCCCTTATTGCAGAAAATAAAACAATAGTACAACTGGAATTTTACATAAAATATAAACATCCTAAAAATTCAGTAAATGCAGAGTTCAAGTACTATTGAACATCGAAAGCTAGATTCTGATGTTTGCCATGTGTGAGAGCCTTCACATTGCATGGGGGGCTCCCCTTCTGTGGAAGAGACTTCCTTTCCACTTGTCAAGAGCAAGAACAGAAAATAAATCACTTTATTTAAAGTTAGGCTGGAAGAGGGGGTGGACTGAAATGTCCTTTTTACTAACAAGTTCTAGTAATTGTAATATCTTAGCCAATTGGTGAGTTTTGTCATCATAACTGCTATGTGATTATCACAGAGATCGATCTGCATTCATTCCATATCTTTAAGCACCTACCATAGGTGTCACATACAGGGGTGGGAGCATATATTCAGTGCCATTAAGTCATTCAAGATATTTCTGACTGCAGCCAGATTATCTGCTACACACTGGGAGAGAAGTTTGGAGGCAATTAAGACATGTCTTCTGTCTTCCTGGAGCCAGGATCTGGCCAAGTTGATTTAACTTGACCCTGACTTGATTTGCATTTAAAAGCTTTGGGTCCCAAGAAGACGCGAAGGTGAGGGGAAAGATGGGCAGAGACTGGGGAGGCTTTGCTGACACTGACTGATACCATCTAGAACCACGGGAACACAGGTAGGAATGAGGTTTGAAAGCACTCAAGGAACTGATGATTTTGAGGCAGCCTCCAGTCAGCAGAGTGATAAATTGTAACCTTGGGGTTGGTGCCTGGTGTTGAATGTAGTCTCCTTATAAAGACACAACTGAAAGGCTTTCCTAAAAGCCTGAGAAATATTCAATAATAATAGTCATCTAGGGTGGACAAAGCAAAGTTTGTGGACATGAGGACTTGTGCTGACTTGAAACATTACTCCTACCTAAAGTTATAAACTCATTTTAGTCTAAAGAGCATTTTAAGACTCTACTACCTGACCTCGTTGTGATCTTTCGATTGTTCTGATGGATCCAAGCAACAATGTCATAACAGAAGTGCAAACTTTTTTGAACTTCTGTTCAAACAAGACATCAAAAAGAAACCCAAGCCTTTAATTAATTCAAAGCTTGCACATATAGGAGCATCATGTCACCCAGGAGCTCTTGTACGCAAGGGAATATGGTTGCCGATGGAAGCGTTGCGTAGTAACTGGGTGATATGCAAATAAGGCGGATGCTTTTGAGGACCTCAGTGGCCACGGAAGGGAGACCAACAAAAGAGGGAGGGAGGAAAGGAGCCAGCCGCACATCTGGAGGCCACACTGGAGTCACCACGAGAATCCCTCAACAAAGCAACAAGAGAAACAACTGCTAAGTAACCACTTTACCCAAATTATGCCACACGTGTCTTACACAAACCCCATCCGGTAGGCACCCACGTCAATGCCCATTTTACAGAGACAGCAACTGAAGGCTACCAAGGTTAAACATGTCCAGAGGCACATTTTCTCCTCTCCTATCTTCCTCACTCTCAGGCTTTACAGCCATAAAGAGCTTATGTTTTTATCGCATTTGCCTTGCAAATAAATGCCAACAACGAAAAATGCTGGAAATAAAAACACCCACAAATCACAGCTCATCTTCTCCCTGAGGAGGTAGACAGAATGAAAATAAATGAAGCCATCATTCTTTATTGTAAGCTGGCATGAATCTTGACTCAGTTTGGAAGATTAGTTGCTGGCTAGACGATTCTTATTTTTATATATTTTTATGCATTTATAAGGCTCATTTCAGCTGGGCTATATGCCATAAAACCCAAGGGAATTGCAGTAATTTAAAAGTGAAGATAAATTTTTGAAATAGGACTAGTAGAGAGGTTCAGAAAATGGGAAAAGGAGAAATAAAACTGGATTCAACAAGAATGGAGAGGCCGTCCACAAAGGAAAGTCTACAGGCAACTATTTCAGGGTGAAGAAGAAAGAGGGATTCTTCAGATGACGAGTATAACTGGCTGCAATGGCCGGATTCCATCTAAAGATGTGTCTATTTGCCCCATATAATGGTTTGCAAGTGTCTGGCCCAACACTTGAAAACTGTGGGTCTCCGTATAAAACCAAGCTTTCTGGCTTCTCTTGAGAAAGTCACTCATCCTAACCCCCCATTTCCGCTGGGGATTAGTTGGCGGGAACACGCCGGAGTCTCTTCCCTCTAGATAGCCTGTGAATTCTTAAATTTTCCGCCTGCACCATTCCCCTTTTCCCTTGCTCTCCATTCTCTTCACTTATGTACATGATCTGCCGGGCCCTGTAGGCCTTAGGGCTCAGAGCTGCCATCCACACACCCAGACCCCTCTCATGTGCTCAAGACAAAGACTGAACCAGTGGCTGACCAAACCCTAGCCAGTTACTGTCACTTTGGGTAACTCAATGAAACCAAGGCCCAAGCACTGGCCCCCTGGTAAGACCTCTCTCCTTCTGAAAGCCTTAAGTACAGCAGCTTTACAACACAAGCCCCCTGCGTTTGAGCCTCCTCTCCTCACATAGTGGGATCTCCTTCTCTCCCATCGGGGCTCCTTGGGCTTTCTGACTGCTTGAACAACAGAACATGGCGGAAATGATGTGTCATTTTCCAGGCCCCGCCTTAAGAGACCAGCTACGTCCACTGTTTGCCTGTTGGGACACTTGCTTTAGAGCCGAGCGGCCATGATACGAAGAAGCCCAAGCCACCTGGTGGAGAATCCTACACATGGCCGTTTGGGAAGGGCTCCTCCAGACCTAAGTGGGCCTGCCCAGCTGACACCACTGGAACAGAGATGGGCTGCCCCACCAAGCCCTGACTACATTTCAGATTTGTACACAAAATGAGCGATGGTCGCTGTTGCAAACCAATAAGCTCTGGGGTGGTTCATTACACAGCAACCTACAAACGGAGCATTGAGTCCAAACACCAGGATGGGCTTTCATAGCAGACGAGAGCGAATCAGGAAGACAAGTCTCCTAAGCAGTGGTCCGCGCATTTCTTTTCTCACCTGGCCGATGTGCCTTTGGAACCGCCATGTTCATCACTCGACCTCCATCCTGAGGTTTGGGGGGGGATGCAGTGAACCTGCAGATCCCCGATTCTGAAGGGGTGCTGGAGGTCAGACTGTCCGTGTACTCGTTTGTCCCTGCCGTCAACTGTTCAGATGATGTGTCTGATATGAAGCACTCTGTGATGGTGAACTTGGCGTGCCTCAGTTGCTCTTCCATCTTGGCGTGCTCGTAGGCCCTGGCCAGTTCTTCATAAGTGGAGGAGGCACTTTCTGTGGAGACCATGCTGCTTCGCGCTCGATCTATAGCATAAAAAGAGAGAACGAGACGGATAAATTATTGCTTTACGGTCGCACCGACTGGATGGCCTTCTCTGGCTTGTGGCTGTTTCTCCCAGATCATGGTACACGCCGGCAGGGTCCTGGGTCATTGACCGAGAACTGCCTCGGTCACTGTGGGGCCTGTGTTTTACGTCTCAGTAAAGTGGGCTCAGGAAGCTTTGTTTCAGCTCAATCGCCTTAGTCAGATGCTCCCAGCCTGGGACACGCCCGTCAATCAGCAATGCTTAAAAAATTCTGCGTTTAGTTAAGATGATTGGGAGTGTCGTGTAAATGAATGGCCGTGTCCACCCCCTGCTCTGACTTGCGGATCACTCTGTTCCGCAGGGACTTTAATTGACACGAATGATTTGAGCTCTGCAGTTCAGCTTGCGAGGAAGACACGGCAGTGGTGAGAAACGAAGCCGTGATTCTGCACGAAACTGGCCAGTGGGAAGAATGGCCCCTGATCCCTTGGACTCATCCTTTGTGACTGCCACCCTTTGTGGGGCCCAGGAAACCCCCAGGACAAAAGGAGGCGCATCTTGGCCAGAGGAATCTGTATTTTACACACGAAAAAGTTTTGAATCACCTCTGTGCAACTCTGAGACTCTTCTAAGAGAAATAACAGCCATAAAAATAAATGCACAGGGTAACACTCCACCTTTGGAACATTATTTTTGAAGTGTATCAGCCAGAACAAAAGAAAATGAGTATTCAAATTTCCTACAGCTATTAGGTTTAGATATAATTTCTTTTCTAGAGTTAAGGTTGGGGGCTGGGGCAACCGAGTGCTATTCTTAGGTCCTGTCTTCTCTCAGAAGTGAAATCTTGGTGGTTGATGGCACAGACTGGATGACTTACCTTATAATCAACCCCTGTTGAATTGTCAAAAGGATCAGCCCATGTTCCCTATAGAGGGTGCCATGACCTTGCCATGACACCTCCAGTGCAACGTCTTAAACCGAGGGACGGTAGCGGGTCACGTGCCCTCAGAGTATATTCAGAAACTACTGCAACAGTTTGGGTGAGCATTTTAAAGTATCTGTGTTTCTCTCAGTGGGGTAGGAACTAAAAGGAGAGGACAGCATGAGTCTGAGATTCAGGACATCTGAGATGCCCGTTGGTTTTGCCCTGCAGAAATCACCAGGCCCTGGATATCATCAGTGCTTTCAAATTGTTAGGTTGTATTAATACTGGTTAAAAAACAGCCTAACAATTTGAAAGTGGCCTTGAAAGAGCATAAGGAGGAGCCTGTGAAGGCTATCTGAGGGCTGTGCCCATCCCCAGGGTTGAGGAGGAGGCGTGCAGACCCCTACCTGTGTCTTGTGAGGGGCTGACACTGTAACTGTCACTCTCCTTGTCCATTGATCCCGCAGCCCTGGGCGTCGGCAGCCTCCAGTCTGTGGTGAGGGTGTGTGCTGAAATGGTGGGGTGGGGTCTGTTGAGGGTCCACTGGCTGGCATACCGGTTTCTTGCTGTGGGTCCTGCCTTGGCATTCCTCCTGGTGGTAGGATCTGTGAAGAGGCCAAGAATAATGTATGTCTTAGTCTCTAAGAGTATGATCAGTTGTGATCAAAGTGTTGAAGGTGGTTCTTCCCCTGCCCCCCCCCCCCCCCCCCCCAGCCTTAAGACGCCCCTGTAAGACTCATGCATCCTGGAAGCCTTTCCTTCTGTTTTTGTCTAGAGGATTCATTTCTTTTCTCTTGTGGTCTGAGACATTTATGTGATACTTAAGCACTCTAAAAAGTCCTGTGGGGTAAAGAATGTTAGATTTGGACTAAGGAATTATGGATTCAAACCTTTCTCTTGGCCCTTAATGTTTTCGTGGCTCAACGCACATCACTTAAACTTCCAGAGAATAGCCACCATCTTCCATGCGTGGCCAAATATGCTCTAATGTGGTCTGTTTTTTAATGGTTCTCCTACCTTAAGGTGTTGTTATGGGTTGACTCATGTCCCCTCAAAAGGTATGTCCGCATCCTAACCCCTAGTACCTCAGAATGTGACCTTACTTGGAAATAGGGTCACTGTAGATGTCATTAGTCAAGATAAAGTCAGACTGTACCAGGGTAGTCCTTTAATCTAACAGGACTAGTGTCCTTATAAGAACAGGAGAGGAGAATGCCACGGAACAATGGAAGTAGAGATTGAGGTGCTGGGGCTACAAGCCAAGGAATGCCAAAGACTGTCAGCAGCAACTACCAGAAACTAGGAAGAGGCAAGGAAGGATCTTTCTTGACAGGTTTCAGAAGGAGCATGTTGACATCTTGAATTTGGACTTCTGGCTCCCAGAAGACAATAGATTTCTGTTCTTTTAAGCCACCCAGTTTGTGGTATGTTGTTACAGCAGCTCCAGGCATCTCCTGTGTTATTGTGGTTTTCTATTTACTCATTGCCTTGATCAGGGCTGTTTTACTCATCAACTAAATTTCAAGTTCCTAGACCAAGATGGTGATACCCTCTTGTCCTAATACTCACTTAGTCTTTTGCATATGGTAACATATGTCTTCAATGGAATTGAACTTTGTCAAAGACGTGGGTCATTCAATGTGGAGAACACATGGTTAATGGGTATCTGGATTTCATATGTCTGCCTTCCTCAAAACCAGAGATTTACATATACGGAGGCTGGCACCAGATTGGTTTCATTTTCTCTAAATCTGGAACCAAAGACAGCAGGTCAATGAGTGGACAGAGTTCTTAGTTCAGCTCTTTGGGGGGACACTGGAGTGGACAAGCAACACTGTCTTTTCTAGAACCCTGTGGAATAGGGAATAGAGAGGCTCAGTTACCTTTTCTTGGGCTCTGGCCTATAGGCAACATAAGGTCCTAGATGGGCCTTTTACACCACTGAATTCTCTGCTTCTAAAAAAGGAATTTTATGCAGTTATATTTCAAAATGTCCTGGAGACTTCTAAACACAACAGTCTATATTTACTGCTCAACCCTAATGAGGCAGTGTCAGAAGATCAACGCCGAGGGGGCCATTCCTTGGCATTGTTACAGTGACTTACTTATGTGTTTTCATGGGCCTGGAAGTTTCTCCAGGGTAAGGGTAAGGATGTTCATCCTTGGGTCCATTCACAGAGCCCATGATGATCTCCAGTACACATAGGCCCCTGGATGGATACACTCAGCCCAGGGTCACTTTATGGATGAGACAATGGAAGCTCAGAGAGGAAAAGTGACACAGCTATTAAGTGGTAAAAAAATGGAGCCCAAGACTCCATGTTTTGGTTCAGAGATTGCCCATCACTTGACCACACATGTCCTCATGCTGGACATCTAAGTGTCTAATACAGTGTCTGCCATGACACTGGCTTGTGTGTAATGCCATGTTGGATCATGGGAGGCAGACAATTGAATGTAGTGAAATGACTTTCTTTTTAAATGGAAGATTTTCTTCTTGTTGGAAAATTATAGTTATTGGGCTTTGAACCTAATCCATCATTCTACAATGCTGGACAGAAGCATTAAGATGGCAGCCAAATCGATATATTTTAAGATTTCCTGGGTCATCAAAATGCTTCGTCTTGGTGCATATTCTTTGGGGCACTGATTTTCAGACACATTTCATCACTTACTTGCAAAATTCCACAGAAGACTTTATTGGAAGGTATTTTTTTTTTTTGCCTTGATTAGAATGTAAATGTGTTATGCTCGAGCACCAAGCTCTCTGGACAGCAAGGTATGAATGATAATTGCATTTTTTCCACTGAAATGCTAGGAGAGAGGTCCTCAAAGAGACAGAAAAACATTCTCACGGGTAGGAGGCTAAATATCTTCCAGGTACTATGGACTTCATAAGTAGAGCTTCGATAAATGGGGCTTGTTATTTAAATGCTAATGAATCTTTTCCAGAAAATTACCCAGTCCCTTACATAAGATTTGAGGATTCACATTCTTATTCCTCTTTCAGTTTCTTGCAAAGACAGCCGTGGATCAGATTTACTCCTGGCATGGATGCTTGGGCGGGGGCGGGGATGTCAGTTTGATCTTCTCACTTCAAGGACGAAATCTCCTCACTCCCATCCCTCTCCCCCTGCCGTGTTTCCTCCCACCAAGCCTGGCCACCCATAGTGGGGCAGGACCTTACCCCTTTCTCACTGAGATCTCCCTATGTGGAAAATTCCATGGTCAAGTTATGCATGTCAGTCTCTATTCAAAGCTAGAACTCTTTTTAAGTTAATTTTGTTCATTATCCTTTTTTTTTTTTTTTCTTCTAGATGAGGACAGTTTTACCAATGACCTGATAATATTGGAAATATAGGTCATGGTATTACTTTCCTTGAACCACAGCTTGCAGTTCTGTCCTGCTCTAAGCAAGCCTCCTAGAGGCAAAATGATCTCAGTTGGTAGAATATTGAGGTAGTTGACACATTTTTAAAAAATAATCAGGTTTTGGGAGCTGTTTTGTACCTCAATTGAACTCTTCTGTATGATAACTCCTATGATAGCAGCTAAAATAAAAATCTGACTTGGATTCCACTTGCTAACCTTCTTTGTAGGTCTTACCAGCTAAGCTACTAAGGAAATACACATTGAGATTTACTGTCCTTGCATGGAAAGCATTTTATTTGGCTCCCCAACATTCTAATAGAAATAAAACTTAGTGATGAGCCATCATGCTTGCTAAACAGCTAACAAATTAGAAGGTAAGTGATACAAATAACTCTTGGCTTTTGAACACTGGGTCTAAACCTAAATTAAGCTTTTCTGCCCATTGAATCAAATTATTTTAATCATCCTGAATTCAGGATAAGAGAGGATTTGGGGGATAATAGGGTTATAAAACATGTCATGCGTACTGTGATCTAGGTATTAATCTGTTTTTATTCCTTGCTATTCCCAGTCCTATCTTGTAGGTGCTGTGGGCTCAGCTTCACATGGTGATGACGCTGTGGAGGCCTGAACATTCCCATTGCGTAATGAACAGGTATTTATCAAGGGCTCATTACACATGGCACACTCCTCAACCCCATCAGGTATTTTCCTGCAGGACGATGTCTAGTACCATTCCGGGTGATGGCTGGAGTGTGCATGTGCTTTCAAAGTCTAAACAAAAAAAGATTCCATCCATGTTGTAAACTCTTCTTATGTAGATATGGAAGTCTACTCAGTCCGTAGATATCCCCTGGGAATCATGGTCTCCACTCAACAGCAACACGGAGCAGTTGAGGAGGAGCTTTGGAGTTAGGTTGTCTGCCTTTGACTCAGTTTTACTACTCGCTGGCTGTGAGCTCATCAGGCATGCCCACTTCCCTCATCTCTGAAAGTGGGGTTATCATCTCACCCACCCACAGGGCTGTTGTGAGACAAGGTGGTGATGGGGCCTTGTGGATCTTGGGGCCTGGCCCATGATTCCTGAGTGCCAAACACTTGGTAAGGATTGGAACACATTCTGTTTGTTGGGAAGAGGGTGGAGGGACATTTGGTAGGCTGATCAGGAAGGCTTGAAACTCAATTTAGAGAAGGTTTGGCAGAAAAAAAAATACCCATTAAACGTCATAAAGCCAGATGCTGGAGAGTTCCCCATGCTTCAGAAAAGAGCTGAAAAGTAGAGCTGGTGAGGACAGGAGCTCCCACTCATTCCTGGTCTAGCCCTTTCATGCACCAAGGGCGCTTGTACATGCTCTCGGCCCAGATGGGTGGATGGTGAACCAAGGGATGACTTCCAGGTTAATATGACCCAAAAACCTGGGCCAAGTCGGACACATATAATTTCACGTGTCTTTGTATCCTCGCACATCTTTTGAGTAAGAAAGTTAATTTAAGTTCTCCTGTGATGATCTCATTGGTAAGTCTCCACAAAGTGAGCTGGAGAGAGACTGTGTACATACTTACAAACATCTGATCATCTAGCAAACAGACACTTAGCCGGTTAGATGTCTCAGGACATCTTAGGAAATGGATCTCCTCAGGATCTCCAGGAAATGGAGAACAAAGAAAGGGGCCAAATGGACTTCCCGAGTCCTGTTTATTTAAAATGCTGAACATCCTTTCTTTTCCACCCCTTCTACTCAGATTTCAGAACTTGGCAGTTGGTTGATATTTAAATCTACTTATTGAGTGCCTACCATGTGTCAGACCCTGTGGCTGGAGTTGGGGGGGGGGTTGCAGACACAGACACGGACACCATCAGACCCCCACTTTCAAGTGTACCCTCATCCACAGGAGCGACAGGGACGCGAACAGAGCTGCAGATACAGCCAGGGCATCTGTTTTCACCGGCTGGAGAGCTCAACAGTCAATTGCTGTGATTTCTCCTATCCTCATAATGAATCTTTGTTGCAACTCTGGAAAACTAAACAAAATGCCTAGAAACACAACTTCTATCATGCAGCCATTATAATGTGCAGACAACGTATTGTAGATGCTCTACTTATAACTAAAGAATTCCCACAATGGTGACACAGTCCTAGCATAATTAGAACAGAGTAATAGTGTCTTTTGCAGTCGAGGAAATAGATCATAAATCAGCCTCTGCAAATGTGCCAAACTGCAGTGTGCAGAGACTGCCGCACGGGATCTGAGATGACACAGGTGAACCACTGGGCACAGGTGACAAGCTCTGGGGTGCAGGACACAAGCAGTAAACCGGGCTTCACAGAGCTCCCAGCTTCAGACTTCTGCTGGGGCTCATCTGCTGGGGGGCCAGTCACCCACTGTTTCCACTTCGAAATGGGAAATGGGAGGCTCTTAGGGCCTCGTAATGTGGTTCCAGAGGGAACATTTAATGAAAAAAATGATCCCTAGTAGAGAATGTGGTGCAGATGCTAAATGAATAGTTCTGTGTTTTTCTTTTGAACTAGAGACTGATGCATGACGTTGAGTAGATTTGCTTAATGTTTGTAAACATTACTGGATGAAGCTCGTCACAAACGAAAGAAGCATCGTTCTGTAAGCTGTGGATGCTTCAGTGTGATGTGATCATCAGGCTGAACTCTGCCAACTCATCCCAACACTTGCAGAGTGGAGTGCAAACTCATGAGGCTGGACCAGGAGGCCTGGCGACCAGGCTGCCTCTTTCCTCTGGCTCCTCCCTGTTGCCCATGGCATTCCAGTGATGCTGCTGCCCCAACATGCCTTAGGAGCCATTGCCTCTTGTTTCCCCTGCCTGGCAGGCCAGCTCCTGGCCTGGACTCAGATTTTCAACTCCTTGACGGATCTTCCCAGAGTTGGATCTGAAGTAGCCCCTCCCATCATCCCCACACGGCCCCCCCTCCCCCCACTCGCCATCATGTCCTAGTCCTAGTCCTTATAGGTAAATGAAAAATGCTTGAGTTCCCTGGTTAATGTCCAATTCCTCTACTGAGATGAAATGAGTGCCTTTTTGCATCTTATGATGTACCCCCATCACTGGGCCATATGGAAAGTAAAACCTTAATAAATATTTTTGAGTCTGAATGCAGGAATCCTTAAAGTTCCCCAACTATGCTTACAGCATTATAGGTATGAGACACTCGGACACTCCCCTTCCATGTGCCTCTGGCCCTGCCACTTGCCTCTTGCTGGTTATCGCTTCTGCTTATGACCAAAATTCACACCTCTGTTGATATTTTGAATGTCACTGAATCAATGTTTCCATTAGTTGGGGAGGTGGTGGTGGTGATCATGCAGTTGGGATGTTCCCAGTGCTTCAGTATGACTGTTTCCTTCCTATTATGACTGGCCTTTGTGCATTCCTCTGCTAGTTGAACGTTGAAAGGAAGGTGGGGAAGCTCGCTTATTTTACCTGGCAGAAAGAAGTCACGGGCTATGAGAGTGGCAAGCTTGAGAGGTCCTGTCCCCCGTGCTAAGGGGCAGGGACCCATGTCTAACACTTGGGGAAGTATTTTTCTGTGAGGGCTCCAGACAATCAGCATCAGAATGACCCAGAATGTCTGTTACAATGCAGATTCCTGGGCCCCACCCTAGACCAAGTGGATCAGAATCTTTGGAGATGGAGTCCTGGAATGGGTATTTTGAACAGGACCCTGGGTGATTCTGATGCACACGAAAGGTTGGGAACCGCTATCTGGGCATCTGTCATGTTTTCTCTGCCTCTTGCCTATTTTCCTGCCAATGTCTCCATTAGCTTCCACGCTGACTGGGCTGAGGGAATTCTGAGGTCAAGGATCCTTCCATGTCGGTCCCCCTGGGTCTGTAATTCTTCCCTCACTGAATAGCAATAAGTGTCTCAGAAATCCATCAGTGCCGTGTCCTGAAGCATCCAGAAGCTGGACCAGGCAGATCATGATGGGAAAGCCAATAGCCGGAGAGAGGGTCAAGGACTATGAAGCACTTTCTAAAGCAAAGCTCTCACTCACACACCCCCAAGCAAAGTTAATTCCCACTCATGGCCCATTCATGTCTTCAGCGTGTGCTGATGTCATCAAGGAAGGAAGGGGTGAGGCTAGACGAAAGGGGGAAACAGAAGATTTCTTCAGCCTGTTCTTAAGGACAGTTTTTGAAATGAATTTCAGTAACAGCTGAAACTGTTTTCTTGCATATTACAAAGTTATTTAGGAATCACCTGGTTTGCTTCATGACATCAGTACATTTCACAAATGCTTTACAAGTCAGAATGTATGAATCACAGCTTTTAACATTACATTATTTATTTTCCTAATTATAACACTCCGAGAATGTAAATTTTTGCAGAGTGATTAGAGATTAAAAGTTAGACATCAAAGCTTCCGAAAGATAATAATCGGGACATCAATTTCTCAGTCTCTTAAAGAGATTTAGAAACAATTTCAATTATGAAGGAATAAGAATGTCTAATTAATAAGCTCTAGATACATATTAGGGTATTTAATTTCATTGCAGTAATTAATTCCTGTATATTATGAATGCAGATATTAATAACTAAGTCAAATATAATCCCCGGATTTCCCAGAACTACAGTTTTTCTCAAATAGTGTGTTCAGGAGAAAACATAAACTCCAGGGATGGACGGATCCGCAGTGAAACCCTGGCTTCCCTACACATTGTGTGTACAATGTCAGGCTGTTTACCTAACTGCTCTGAGAGTCCATGTTCTTATCTGTAACACAGCGGCTATCGTATCTATCTATTCATATCTATTCTAAGTAGGCACCTTGCAGGGCTGCCTTACAGATAACACACTTGCCATAACCTGCTTATCCTAATCCTGGCGCAGAGTGGATACTCACTGATGTTAATTACTTTTCCCCATTCCCGCGTCGTCCAAATAAAAAAAAAAAAATTACCTTGACCTGAAATTTCTGGCACTTTGATAGTGAATCGACACCAAGGGTTATTGGCCTCTAGTGACATAGTTTGAACGCCAGCTTAGATCAAACAGTAAAAACTCCCATGTCCCAATGAGAGATATTATCGTACGTATTTGTTTCGTAGGCACAGGGCCAACGAGCCCTGCTTTCGTTGCACAGGGACAGATCATCAGCATCTTCTCAGCATCGGTACCACCCACACAGTTTGTACTGTCGGACCACTTACTTGTTCCCGGCCGCGCGTCCGACACATCCACGAGGGGCCCGGTGGCCTGTGACACTGACTGATAGTGCACTGTGTGTGTCACCGTCAGAGACTTCTGTTTGGCCGCCTCCCCAAAGTCAGCATCCGTTAACAGGACCGTGGAGCGATCGTCTGCAGAACAGCAGGAACACAGGAAACCAGACATGTTTACCCCTTTAAACGGCTCCCTTGTCTTCTCTCCCCTAGCTCCTTGTGTGATTGTTCATGGCAACGATTATCACCTCATCTAAAGGAGCAGAAACAACCCCCAAATTCAAGCACTGTATTGGAATCACTGTCGAATGCTAAATATAGATTATCTTTAGGAGCTGGCTTTCGAAGCATGAATGAAAGAGGGTGACCACAGAGAAGGGTCTTCTTACCAAACAAACACTCATTTGGGGAGGCCTGTCGGAGCCACCTGTTTGACAGAGTTTGGGATTTATGTGTTTGCCAAAAGCTCACCTGAGATGTCACCAGAGATGGTGGCACCACCAGTGATGAGGTTGCCATCAAAAACAAGCCCTGTTTTCAGTACTGGAAAAACACTGCTGAGGCTGTCTACACTCGGGTGGCTCTCACGCCGAACCTGGCCAGTGTTTGGGGTTGGGGTGAGGGGAGGGGAAGACAAGGGCTGGTCTTCAGAGTTTATGGATTCCTCTGTTTTAAAGGTTCTGAGCTACGTTCCTTTTCTTCCCACCTCTTCTGAGCTTTAATTACCCTAGAATATCCTTTAATTGACTTTTCAGAATGACTCACTTGTCAGATTTCCAAGCCCAATTGGCATTTGAAGGTTAGACAAGGAGGAGCCCGGGTTCAGATGAGTCTGGGGCATTCTAGGGCTTGGGAAGGAAGCAGTTGGTTGAGCTGCGTGTCATTATTCGGTTGCCTCAACATTTTTCATTACTTTGTTGTGATACTTTGCACGCTTTCTTAAGGGCTTTTTTACTCCAAGGGAAACTTCCCTTAGGATATATGGATATATTCATACATTTTCAAGCACCGCAGCCCGGGATGCTGTTCATATGAGTTTATCAGTCAGCTGGGACCACGCCAGAGCGTGCCTTGACACGGAGCGGTGACGTGGAAGTCATAAACAACACAGCTAGACTTCTGTGCCCAAAAAAGGCTCTGAACAGAATGAACCTTGCAAAATCCAATTACTCAGGCTCTGGGAGGAGAGGAAAGCCTCTTGAAGTTAGAATAAAATTTCTTGGCAGGGAAATAGAGGAAACCTTGCCAGGATGTCTGCTGGCATCACAGCGTGTGATACAGCATGGGTTGGTCCTGCGGCAGGAGCCTGGGCTCGGCGTGGGGGTCGTGCCACAGACTTCATCCGGCCCTCAACTGAGGTGGCCTTTCTACAGAAATAGGTTCCTACAATTGGACCCGGCATCAGAAGCCTGGGAGCTACACTCATTTTTCGTTAATAACACTGACATGTTATGGTCTCTAACATGGAGCCCTGTTAAGAGCCCTGCAGGTTATCTGCGGGGATAAGTTACAAACTTCTAATGGGAAATTTCAGGTGCCTGTCAGTTTGTGAGGTTAACCATTCATTCTGGCTAGAAATTAATGGCACTTTTGTATTGGATGCTGGTAGTCAGACCCCGGCGTGTTTTAAAGCATCGCATTTCTACTTCCCAATAATTAGCAAGTGCCATCCACCAACTGTCAGGCATCACCAGGAGATAAACGACTCTCGGCGACAGATGATCCCATGAAGACTATGACACATCGCTGGCTAAAGGTTGGTAGTACAGCTTTCCAGTAGCCATGGAAACAGACCCAGAGGCAGGTTGCCCAGTCTGCCCCTTTGCAAACTTTGCTCTGTTTGCAAATGGTGGGCAGACCCTTCTCTGGTGTTAGGCCAGTAACGACTACCTATCTATTTTAACCACCATGGGTACAATGATTGACAAGTCTGATGAGGAACATTTACCAAATGTTGTAAGTATATTATAAGGTCAAAGGAAGTTTGATTTTTGAACTCACGTTTCAAAGGAAATTTTGGTTTCGATGCCCAACCTATTGAGTTCAATAAAAGAGATTTCAGCTCTACTACTGAAAAGTAAAGATTATCAAAAACAAGGCAGGGTGCTTTGTCCTGATGTGAGCTAGCTAATAAAATCTCGGGTATTTTAGGATGAGTAGTGGTTCCTCATACAACATGGGTGGTATTTAACTGAATTTGGTTGATCGAGGGCCACACTGGGCTTGACCAACCTTCCCCAAGTGCTATGATGCCTGGACCAAACTTAAATCCAACAAGAGCATCCCAGGCCTTAGAATTTAGGAGCCTGTAAGTCTATTAGAACATCATCAAGCAGGGAGGGGGTAAGGAATAGCATAGATGTTCTGCCCATCTGGCCATTTACCACTGGTTTTCTGGCAGGAGCTTCCTAGAATAGGTTCCAGGAGTTGGGTAGTCTTAGCCAAACCACAGGATAGAGTGGCCTGGGACCAAGTGCCAGTGAACACGGTCCAGAACAAACTGAGCAAAGTTTGCAAAGGGGCAGACTGGGTGACCTGCCTCTGGGTCTGTTTCCATGGCTACTGGAAAGCCGAGTGATACTTTAAAGGTGAGGGGTTCTGGGAAGTAGCTTGTTGATATGGAAGTAGGCGGTGACAGTCACAGGAGGCTAAGCTGGTGGCTGGGCGCGGGTTCTACTCCTGTCTATGTGACCTGGAAGCTATAGAAACTCTCGACGCCCCAGTTAGAAAGGAGTGCCTTTCTCCTATGTTGATTGAGGGTTAAATGAGATTACATCCATAAAGTGCTTTTACAAGCATGTGACATTAGAGAGGCCTCAGTAGATGTTAGCTATTCTTCTGATCATCCTTGCAGTGGAAATACAAAGTCTCTGATTCTGGAGTAAATAGCACTGTGTTGGAAGGCAGTGTGGGATGGCAGACTTCGAATGGAAAGGGCTGGAAGAAGTCAAGACAGCAGGGTTCTGAGAAAACCAGCCACAAAACTCTCCAGGTGTCTGTTTTGCGATTGTGAAACGGGGACCTGGGAATTTCCCAAAGCACTGTGAAGGAACCCATTCCAGGGTGTCTACGGGGTGCTGAGGGATAGAGAAAAGACAGTCTGTACAAAAACCATTGTGTGTTAAGTGCTAAGTAGAGTTTGGACATTTTGTTTAATGGAGGCCTTACTGGAGCAGGAGGTGGCACTGAGTGGATTTCCAAGATGGGGCTTTCGTGCATGGCCCTTCTAGGTTTATTTGTTTGCAGGTGTTTGTTCTTTGGAGAGGCACCAATAGTCTCCCCAAGAAAGATCCAACACGGATCAAAGTTGGGGAACTCCTGTTTTAGGTGACCTCTGAGGTATGTGTAAGTTCCTTTCTCCCAACCCCCATTTGCTGGTATTTATTATTCTCCTCAGTAACAATGAACTGTCTTCTAACTTTGCTCACGTGGCCCTTAAGACATTCCCGTAACTTACAGGATTTTGGCTGAGAGGGCATGGCCATAGAAGCCACACTGTGTGAAACCACAGACAGGGCACCTTACCGATGGTCTCCATTGTGTCTCTCTCTTCGATCAAAAGCTGAGCCCTGGGTATGTCAATGTGCATCCTCAAGGTTTGTTGTTGCTTGCTCAAGGTGTCCGAAGTCCGGGTATTCTTACTGGGAATACAAGACAGAGGGTGCCTTAACAAACAGAGTTACATGATGCCAACCTGTGCTTGTACATCAACTGAAAAAAGCCAGGAAGGACAAGGGAAAAGGAGAAAGAAAAAAAAAAAGATTTCTTCCTTCATTCAAATAATATTTATTAAGTTTCAGCAATTGGTTGTGAGGTTCAGAAAGTGAAAATTGTCAATAGGCATTGGTTCCATATTGATGGAACCTTCAGAATTTCCCCTCTCTCGTGTAAAGCTAAGTAAAACAAAAAAAAAATGATTTTTAAACCAGCAGCATTTTTATTTGTCACACATGAGATATTCCAGTGATGGCAACAGAGGAAGCATTTGTGCTCGCTGCTCATTGGGTAGGGGATCTACTAATGGATTTGTATTTATATATGGTGTCGTTTTATTTTTGTTCCAGTAACAAATCATAAACCTTGTTAGCTTCCCTGGCACTAGTTTATCCTAACTGATATCACGTTTTAAAATTAAAAAAAAAAAAACCCAAACTACTGTAAGAATTTGTGTACCAGAAAATTACTCTTAGAGCAAGCTGTCTTCTAGAAGTAAATGTAAAAAGTACTAAAATGGCATGGTATAATCAAATTCAGTTACAGCCTACAATAAAAAAAAATAAAAAACAAAAAACACTGCATGTTTCACAAAAACGCAAAAAAGTCAATAAAGGCTTTAATTAGAAATCTAGGGGTGCCTGGGTGCCTCAGTTGGTCAAGCATCTGACTTTGGCTCAGGTCATGATCTCGTGGTCCGTGAGTTCGAGCCCTGCGTTGGACTCTGTGCTGACAGCTCAGAGCCTGGAGTCGGCCTCGGATTCTGTGTCTCCCTCTCTCTCTGCCCCTTCCCTGATCACGCTCTCTCTGTCTCTCAAAAATAAATAAACATTAAAAAAAGGAGAAATCTACATGCTAGGAGTGATTGTTCAGTTTCTACAGAATTGTAAGAATTGAGAAGATTTTAAAATAGTGCACAGTTGACCCTTGAACATCATGGGTTTGAACTGCATGGGTCCCCTTACGTGTGGATTTTTCTCAAGAAATACATTCCAGGACTGTAATATTTTCTCTTCCTTTCTATTTTCTTAATAACATTTTCTTTTCTCTGGTTTACTTTATCATAAGAATGCAGTATATCATACGTATAACATACAAAATATGTGTTAATTCATTGTTTATGTTATCGCTCAGGCTTTTGGTCAACAGTAGGCTATTAGTACTTAAGTTTTGGGGAAATCAAAAGTTCTATGTGGATTTTTGACTGTGTGTAGGGGGGCCAGTGCCCTTAACCCCTGCATTGTCCAGGGTCAACTGCATATTAGAACACCCTCTAAGGAGCAGCAGTCACTCAGAATAATTCATCATGATAAACTATGGCATCCATAAATCTAGTTCAATAATTGCCAAAACCTACTTTGAGAGAGATTTCTGGAGCCTACTTCACTTAATGCTTTACTTTTGTGTTAGTTGCTTTTAGTAGATTATAATAAAGGGGGCATCCATACTACATCTTAAATGCTTTTCTTCCCAACTAAGCATTCACCAGGAACCCCAGATCCTTTTTTTGTTGATGAGGACTCATCCACCCTTGAACCCTGTGGCTGAAGGAATATTAATACTCTGAAGGTCAAGTTCACCCAACACCCCCTGAAGACATCTGCATGTTGAAGTCTGTGTTAATATTCTGAATATTTTATAATGGCTCTTCCTTCATTTGAGTATAAACAAAACAACCTACAAAAACAACAGCTTCTGAAAGGTGCACCTTCCTTATTGAGGACTTGATCTTGAACCAGATTTCTTGCTCTGCAGATGAGTAAGTGGGTTATGTAGCTAGATCATGTTAATTACGCAGAGCCCAAATTCAAACGTGTGGCCTGAATTTTTCACATGGTCTATATACTTTTTAAAATTATTTACTTAACTACGTTTTCACTGTGTGTGTGTGTGTGTGTGTGTGTGTGTGTGTGCGTGCACGTGTGTGTGTGTGTTTTAAAGCAAAGATTCACATACTTAGTATAAGATGAAGAACATATTGGTGACTTGGGGGCTGTAGTTATGTCATGTTTAGATAAGCTCTATTTCCACAAAAACAGATGGGAAACTACTCCTCTGTGAGTATCCGGAAGGTCTGTTTAGAAACTCCACCAGGGACTTGAGCTTGTCCTTGCACCAGAAATAGAAACGTGAGCTAGTTCCTTCTGCTCATCATGAATAGTTATGAGGCAGCCAGCGGCTGTTCCATTAAACACTACGAATCGAAGCACAGACCCTACTTAACAATAAGGGGTCCACTGTCAGACTGTCACAGGAAGCTGGCTACATGACTGCTGTGCACTACGGCAGTTGGCCCAAGGACTTAGAATATGGTTCAAGTTTATGAGCAAAGACAATCTAAGCTGGAGATAAACTTCCCCTCCGTCTTGAAGGAGCGCATGCTGTCAAGCCCTGCAGTGGGAAGGCAAGAGGATGGCCCAACAAGCCTTGAGATTCAGGAGCTAATTGTTTTTCTCTCCTTTTGCTGTTCCCTTCGCTTGGAGGAAACGTCCCCTACCCGGATCCCAATAGCTACCTGGCTGGCTCCCTCCCTTGCTTCAGGGCTTGATGGTACAGGTGGCAGCCAGGTTTGCCCAGCTATGGGCTCTGCTGACACTTTCCGCCTCCCCATCCTTCGTTTAATTTTGTTTCCTCAACACTTACTACTGTCGAGCATCATTTAATTGACTTCTTTGTGATCTGTCTCTCCCACTGGAATATGAGCTCCACAAGGGATATTTCCTTCTATTCTGTACCCTTTTAATCCCTGGGATTTAGGGCAGTATGTGGCAGAAGGAGGTGCTCAATAAATATTTTTTGACGCTTGTTGAATAAACCAGGTTGTTTTGGGGGTACAGTGGGACCGGAGTGATATGTCCCAGAGGCAGTAATATTCTTCTCATCCTACAGGTTTATTAGGTCTCACCTTAATACGATTGCCATATTTTATAGTCTATTGCTATAGGAAAGCTGATTCTCCAAAATTACAACAATTGGTCATTAAAACAGCAACAAACTTAAAAAAAAAAAAAGGCTACCAGAAGAAACCTCCTTTGTGACCTAGAGAAAAGATTAGGAATGTTTTCATTGCGGAAACAAAACTGCACATTTTGTATGATACGGGGTCATGCTAAATTTTTGTTAGTTATTATTGAAATATAATCTTCCACCATCCACTTGCTATCTAGTTGTCGGATTAAAATGACAGAGAGCTGACCCTGGTTCACAGAGGATGGTATTTCTGGCTTAGCCAATGAACTACTCATAGTTGTTACAACTCTTTAAAGTTAATATTTCCTTAAGATTTATGGCGAATAAAAAAGAAATGAAGGAAGCTGCACATCACCCGCCTTCCCAAATATCATATGAAGCCTTCTTTAAGTTTAGAATAACTGTAGGGATCTCAGGGCCATACCTCATTATAATAGTTGAGTGGGTGATGATTGTTACTCTGTGCATAAAAATATGAACATTAAAAAAGCAACATTTATTTAAATTCTCAGTTTGAACCTTTCTCCACCCTCTTCCACTTACAGCTAGCTCTTAAAAATACTGGTCTTTAGGGGCGCCTGGGTGGCTCAGTCGGTTAAGCGTCCGACTTCAGCCAGGTCACGATCTCGCGGTCCGTGAGTTCGAGCCCCGCGTCGGGCTCTGGGCTGATGGCTCAGAGCCTGGAGCCTGTTTCAGATTCTGTGTCTCCCTCTCTCTCTGACCCTCCCCCATTCATGCTCTGTCTCTCCCTGTCTCAAAAATAAATAAACGTTAAAAAAAATCAAAAATAAAATACTGGTCTTTGGATATTAGCCATGTATTGGCTAATGCCTTAGACTGGGCTAGTCTTATCTCTTAGAAGTCTGGTATTTTTCTTTAATTTTTTCTTTTTTTTGCCTAATCACAAAAAAAGGAAACTTCTTTCTATCTGGCCAGGGTAGGTGAAGTCTCTCTTCTCTCTCTCTCTGTGGGGCGATTTGCTTGGGTGAAATAGATGAGTGTCCAGAAGCACGAAGCCCAGTGATGGGAGAGGACACCCTGTGGGAGACACCCCAGCACCAGCTTATAGGTGTCTGTCCTACAGTCACATATGCCTTTCTGGCCCTAGGACAGCTCATCCCACTAAAGTACACAGATACTTTTTTTGTGGAACATGGTCAGATAATACGGTACCCTCACCAAGATCACATAATGATGGAGCTGGGAGCGATTTCAAATTGTTATTTCTAGATGAGGAGAGTAGGGTAGATAACTTGCCCAAGATCACAAACCAGCCGGTGGTAACACGGGGCTACAGCGTAGGCTTGTGGTTCGTGTTCTTCTGCACCAGCCGGCTCAGTCCTCAACTTCCCATGCAAGCAGCGGTGAAGATCCAAGACAGGACCTCGGTAGCCTCCTCCGTACCAATGGCTAGGACTTGCCTGGATTTTCCAGACTACATTCTCAACATGGTTGGCCCTCAGATCTCCAGGCAGATGACAACACATTTGTTGCTTGGCCCCACTAACCTGCCAAACTCAGACTGAACTGATTAAAAGCGTTGCTTTTACTTCTAAATAAATCCCATAAAACCCTGCCTATTTGAGGAGCTTGGAAATTCTCTTCCTTTTCAATCACTGTACCCTTGTGAGGAAAACCCCCTCAACTACCTTCAGTGGGAGTAACTGGTAGTTTTGATGTTCCTAATTTCATGTTGGCAACTGTCAGCCTCAAATACCACTATTCATGCCTGCTTTCCTCAACAGGTGGTTTTTCAACCACCATGATTGGCCTATGAATGAAGAAGATGCTTTTTGATGTCTTGCTTGGAGCTAATAAGAAGGGGGAAGGATGCATTCTAGGACCTCAGAAAAGCTGATACCATCTCATTCCAACCAAACAAATGTTGAGCATGTCAGAAGTCACAGGTTCCAATGTCATGGGATTCAGACAGAGGCATGATCTCCGGTTGGAGAGTGGCTGAAGGCAGTGGACCAAAGCTCTCTGAGGGGGCTGTGGGACCCAGGCTGGGGTATAAACCAGTGAAGTAGACTGGGATGGGGAGGGGGATGGTGACCTGTTACACTGAGCAAAAGTCATGTCCAGTCTAAAGGGAGCACTTCATGTGGCTCCAGACAGCCATTATCTCTGAGCTATACCCAGTACGGCCAGAGCATTTTCAAGAGAAGTCAGAAAGCTACAATTTCATATGAAATCATTTGATTTCCAAATGTCATCAATTAATCCATGTTTTTAAGTCTACATTGGAAATTTTACTTTATTTGGCGGATAAGTCATTATAAACCTTATGACTCTGGTTTTTTGTTTTCCAGATGTTTTGTCAGATTTGCTCTGCACAAGTGCATATGTGTCTGGATGCCTTCCATGTGACCACAAAAATGTCCCAGACTTGCTTAGCAAACAAGTACACACTTTCATTAGAGCATGAAATCATGGCATTTCATATAGGTTTTCATCATCTTTGTTGGCAAATGGCATCCATGTTTATTTACTTGCTCACACCAAATATTTCCGAGTAAGCCTGAGTCCTCCATATCTTTACCTACAATTCACATGGTTTTAAAACACAGTATGGACAGGGCGCCTGGGTGGCTCAGTCGGTTGAATGTCTGACTGTTGGTTTCAGCTCAGGTCATGATCCCAGGGTCGTGGGATCGAGCCCCGTGTCTGGCTCCTTGCTGAGGGGGAAGCCTGCTTGAGATTCTCTCTCTTTCCCTCTGCTCCTCTACCCCACTCATGTGCTCTCTCTCTCTCTCTCTAAAAGAAAAATTAAAAACCAAAACTAAAACACAGCATGGCCAAACAGACATATCTGTGGAACATGTAATCCATGGGCCAATGGTAGTCAATCTCTGTCTTAGGTCTTCAAAGATACTAGTGGTATGGGCTATTGGTTCTTTGCGAATAACAAAAAAGTACCAATTTTATATGCAAAGATGGTGAAGGAAGTAAAATCCACCTATGGTGAGGTGGGGAGTAGGAGAGACCCCATACCCCATCCTCTTTTTCTCCTACAGTAAATATCCTAAAATGGCAAAACCATTGGGATCCCTGACATTGTTATTATCTGATTTCCAGACTCTGGTTATCCTTTTTCACTTTTGGTTTAATCATTATAATATAAAAGACTTAAATGCAAATACTGGGGTGTCTTCTACAGGGGTGAACGTTCACTTACTCATTCAACTACCACTAGTCATTCATCAACTAGTCTTTCATTGTACTTCTAATATGAGATTGATGTACGAGGCTATGACCTCAAGACCAGATGTTGACTAGATATTTGCAGAAGTTGGTGATTGGTGCTCTAGTGGAGTGGTGCTCAAGGAGCCATGGGAGCTGAGGGCAAGAAGGATCTTTCTTGACCATCCCAATTCCTTGGAAGCACACATCACATTTCCCTTTTTGGTTTTCTTTCCCCTTGGCTAACTCTGTTAGGAAGAAGCCTCAGCCTCAAAGGTGGTATATTTGGGTGAAAGCAAAACCAAACCATTTACTTCTAATGTGCCTTTTTATTCCCAGTATAACGGGAAACATTCCACTGGTTCAGTCTGGTCAACAGGAAAACTACCTGTGCCGTGTATAAAAGTACTATAATATTTGATATCTACATGTCTCCAGTTAGGCATAACATGGATATTTTGGTACACAGAATGGACTCTATATGTCACAAATAAAATGTGCCACCAATTTCAGACAATTATTTTAAAAACCATTAAAGCAACTTGGAAATTATTATTTTGAACTTGATATCTGAGAATGCTAGGTTTTGTTCTTACCTCATGAGCATTTCAGCCAAACTCTTTGCATCTGGGGAAAGAAAGTTAATATTAGTACATGATAAATAACTCACTGACATTCACTTAGGCATTTATGACAAATTTTCTACAGAATCAGATGACAATAGCCATTTTAAAATGTAATTGTATACATATCACTACTAGGAACCAAAAGTTTAATGGCTTCCTTATTTATTCTACATGACAGATTATATATATAGTATGTTATATATATAATATATATTACAAAAATATATATATTACAGAAAGTATAACACTCTGGGGCCATGAAAATTCTCAGACACCTGTTAAAGGTCTTCTTACGGTGAATTTATTTGCCACATTTTGAAAACCCAATTTTATTTTCAGTAGTCAGAAAACTAAGTTTGAAAATAATTTATGGAGCAAAAATTATATTCTTTTTGTAGCAAAATACCAAAATTTGAAAACTTAGGACACCATAGATCCCTTTAAAGAGGCATTATTATAGAGCTGTGAGTCCCTTAGATTGATCAAATAATTGTATAAATGGCATATCACTACATCTAGAAACTCAGATGTTTATTTCAAACTCCAAAGTAAAAATTTTCTTTATTTTTTTGTCTCTGAGGACATTGCTTGCCAAGACCTGGTTCCCACTCCTGACAAAAGCAATTCTGCCTAAAAATGATGTAGAAAAAAATATTCTATATTTTTGGTGGCATTGCTTTGAAATTCTCATTTCTCTTAAAATATAATTTTTCTTTTTACACATTTTGTCCTGGCAAAAATGAGTGTTTCCCTTCTTAGAATACAAAAACCTTCTTCGTGTTTTATTATTTTTTTTTCATTGCTTTCTATAACGTCTTGATGTTAAATGTAGCGTTCAATGAACAGAACTTTCCGGAAATGGATGCAGCTATGTGACTGGCTGTATAGTGGAGAAAATACATATGTTGGAACACTTTTATCTCATCTTTTATCTTTCGGGGTCTGACATTTAAGTGCGATCACCATCACGTTGGGAAGCAGCGTGGTATTACCAAGGGGCGTGGACAGTCACAGGGGTAACCACACGTGGGCTGGCACCCCCGGAAATCAAAGCTCAGTTCTTAAAGTCAGCTATGCCAGTTCCCACTGGAAACCTCACAAGGGGACCCCGGTTTTATGCACAGATGGGTTCATTCTGGAAAAGGAAGCAGCTCCAGCTCCCTTCTACTCTTGCCCATATGGTGAAGCCAAGAAAGCAAAACAGCATTTAACTTCCTAGTTCGTGTCTTTCTCTGCGGAGACCAAGCAAATACGAGTTTCTTCTCTTCCTGAATGACTTAACACTTGCGAAGTCAATATATATATAATGTCAGAAGTGTGGGATTAATGAGCTCTATGTAACGGCCAAGCAGTGGCTAGCTCAACGGTGTAAAAGAAAAGGGGAAATTTCAAGGACCATGCTTTGCACTTCGGCTCATGACTGGAAGGCAGCTCAGTCTCAAACGTCTTCGGACTGGACCGGGTGTCCTTGTTTTGCTCATAATCATCATTTTCTTTCTGTTCCTGAAGTCAGTGCAGTTTTCTGTCCCGTGACTTTTTCATACCCATGTGCAAGGAATTGCAGCATCTGGCCAAGTGGGAACGGAGCTCCCCTCAAATACCGACAAGCTCTGACCGCAAGTTCCCCTCATCTAAAATTAGCAGGCATCTTCGCTGGGGTTCAGCTGGTCCACAGCTGCAGGTGCCGTGAGGCATTTTGGCCCACGCTTCCCTGTGCTTATCATCTTAGAGCAGATCCATTTCTCTTTCTGCCTAGCTGCTGTGTCCTCCTCCTGATTTCATCTGAAATTGTGGGAAAAACGACATTAACTGAAATTCACTTCTTGTGTGAGTTCACCTTTGAGAACCGCTGGTGGAGTTTTATGCCCAGTGATGGGGTCTGGACAGCACAGGTGGCACCAGCGACTGTCCATGAATGTCTTCTGGGAGTGGGCATGGGGTGGGCTGCAGTCATAATGGAGCACTACGCATCTGCATTGTGCCAGTCTCTGCCTGGGGACTATGATGCCCTCCTTCAGAAACCAGGAAACAGACCCAGAACATGTTCAGTAATTTGTGGCAGCTGAGCAGGAATCCATAACCAATGTCATCACCACACTTATTTTCCATCACTATCCTTCAGGTTCTTTATGCATAGAGCGGGATCTGTGTCATATCCTAAGGGACGCACAGAGGAAGAGACACCTAGTGTCAGCTGACTGAGGGGGATGGTAAGCTGGGGGACATGAGGTGAGGCCGTTCAAGGCTGATTTGGCATCAAGTTTGAGAGAGATGTCGGGGCTGAGTTGGGGTTCGGGGTCTTCTTCGTATAGGTGTAGGGACAGTGCAAAGAGATGACGAAACCTTTTGTTTAGTGGTGAGGAGAGAATCTGGGACAAATGAAGAACATTTTTAAAATCATGAAATCATAGAATCTTAAGAGCATTAAAGACTCTCCAAGTCAGTCCCCCAGTAGATGTTTGCCTCCCTCCCACAGTATCTTGGGCAGATGTTAAAATGTGCCCTGCCACTAGGTGCTCCAGAGAGGGGTCGATGCTGTCACGGCGTGTACAGCGCCCTACCTCCTGCTCTCAGTTCTGACCCACTGTCTAGTTTGTTGATCTGTCACCCTCAACATGGCCCCAGGGGACCTTTATTTTTCCCTATCTTCTCAGTTCGAATCTCATTACTCATCTGCAGCCCACTCCCTGGCCTTGCCGCCTTCAGTGTCGCCGGCCTTCTAAGCGACATCCACCCAAAGGGTGATGGATTGGGAACACGCCCCCTTACGGTGTCACACCTGTGCTTTGAAACTCTCCAAGGGACCTCCCTGCCAGTAGGACTCAGCGCAGAGCAAGAACCTTCGCACGCAGCTGCTCAGCTGTTTCCCTGCCCTGCTGCCCCTTGCATCTGGCCTCCAGCACTCTCTCTAAGGCTCTCCCTCTTGCATTCACCGTAGACGCCATGACTTGGTCTGCAGACCCCATGACTTGGCTCCTGTAAGGCGTCCTCTGTCATAGCACCACATGCAGATGTGACTTGCCCTGCGCACCCTCCCAAGCCCCCCAGGTGAAGTTGGTGCTTTGCTTTTCTGGACTTCATGCACCTCTGCACCACGGCCAGTGCAGCCTTTGCCACCTTCACACGGTGGCTTCCTGTTCTCCATGTGCTGAGTCATCTTCCTCTCCGGGCTCAGCCCAGTCCCTGCTAGACGGTGCGTCCACACAAGCTTTCCCTGAGGATACGCTTAATTGTGGGAAACACCTTCCTGCTCTTGTGTTGAACTCCCTTGATGTAATTTCTGCCTGGATACAATGACGACACCTGGAGCCATTCCATTCAAAAGCCATGTGAATATCTCCGTGCAGCTGCGTGCCATCTGTCTCTTTTCCAAGTTGAAGTTTCTCATTTCCTCAATCCCTCCTCAGATGGCATAATTTCTACGTAATCCTCTACCTGGGACTCTCCTCTGTGAAAGACCTGTGCTTTCTTATTGTCCTTTATTAAGTGAGGCAGAGCACAGAAACTGCTTATGTTTTGATATTCTCTTTATCACACACCCGTGAGAACACAATGCTCATTATGTGTGTTGCAAATGAATGTTTACAACTTACAGAGAAGACTTTACAATTCTCCCCACTACATTTTATCTCTGGTTCCAGCCTTTCAAAATCTCTTAACATTTGGATTCTTCCTGTTAATACACTAGCTTTCTCTCTGGGAGAGTTGCCACATCAAAAATGGGCTCAGCCTGGTACTCCCTTATGCCCTGTCCAAATGCAAATGGGGTTTGTCTGGGCCTCGGCTGATCCCCATAATTTCTGATTGCTCACAAACCCTCCTTTCTACAACCTGCTTTATTTCAGTCTATAATTTCTAGAATTTGTTGTTCTTGCGAAGAGGTATGGAGTATGACTATTTTCCAACACCTCTAATTTCAATGGTTCAAAGATTATTCACAAAGATTTGGGGATTACGTCTGGAAATTTTTGTCCAGAACCCCAAGACATCATCCTTTGGGGTCTAAGGACCAGTGCCACGTGATACCCTTCCTAATATTTCCAGTGGGAAAAAATCTTTCCTTTCAGTGTATTTTCATAGCATTTACTGGTGTCCACGGTATGTGGCTGATGATTCAGAATTTGTGTAATAGTTTGTTGTAAACATGGCTTCCTCCTTGTCATCAAGAGATCAGAACTATTATTTTATGCAGTAACCCCTCTTTTGCCCCCATAATACTAGAATATAGTAGATTTTGAAAGAAAAAATCAATTTAAATAATCAGGGGCTCTGATTACTTTCTCAAGCACCTTCTATCCTCCCTTCCTCCCTTTCTTCCTTTCCTCCTTCCTTCCTTCCTTGCTTCCTTCCTTCCTTCCTTCCCTCCCCTTTTTTCTCTCCCAGTCTTTCTTTCCCTCCCTGCCTCTCCCCTCCTATCCCCTTTCCTGTTCCCTCTCCCTCTTTCCGTCCTTTCCTTCCTTTTTTATAATTCTTGTTCCACGTTTTATGGTTTGAATAGCACTCCTCCTGGTGCACATCAAAGCGAAGCAGACGCTGAGTCGTTCTATCTACCTGCCATCTGTTAACATGAGAACATCATCTCAAGCCTTGTTCTCTTGCTAAACAGCCTCTTGTGTTGCCTGTCACATTTCCCCCCCCCCCCCCACAAATTTCAGCTCAATCTGAGATTTAGACTTTGTGACACCTTGCCTAAAGCCCTTTGCTACTCCTACATATCTATCCTTGGCTCTGTGTTTCCCTCTTACTCTTTTGGGTTGGGGCATGGAGAAATATGAAATATCATCAGGATGGTCTAATGATACTGAAACACAGAGGAAAGGGGCTCTAAAAAATAAGATTTGGTAACACTCTGAACGTGCAAAGAAGGCTAGCAAATGGTAGCTGGAAGGAGAGTTTGGTGATCAGAAGGTAACTGGTCATCTGCCTTCAGGAGAGCATTTGGAAGGTGGGGGTGGAAGTGAGACTGTGAGGATTCAGGAGCTAGTGAGAGGTGATGTGTCTGAGTATAGAATCCCCTTTCAATAATCCAGAGAGGAAAAGCAGTAGAGAGAAGGGCATCAGGTAGAAGATGTGCAAACAAGAAAGAACATATATTTTTAAATATAGGGGAAGCTGGAAAGATAGTGAATATAGAGATAGAAAATGGATAAGTGAAATATTTTCAATAGGAAAAAATAAAATTATACAGTAGCTGTTGATTCTGTGTTAATGTATCTTTCTGACCTCAGGCTTCACTGATAACTCTTTCAAAGCCAACAATATCGATGCCAAGAAATTTCATGGCAAGAGAGCCGGGGTTAAGCAGCGGTGATCTGGGCGCTCTCGCTAGCTCGGTCCTGATACGTGATTTTGGACAAGTTCCTTTGTCACGTCGGCAAAACAGGGCATAATAACGTCAAGCTTATACTTAAGCTGTTTGCACCGCTGTGGAGAGACTAATACAAGGCATTTACAGAGGAGGAGGAAGGCAAAAAAGTGGAAAATATGAGTCCTCTGTTGATGCATGCACGATTCGGTTGGCTGTTGGGAAGAAGCGCCCCTGCTAGGTTACGAATATCACGGCGTGGTCTCGCCCAGTTCCCCTGTTCTTTTCGCAGACCACCGTTCCCACCGTGGGTCCGTGTGCCGCACAGAGGTTCTCATCCACTGGACAACACCACGAACGGTGAGTCAGGAGGGTTCACGGTGAGCATCAAGTGTGGCAGCTGTGCCCAGGGAGGGTCTGAGTTGCCTCCTGGTTTGTGTGCCCAGATGTTTTCTTATAGAGGAGAAATCCCACTCATAGCTACATGACCACACTTCTCATTTGTGAAGTTCTAGTTCAGCAAAATGGGACAAGCTCAGGTTCATGCTTCCGTGGGACAGTCCCTTGCACGCACCCACAAAAGCAAAAAACCAGCTTGGGAGAATCAGATTTTACCCAGCTTTACTATCTATCAAAAGTTCTTACTTGCAGGCTCCCTCACAACAATCTCCACCCTTCTGTGGCATTGAAATGGGTCTCATAAAGTAGCTATTTTTGCAAGGGCTATGAGCCTGCATTTATGTTTTTACCAGATGACGAACAGGACTTCCAACCCTTGGCATGCTATGAAAGCTGACACAAAAGTCATGGCTAACTAAATATCTAAAAAAACAAAGCCATATATACTTGCAATCTGAGAAAACTGTAAGTACAAACATGGACCAAGTAGACCACCCAGGCGGGGCACAGCTCCAGGGCTGAGGCTACTGTCTCTCTCCTGCCGGCTCCCTCTCTGTCCCTCACTCCACGGGCTGCCCTTGGCTTGGCCCTGCCGCCATCCCAACGTTCCTTTGCTCCCCACTCTCTGATACAGAGGCCTCTTTTTACTCAATTCTCCTGTGGCAAATTTGGTGTTTTGAAAGAAGAATTTTATTAAGAAATTAAGGTAAAAAAAAAAAAAAGAAAGGGAGGAAGGAAGGAAGGAAGGAAGGGGAGGGAGGGAGGAAGGAAGGAAGGAAGGAAGGAAGGAAGGAAAGTAGGTAGGAAGCAAGCAAAGCATAGGAATAAAGTTTCAGAGCACATGCTTCTGATCCCAAATAAACTGCAATTTGGGCATTTATTAGCTTGGTGATGACGTCTCTTTACTGCTCTTCCTTTAGATTATTAAAATTCAAGCTGACTTTTGTTCTTACAAAGGAGGAGAGTTCGAGCTCATTTGCAGAACAGATGAATGGAATGTCAGACCTCAGAAAATGATGACAATTCCTCATGCCCACCCCACCCCCCACCTTAAACTGTGCCCGTGTAGAACCATGAGGCCAGATTCCCTCTGGGAATGGCCTTCTGGAACTGATCTGTTTTTATAATATTAACCCATTTTAAAGCATGCTTAAAATAACTATGCTTCTGTTCAAAGGAAGAAAGGCATTTTGCCACAGAAGCATGGTCAAATTTGATATCCACTGTTTTTTTTTTTTTTTTTTTAATCTACAGCTTATTTGAAGTCCCGGAAGTAGCTCTGAGACTTGGCCTGTGAGTTGACCCGCACTGGCTGGTGTCAACATAACTTTGCCCCTTTTTGGGTAGACTCACACTAAAGGAGGTTTTTAGTGATATGGAGTCGATTACTTGATGTGGGAATCGCATTTTTACAAGGTTAGGGCTTCTGGGATCATGGGCCCAGCCAGGAATTTGTTCTGTAATCTTGCACTTGGAAAGACTTAGAAGTGGGGAAAAAATTAGGGTATGATTACATGCAAAAATGTGGCTTCTGGCCTCCTGGATAAGGTTACAGGTTTTTAAAAAATGTAGCACTTGTAGACAATTTAGACTTAGGAGGTCACTATGCTCTAAAATTGGGAAAGTTCTCAGGTAAGAAAAAATATAGGTTGGCTCAACTGCTTATATCCCATCTCCCTCCTTCCCTTCCTTCTTTCTTCCCTCCCTACCTCCCTCCCTCCCTTCCCTCCCTCCATCTCCTTTCCTTTCCTTTCCTTTCCTTTCCTTTCCTTTCCTGCCCTGCCCTGCCCTTTCCTTTCCTTCCTTCACTTTTACATAAAGAACATTATGTTATATTCACCTAACTAGGTTGCTTGTCTACATGGTAAAGCATACTTTGCTTATAAACTTTTAGTAGTTTCTAAAAATCAAACAAGGTCAACAATATGGAGGTGACCCTAAATAGTAACCCCCTAGAGTGTTCATTAAATCACAATATTCTTCTGTAATCTAAATTTTATTTCCAGTTTTGATCTTAATTGGTGGTTGCTCAAGCAACATCGACATATTATTAGAAGTGCCCTTATTTGGGGGCAGTAAAAATATTTTATGAAGCAACTCTTCTGTTGAATCTGTGAATATATTTGAACTCACTCTAATCCAGGCACAGGACCTGTGCCTTATGTGGGTCAGGTTGTAAGTGGGTGATTCTACTAATGAGCTCTGTTTAATAGGTAGGCACCTACTACTTTAAGCTCTGGCTATAGTTTTCCTCTATGACTGAACTGGAAACATTTCACGTCATTAATTAACATTTCAGGAGCCCTGCCGGGCTGAAAGACAGATATTTTGGGGACAAGACCTGGCCTTTCACTAACAACTGCCCACCCCCTCCCCTATAACCCATGACACTTACTCTGTCCTTTTATGCTACACTTTTCACAGTTATAGGCAGATGTCTGTCTCTTGTAAGCCTTTACTCGCTGCCACTAGGGTGTCAGCTTCTACAGTTCTGGGATGGGGTTTTAGTCATCTTTTTTCCATCTGGGACCTGGTCAAACCCTTGTGATCAAACGGAAGTAATTAAAAAGAACATTTTACGTTGGTTTGAAAAGCAGTTACACCCAGCACGTGGTAGATAATGGTTCAAGAATGGTTTGTTGAATTCGATTTCCTTCTGTGCCTCCACATTAAAACTTGCCGTGACGGAGCAGGTAGAAGTGGGTGCCCAAGCCCTCTGCGTTCTTGCTGCCCTCTTGTCTGACTCTGGATCAGGAAGGCTTTACGAAGCGTGTACAAAATGCAAGATCGCAGTGACTTTTGTATTACGGCAGTCTACTTCTCTGAAACTCCGGTCTTCTCGGCATCTTGCATAAACACAGCCTCTTTGCCATGGCACTTATCTTCTTCCTGCTGAAACCTTTGTGTTGGCTCTGTTTTTTTTCTCAGGCATAAAGAAAACAAAACCGTTCCCGGGTAGTGAAAGGTGGTGCTCTCTCATGTGATGCATTGCTTTCTCTACCAAGATCCGCCACAAAATACTGGTGTCTAGAGGTAGAGATGCCAACAATAAAAATGCCAGTCCCTGGATATTTTCTGGCAGGAGTCCTTGCAAAACAATTACTAAATTACAAGGCATTGTTAAGAAGGAAAATAAAGGGAGCATGGGCCTGCCATCAGCCCAGCCCCATGCTTTGGGAAGAGTCAGCAGCGTCCTTAGCATCTTTGGAGACTGGGGTGCTTAAATTACAAGCAGCATAGGGTAAACTGAACTGGGCAAGAAGGAGAACACAATGGGGCCGGGGGAGAGTGGAACGATAAATTTGGCAGAGGGTCGTAGAATGCTGGGAAGGAGTGCCTTCACGTTTAATGCATTTGCTGAGGAACCCTCGTGGTCAAATAGAAATGACTAATCCAAAAATTTTACTGTGGGTCTTATAAGATGTGCCATGAACAATTCATAGCCTTCGAAATGCAGCTAGTTGGATTTGGCTGTCGAAACGCGACAAGGACAGACCTTTGCCGGTCTGTCAGTTATGGACTCCTCGATAACATTGTCCCTGAAGTCCAGAATGTGGGATTCTGTTTTCTGTGACAGGGTTATAGAAACATCCTTTTGGTATCTTAGTGATGAGCACTTGTGAAAAGAATCCAACACAACTCCCTTTATCTTGGATTTCTCCAAATGTTAAGCAATACGTTGCTCTTAGAGAGCTCTTAGATGGCCTCCCGGTCTCTCCCCAGTTGGGATTAATTGCTCCCTCTTTTGTGCTTATGTAGGATTTGTTTGAAGCCCGATTTTAGCATTCGTGACATTTTTGTTCTTTTCCTGGTAGATGCTCATATGTCTGCCTCCTACGCTAAACCCAAAGTTCAGAAGGCTCTTTCTCTTCATCTTGATACATCAAGGCATCAAGCACAGTGCTTGGGATGTGGGGTTTACTAAGGTAAGCCTGCAAAATTAAGTAGGTGGTTAACGCCATTTAGAAAAGATATTTCCATGAGATCGACGGTTCATCTGAAATTTTATGGGGCTACAGGAGATTTAAGTGGAAGGGTTATTAATGTGTACACATGGAGTGCAACGTATTTCAGATATTTTAATTTGTCGGCAAGGTGGAAGCAACTTGAGGGGAAAATGTGTTAGGGTCACATAAAGAGGGATGCTTTGCATAAGCGCAGACTGGAGAAAATATTACCACATTCTGCTGCTCTAATTGGATTATGGTCAACTGGAGCGCTTACGGAAGAGGTCAACGTTTCCCGTGCACATCAGCGCTGTCTGGGGACGTCACAGATACGTACTGGGGACGGTGCTACTTGTTCCGCAGACGTGTCTTTGAGGGGCATGCAGGAGGCTGCGTGACATCACTCCACCCTGGACTGACATTAAAATGAGAACATCGTGTCCCCGCATTTTATATAAAAAAAAAGTGGCCTGCTTACATACCCTGACAGGTGAAAAGCCAAGGACTCAGATGCTCTTCCTGTAGGGGGTTGCATGTTTGAAAGGGCTCGCTGTCCTCACACCGCAGGGCAAGGGCAAGGACGGGCCCTCGGCCAGAAGCTGGAAATAGCTTCATCACCAGGACCTCCCGGAGCGGGACAGAGTAATAATGGGACCAGCCTGCTAACAATGGCTCTCGTCTGGCCTAGGCTCTTGTTTTCCATGGCTTTTTTGTTTTGTTTTGTTTTGTTTTTTTGTTTTTTTAGTTAGAGTGAAACTCTTACACTGGGCTTCAGCTCAAATTTCTAATTTGGGAGTGTGTGTCTTCTGCCTCACAATGCTTTACCACAAGCCCTCAATTTCCGCTTCCCGGCAATAAAACAGTTCTCACTGCCACAGCACATGCGATAGGGCTTTTTGAAAAGGAAGCCATAATTGACGGCATCGTTGGAATGGGCTGAGAATGAAAGCACGCAGAGTTGCAAAACCGTGAGAAAATATATATATATGTATATTTCTTGGCCTCCTGATGTCTAGGATTTAGGAGACCGGGGTGTGGCTGACCCTTGCTCAGTTTCTGATCGTGCGAGTGGTGACACGTGTGCAGCTTTCCTCCAAGGCTCTGCGGTCCTGCTGAAGGCACGTCACAGAGTCAGGCAGCTGGGGGACCTTCGCCGGGTTGCTGCCAGGCTGGCTGTCCAGCGACGGTGCGTGCGGGTGACCGCGGGGCCTCCACTCACCTCTCAGCCTCTTCAGCCTCTGCTCCCGCCGCCTCCTCCGCACCACCAGCAGGAGCACAAACAGAAGCAAGATCCCCACCAGGATGCAGGAGATGGTCACCAGCATCTTGAGCCCCTCATTGGTCGTCAGCCCTTCTTCGCTTTGGACAACCGACTTAGTGAGTGGAGGGATTGTACCTGAAAGCAGGGCCATGGTGTTAGATGGCTATTAATGAAGACAGCATGGAGGAGGTTTTAGGGATGACGGTTACAAGAGGCGCGCTGTGTGATCCAGGGGTGTCCAGGGTGATGAGAGATGAGAGCAACTCTTTATCTAGGTCCTTGCTGATTTGTTTACTTTCTCACGCCCCTCCTCTGCCCAACTTTCAACTTATGCGGCAGCACATCAACCCGGGATCTGCACAAAGGGTGAAGCGCATTTCTTTGAAAGGAACTTCATTTTGCAATGTACTGCTGGGCGCAGGCCCTTGAAGACCACACTGTCCAGGCGAGGGGCTTTAAAAAGCCACATGCATCTACCTGGGATTGTCACCCTCGGGGCAACTGACGGAGGCTGTTTGAAAAGCTGCACATCAAAGAAGGAACAATAGGTCTGGCAAGTGGACAGGAGTCTGAAGGGAGACTGTACCAGCCACACTGGCTTAAAGAAGCTTAACATCCCTTTCTGTGGGGCTCTTCCCTTGCTTTTTATCACAGGCTTAAGGCCAACTCTACTTTAGAAGCTCTCCTTTTAGGCTACAAGAGCTGTGGAAAAAGAGGAAGCATCCAGGTCCCCAAAGCAAGCTCCTTAATGATCAGGCATTATGATCCAGTGTCATGAAATTTAAGTTACTTAGAATTATAAGGAAACGCCTAAGTAGACTGAACTCTGAGTTATTTCAAGCTGCTTTCTACGTAGAGCCTGAATACAATGGGTGCAGAGATTCAAACATACATCCTCACTTCATGGGGCATGCATCCTGGCACCTTCCATTATGTAAGACTCTCCAGCCCACTGTATTTCCCAGGTAAACCAAGGGCCAGGAAGTCAGGGGCTTAGGAAAAAATAATGCAAAGATAATGCAATTCGTCCCTCCACACCAATGGTCTTCAGCCTGCATTTCGTAAGTAGAGCAGGGATAACAGAATCCCAGTCCCCTATGCTATCTGCCGAGGCCAAGAAAAGGGTTCTTCCAACTGTGCAGTGTTTTTAGCTGGAAGCCCGAGTCTGGGATACTCAGAACCCATGTAAGAGGATGCAGTGAAGATGGTCTGCAAAAGCAAGACGGCAGAAGGACACGTGCTACCGTTTGATTAAGGAAATGGCAGAAGAAAGAGTCAAAGAAAGAAAGGGAAGCATCTGAGGTCTGACTGGCACGGGTGTGAGGCTAATTGCCCACGTCCATTTCTCCAAAAATCAAAGGAAGACCTTCAGCCAGATATGACAAAAGAGATGTTGAAGCTATAGATCCATGGGATCAGTTCAAAGAAATCCATAATCCTTTTCAAGGAAAACAGAAGTACGTATTTTTTGTTTCCTACTGCGATAAAATTATTTCAGATTTCAGAAAATCAAATGTAGCTCACAGGACTTTTGCGTGATTGTAATCTAAGACCTCGGATGAAATGAGAGCATTGCTTTTTTAAAAATTTTTTTTTTTGGAAGACAAGCATTTAAAATCTGCACATTGCTTTGTAAGTTTGAATCATAGTTTCCAATTCTGCATGTGAGTGGTTTCTAATTCAAAGATTAGCGTGACCATATCGCCAATGTGCACGCCGAGGCCCAGTGCTCTGGCATGTCCACAGATTACAGAGAAGCGATGTGCCGGCATGTGATTATCTTAAGTCAATTACTGTAAGCTGATAATAAGAAGTACGCTTACTTAAGCGTAAATACTTACTTATTTTACTTACACGCTAAAATAAGAAGTACGCTTACCGCCCCAAAATGTACCTGCTAGCAGAGGGCTTTGGGGGAACTCTTAAATACAAAGCAAGGTGTTTGGTACGCGAAAGTCCTTTATTTTGTAAGATCAAAGACCTAAACCATGTTGGAAGAGAAAGCCGATAGGAAGGGCTGCTCTCTGCCTGTGGGTGATGCTTGGAGACGGGACACCCTTGAACGACATCCCTTGCCTATAACTGAGGGCTGGTGTAACCAATGTCAGGAAGGCTTCCACCGCAGGGCCTTCTTGTGTGCATGGTCTGGACTCCGGCTGAGGGGGACTTTGTGGAGAGATGGCCCCGGAAAGGAGACTTGGGGATAGGTTTACAGTGTTCCAGAGCAGGAAGAACTCGTTCTAGGCCATCTAGCACAGTCCACAGAAAATGGGCAAATGAGGATCCTAGCCCACGTCACCTTGTCAGCTTCCTTTGGTTGCTTCTGAGGGTCTGTGGGTTCACGGACACTCTGCTTAGGGCAGGATAGCCTCCACCCCAAAGAGGTTCTTGCTAGAGCTTTAATTAAGCAAGATCCCAAGTACACATGAGCAGAAGAGGGGACACCCTTTAGCCTGCCTAGTGATGAATAAAGCATTGGGGTATTTGCTCCAGTATAGACTTTCTGGGCTAAGCTATCCAGCTCTGTGGTCTGACCTAATCAGTGGTGTTGGCCAGAAGGCTCAGAGGGGCGAGGGGAATGCTAAGCCAGGAGCTCCAAGCATCCTGATGAACTGTGGTGGGTCTTGTGATTGAGCTCCTAACTTACTCACTGCTTTTCCCTGAGTGAAAGTCACCACAAAGCTGCAGAAATCAGCACCCATATGCTGCTATTTAAGACTTTCTAAAGTTCCCTAACCACAGAGCAATCAATGACACACTACCTTTGAGCTTCACGGGGCTGGACATTTGTTCAGATATCAGTAAATGGCCTTTGATACTAGTTGTAGGAAAAAGAAAAGGATAAAAACTTGTATCAGTTATTTTTGATTGACTAAACATCACAAGACACCTCGCCTGGTTTTCAGAAAGGCCATGCGAATTGCATGTGTGTGTATGTGTGCAGGGGGGCGGGACACACACTAATATCTTACGACACTATTCTTTTTTCATCAGTGCCTCCATTTCCATTCAGGGCCTGACATAAGCTCCTTTACCATGAAAACTGTTTCTGCGCATGCAATTTAAGGGCTAAATGAGAGCAAAGACGAAGTTATGTGGGTTGGGATGGGGTGGGGGAGGGGTGAGGAGACAACAAAGGCAGCGTTAGCTCACGGTCATTGACAAAGGCAGAGAACGTTAAGTGAACGTTAAGAATCCTTCAGCCCGAAGACAAATCACTCCTGCACCAAGATGCCCTAAGGAGATTCCCGTTGGCCCTCAGCCCCTTGTTTCTGGAACAGAGTCATGGTCACGTGAGCGCAGTCAACTAGGGAGTCTCACAGGGAGCCAACGGAATGGCCCTGACGCCTAAAGGGTTCTGTGGGCGCTGGTCGCCCCGTGCCAAGGATGAATGCCGAATGGGAGAGGGACAGTAAGCACATGCACACGTCCTGCGGCACAAACAGGAGGGCCGTGAAGCCAGCCGGCTTACCGCCATCGTAGTTCAGCGTGGCGAAGTTGGCCTGCTTCTCCGCACAGCCGGCGCTGTTGCAAACCCTCATCTGCAGCTCGTACCAGGTGGCTTCTTGAAGGTCGTACAAAATGTATGACTTGGAGAGAGAGGTCCGCTGAGCCGTGGTCCAGACCGTGGTCCCAAAGGGTCTGTACTCAAGTGTGAAGGAGGTGATGGGACAGCCGCCATCATTCCAGCCAATGAGGTTCAGCCTCACGCGCGTGGTGTTGATGCTGGCGAAGAGCTCTTGCTCCTTGGAGAACTGGGGCTCTGAGGGGGAAGGCACAGTGGGGGGGGGGGGGCTCAGCTCATGGGATACACCCATGAAGCCTGTCAGAGCAGTCACACAGCTTCTTTTGGTTGCCTTCCCCACCTGGGGGAAGAGTTCGGCCCAAGTCTGGATCATAGGCCACTTGCAATGTGTCCGCTATTTATAGGGACCTATGGACCAATGGGCAGTCTCCAACCATAATAACCTGGGTGTGAGAGGGAAAATTGGGTGGGTAGGGGTTATTTTTGTGTAACTTAGAGCTCTTGAAGAACAGTGTTATTTTCATGAATGCGTTTCCTTGAGTGGTTCTCTTTCTTTTCTTAATGTTTATTTATCTGAGAGAGAGAGAGCGTGTGCAAGAGAGTGCAGAGGAGGGGCAGAGAGAGAGAGAGAGAGAGAGAGAGAGGGAACGAGAGAGAGTCCTAAGCAGGTTCCATACTCAGCACGGAGCCTGATGTGGGGCTCGATCTCACAACTGTGAGATCATGACCTGAGTCACAATCAAGAGTCAGGTGCTTAACCGACTGAGCCACCCAGGAGCCCCTCCTTGAGTGGTTCTGAAGGAATCAGTGTTGTGTATCGAGCTGACCTGTTTCTACTCTCATGGGGACAGATCTGACTCAAGAGAAGTCTAGTTGAATTTGGGAAGTGCAAGCAGGTATCCCTTGCTATCCAAGCACTTCCTGCTGGAGCCCAGAGCCTAATGGATATATTTCTGCATAAATCAATACCTCACCCTTTGAACCCTGGCCGCATCTTATCTGCAACTCTGGTGCCAGATCCAAAGAGCGCCTTTGTCTTCCCATCTCTACCTCTTTTGCCATCCCGTGCACCAGATGGGAGTCAGATGTGAGGGGGAGCCACAAAGACTCTCTCTTCACTGCCTCACCTACACCCACGTGCCACTGTACCCCTCCTCTTACTGGTGTCCCCAGATTGCAATTACACCACTGAGTGTTGTTTTCCTCTTGGGGTTCATCTCCTCCAACGTCCATGTTTCAGATTAAAAACCAATTCACATTAAAGGTCAATAGTCTATCCCACTCACTTCCCACCTGAAAAGGGGGAGGCCTCTGAGGCCATGTGAAAAGTTCTGGATACAGGGGTCATGGGTGACTGAGGAAGAAGATCACACCAGAAGAAGGTGACAGGGCAAATGTCTTATTTCATGGCCACCCAGCCGGGGCACTTTATGTTGGCACCAAAGCCCTTGATCTTCAACTGCTACTCCTTTTCTCCACTGCAAATGAGATAATGAAAAAAGAGAACCAGGATATTCTCTGAAGACTGGCCACCTCTCTCATTGCACTGTAACACTTCCAAGACCTGTTTCGGGAACCACAAGGTTCAAACTCACACCGAACGTGCAAATATGTGATGAATCTTTTGGGATTCCGATCCCCCATTCGATCTCGAAAACAGGAAATGTAGAAACCAGAAGGCATACGTACCTTTCCCCAGCGTTTTCGCTTCTATGATTTCAC
The DNA here is from genome assembly GCF_014898765.1 of Herpailurus yagouaroundi. Lineage (NCBI taxonomy): Eukaryota > Metazoa > Chordata > Mammalia > Carnivora > Felidae > Herpailurus > Herpailurus yagouaroundi. Next base: position 5,789,146 of record NW_024412403.1, on the reverse strand, counting down.
TTATGCGTCCTGGTCCCACTCCATTCTGCGCAGTAAGAGTGAACTTGTACCAAGTACCGCACTTCAGGTTTTCCAGGCGGTAAGAGCGCTCACTTGGGCTGATTGGAAAACTTCCCCACTGCTCGCTGTTGTCCTCAGAGTACTGCAATATGTATCCTACAGAAAGCACGAGATATTTAAAAGAGCATTATTTCCGTTCTCCTAGAAGCTGGTGGACGTTTGCATTTTGTATGGGGTGAAAGTTCTCAGAATTCACACATCTTTGGAAGAGAACATCTGAAGTCTCCCTGATGCAGGAAATTGAAACTAGGCTAGGAGGAGTGCCATGATGATGTTTTCATTAGCAGTTAGGCCATACCCGACATTACTACAGTGTATCGTGGGATCGTGAAAATAAAACCACTTTCTCCCCATTTCCTTTTAAATGGTGTAGTGGGGGCTCCTGGGTGGCTCGGTCAGTTAAGCATCCAACTTCGGCTCAGGTCATGATCTTACAGTTCGTGGGTTTGAGCCCCAGCTTGGAGCCTGGAGCTTGCTTGGGATTCTGTGTCTCCCTCTCTCTGGCCCTTCCCCCCCCTCGCAATCTGTCTTTCTCTTTCTCTCTCTCTTTCTCAGAAATAAAATACATCATTAAAAAAAAAATTAAGAAAAAAAAAGGTGGCGCGGGCAGCAGGGAGTAGGCACGAAATCTCTAGACATCTGGCTTCAGAGCACACGTGCCTGAATCTTGGGCTATCATCATGATCCGAAGCTGAATTATTTTCAAGAGAACCAAAGCTCTGGAAAAGCTGGGCCGATGTGATCAAGGGGGTAGGAATCTCATCCACGAACCCCTGCCCAGTCCACAACCACAAAGGGAACCAGCTCTAAATCCTGTAGCCATCCCAACACTTCAATGGCAACCTGCCTCTCCTTGTCTGAAAAACCCTTCCAACAGTTCATCTCCACACTTGACCACTATTACCTGCACTCATACTACCACGAACATCAACCGTCCATTTCTTGAGTGCTCACCATGTGCCATTCGGTGTCCTCACCCCGTTCCTTTCATTACCTCACCTGGACCTCTGAGACAGTGATTGTCTCCACAGTGAGATGAAGACCCTGAAGTCCAGAGAGGTTAGGGGACTATCCTAGAGCCCCCTCAGACTCCAAAGCCAGCACTCCTGGCCCTTGTGATCACCGAGGCATTCCTCCTTGGTTTGGCCTTCACCCCTGTTGCCCCAGCCAATTCCTGGGGTCAAACATGTCTGGTTTTCTCTGTCCCTGTCTCCTCCACGTTCATACCCCGACAACCCAGGTACCAGTCTGCCTGGTGCATGGTGCCTCCACACCAGTGGGCTTGTATCTTCCTCCAGCCCGTGGGGCTCCATTTTTAACACAGGCAAGACACTTCTCAGCTCCGTGCTACAGAGGTTCCTAACCCCACATTGGCAGCATTAAGTGTTTTGCAGACCTCCCATATGGAGGTCCCCTGTCCTCGATTCTTCCTTCTGGGGTCAGGATCTGCAACCTCCCTGTTCTTTGCTCCTTCCTTCCCCTCTGGTCCTCTGCATCCTTGGGGTCCCTCTTCCTTTCCCAGCCTTCTTTTTCTCTTTGAGGGTTCCTGTCTGCACCCCTCAAATCTCCTTCAGTACCTGACAGGTGGCTGAGGGTTTGTGTTCCCCATGCTCCCAACATCATTTCTTGGCTTCCCCTCCAGCCCTGCCCAAACCACCTCCTTGCTGCCCTGGACATAACCAGATACTTTCCTTCTAATTTCCTCCATCCAAATCACATCTGGGAAGATTTTATAACCCTTGGCAATGGGATCCCCTGTGCCAATGGCTTTGGCCACCACTGTGTTTCAGGGACCCCCATTTGTCTTTGTTTGGAAATTCTTCATTACTAAAATTGGCTTCATCTCCAAGACCTTCCACTCTGACACTTTCTGTACTACCTCTCCCCTGCTCCCACGCTTACAGACCAGAACTTCATTTCATTTGAGATTGGGGTCCTAGAATCCCTTGAACTCTTTTACCTCAATGCCCCATTTTTTCCCCCAAAACAATGTTCTCTAACCAGGCTAGAATCTTCAGGAGGCCATTTTCACCAGGAACTTGGTTTCACTCACCCTTATGACTTCTGGCCACACTTACTGGGTCAGTCATCAGCTCTGGTAACCTGAGATCCACTTTTCCTCCCAGCTGTCCGGCACCACTTGAGGAAGTCATTAAACTGAAAATTGTGACCATCACAATTTGGGCTATTTATCTGCAGCTGGGGCCTCGTTCCCTCTTGGCAATGACTTTGTTGGTCTATTAATGACTCCCTGTGCATTCCACATGGCAGCTGTTACAAATCTTCCTTACTTCCCCACACTCCCTCAAAACCACAAACACATCCTCACTACTCAATAAGCCAAGTGGTATTTTTTTAAAGGGAAGATCCTCCCTTTCACTCAGTGGAGTGCTGATAAATGTTTAACAACTGGCTGTTCAAAAAGAAAGAAAGAAAGAGAGAGAGAGAGAGAGAGAGAGAGAAATAAAGGAAGGAAGAAAGGAAGGAAGGAAGAGAGAGAAAGAAAGACAGAAAGAAAGGAAGAAAGAAAAAGAAATGAAGGAAGAAAGGAAGGAAGGAAGAGAAAGAAAGAAAGAAAGAAAGATAGATAGGAAGGAAGGAAGAGAAAGAAAGAAAAAGAGAAAGAAAGAAAGAAATGAAGGAAGAAAGAAAGGAAGGAAGAGAAAGAAAGAAAAAGAGAAAGAATGGAAGGAAGGAAGAGAAAGAAAGAAAAAGAAAGAAAGAAAGAAAGAGAGAGAGAAAGAAAGGAGGAAGGAAGGAAGAGAAAGAAAGAAAGGAAGAAAGAAAAAGAAATGAAGGAAGAAAGGAAGGAAGGAAGAAAGGAAGGAAGAGAAAGAAAGAAAGAAAGAAAGAAATGAAAGAAGAAAGGAAGGAAGGAAGAGAAAGAAAAAGAGAAAGAAAGGAAGGAAGGAAGGAGGGAAGAAAGAGAAAGAAAGAAAGAAAGAAAGAAAGAAAGAAAGAAAGAAAGAAAGA
>NW_024412403.1:5670521-5786103 GCF_014898765.1 Herpailurus yagouaroundi | reverse complement strand
AGAAAGAAAGAAAGAAAGAAAGAAAGAAAGAAAGAAAGAAAGAAAGAAATGGAGCCCTGACCAGTAGCATTTCTGATTTCTGTGGTGTATAAAGATCCCCAGCCCGGGTATAGTCAGTAAGTGCAAGGTGCGGAACAGATAAGACGGCTTGCTCTCGTGAGTTGGAAGGAGCTGACTCCAGCATCCCACTGGTTTTGCCCTGAAATGGCCCCTATTTCCAATTGTCTGCTCCTTACTCAGAAGAAGGGATGGTCTCTGCTTTTGGAAATCCAAGCCGGCTACCCCCTCCCATGTGCTCTAGGACTAGCCCCCCACCCCTGTGCATCTTCAGTCTGTTCCTCCGGATTCTCTTCCTTTCCCGGGGCCACAGCTTGCTTAGAGTGATGCTCTCCCAACTTCATGCCAGCTAGAAATATCACGCTACTTTGTTCCTCAGGACAAACATCCTTTACTCTTTTCTGCTATGGACTAATTGCAAAAGCTTTGTGCAAATAGATCATTTCCCATATAAATTCTAGGTTCTCCATCTTTCCATGTTTTAGAAGTTGGAACAAAAACTGTGGTTATTTGAATGAATGATTGAGTACAAGAGTGAATGAATGACGGAGTGTTGACAACATGGGGAAGAAACAGTATGCAGATTCTTGGGGGGGAGATTACCAAATTCTTTCTTTCTCTTCTGCCTTTGTTAATCTTTCACTCAAATTGGATGCATAATGATAAGTTTGTGAATGAGATGCCTTGGATGGATGAGGAGTTTCAGTACATACCATAAAAATAGATGTGTGGCTTGCTGTTGAGGTAGTGGGAGAATTAATTATAACTAACACGTAACGATTACTTGATGAAGATGTGTCACTTGTTGGCCTGGGGACAATGACAATTAATGACTGTGGACAACCTACTGCTTATTACCTCTGATGGAACTGCCCCCGTTGTCTCCAGGGAGCCACGAGAGGGTAATGGAAGAAGACGTTGTTTTGGACACTGTAAGCCGAGGCTGATCAGGTGGAACTAGATAGGGAACAGTTTTTAGGAAACAAGAATCAGTTTTTCACATCTTTCATCTGCTTTAACAGCCATTTACCAAATCATTTTTAACAACCATTTATTAAATAAGTGTTTTAGGGTGCCAAAATACGCAATTCACCTCTGTCAGAGTGTCTATTTAGTCGATGTCTTGGGTTAAAGAGATAGAGCAGACTGAATCTATTACTTAACGGAAAACTGCATTTCTACTTGGATTTATATCTAACACATTTCCGCTCGGATTCCTTGAATTTCTGAGTTGTTCGTCGCTGATTGAAATCTTCTTTCAACTTACTAAGGATGCATGCATTACTCTGAATTTCAGCCATGATTCACGTGAGAAAGATAAGTGGCACCCACTTAGCTGTTCTGTTCTCAGGGAGGGGGAGGGGGAGGCGAGAATGGCTAGTGAGAAAAAGAACTGTAAAAATGTCCACTTTTTAAGCTACTCTTCCAAGATGTCTCACACACACACACACACACACACACACACACCCCTCTGAAAATCAAAGGCGTGCCATTGAGTGGCTACACAAGAACTTGCATACTCATACGAGGTTTGAAGAATACGTAACTTCCAACCAATGGACCTCAATATTCTTTTGGATCAGCACCGAAGACAGAACCATGGAAGAAAGTCAGAATCATGTTATCCAAATGATATAGGAAGCTTCCCATAAAATGCCCATCTCTTTTCTTCTGAGAGAGGCCCATATATATTGAAGGTGGGGGAAACTGCAGATCGACTTTGCATCATTTTTTTAAAATATACCTGCTCTCTTCCCCTCGCCTCTCACTGAGGACAATACTAATTTTATTGTTACTCGCTGTGATTTATTAATGTGACACCACTTAAATCCAAAGAAGCATACCCTTTGATTTTCCTACTGATAAAGTATCACTGTGCAACCAAACCTGAACCCAGACGGTGACCACTTGGGATTTTACACCTGGCTTTAATTTGACCATCTTGGATTTGTCATGTACTTTTGGTGTCTGATATCAAGAAAAACCATATACGCTGTATTAAAAACCCCACTAAATATTATAGCAGTTTGCTTAGTTGGAGTCCTTTTAATGTACATTGCATAGAAAAGTTTAGCCAATTAGCAGATAAAAGACCTCAATTTAGGCCTATCTTTTGTTTATGTCTTCTGGGTTACACTTCCACATATGTAAAGGAAGCCATGCAACTGGCGGACATTATCAAGATGAACTTTCTCCGCGATGCAAAAATGTTAGTAAAAGATAATAACGATATATCTTTTATCCTTTTTATAGTGTTATCTTTGGGACGATGAACGTTTCTATTTTCTTTGATTGGCAGCATTCCATTTTCCAAAATGAGCATGCATTTATCTATTTTTGTACTAGAAAATAGCAATGAGCTCCTTAGAAAGGCTGAGTTTTAGATCAGGTCGATGTGACTCTTTGCATATAGGCACGCATCTAAAGAAGCCGTTAAAAAGAGTCCCCCGGTTTTGTACCTTGTACTTGTAAATTTAAAATAATCTCATCTGATCCCCAGTTGTTATTGGCGATGCAGCTGTAATAGCCGGAGTCCTCCGCCTTCACGGTTCGGATAACGAAGCTCCCGTTGCTGAAGACGCTTCTCCGCCCATCAACCGTTACCAGGCTGGGTGTCCCGTTACTGCCTCACAGGAAGAAAAGGGCACAGATTAAAGAAATTACAATCCAAATTAGCTGAGACTGGGGAAAAGCATAAAGAGTCTTTTCTGAAGTAGATAACACATTTGGAACTAAACTGTGATTCTATGACATAAACAATCAAACGGCTGAATTTCGTTCTTTGTAAAAAAAAACAGGCTATGGTGGAAGTTAGCTCTGTGCCGGGGGCTTGGATTCTGGCTCTCACATCTGTCAGGGCCCATCACATCCCTAATGGGTGTCTCTCTCTCTCCTCCACCATGTACGCACGGCGACTTCCTCTTGTAAAAATTCCTTCTGGGACAGAAGTGCCATTTGGACCCAATCGCATAGGGACAACTAAATTTGAGGGTCTCTTGTAGATCTGCTTAAATTCACAGGTGTTGATGATTTTGACAAAGAAAGTGGACTGTGGTCTCTCAAGAGGGTGATGAGTTGGTCTCAGTGTAAAGGGAGCTCCCTGTGATCATAACCATATCCACGGTGGCGACTGTCCAGTCACCTACGGTCACCCTCTCATCAGGCAGAATGCCTCTTGACCGTTGGGAGCTTATTCATTTCCTTGGATTAAGGGATTTTATTTACTTATTTTTTTTATTTACTTATTTTTATTTGGATTAACTGATTTTAAAAGAGAGGAGAAAAGTGGTCCCTGGGCCAAGACCATTATTTCAATAGTTTATATCTTTTAAGTGCTTTTCTTTGAAAATCAGCACTCTTCTGAACCCATTTTATATCAAATCTCCATGCTCATTAGTGAAGTCTCAGCCCTTTATTTATATTCCAATTTCTTCTTCTGAACATAGAGAAAGCACTTAGAAAAGTTACAGGACAGAACACATCTCACCCACTTTCCCCCTCCTATCTTGGCTGCTATTATTTTAATAGTTACTATTAACGTGGAAAACCAGATTTTCTATTAGTGAAGTCCTAATGCATTCCATTTCTTGAAGCTATTTCTCAGAGCACTGGAGGTAGGGTTAGTTGGACCATTATCTCAGAAGGAGAAAAATGGCCACCCGATCTCATACGAGGGTGGGAGTGTTCATCTTGGTTATAGAGGAAATTTACATGATGAAGTGCAGAGATCATTGGGTTGGTTAGACTATTTTCCTCTCAAGCATTCTCTTATGAATTGAAAGGCTCTGAATTTACAGAAGATTGATACAATGCACCAGACCCTTTTGGTGCTGAAGCTGAGATTCTGCCCCCTACCCCAACTTCCTCTCCATCAGAAGACTTGATGTCTCCTGGAATTTTCCTGGAGAATTAGAATTAGACCACTAGCCCCATCCTGGTATGTCTGATGTACTGTCTTAAGAGTTTCACTAAAGGCATACATTAGGTTACTGGTTACCTGTCTTTCATCCATTTTACTGCAGGAGAAGGGTCCCCAACAGCTTTACAAGGTAAGGCGATGTCTTTCATCCATGGGGTAGTCACTGTGCCACTGAAGGTCAGGATTCGTGCCGGAGCTGGAGCACCAAACACAGCAGAAGTCCAATTGCACCACGGCTTTAGTGACATAAAGGCCAAAATGGCCTTTCCCAATATAGTAACACCCCCTACAAGGGTGAATGCAGCACAGCCAACTGATGTCACACCTGTCAACACTATTCCCTGGTATCAGGATGTGTATAAAGGATTGTCTTTGGAAGAACATACAAATACCTGAAAATCCCTACTGGAGCATTTTCCCCTCCTATTGACTAAATGTGAGGAGCCGAAATTAAATATTTGGGTCTTCATAAGCCCAGCAGCCCCAAGCTGTGTTTTCTATGAGCCCAATTATTTGTCAAGGCATGTTATTAAGCAATTTATCTCAACACCAAAAATGCACATCCAATATACTTTTAATATCGGAGAGAATAGACAATACAGGGCATAAAGCCCCAAAAGATGGAGAGGTAAAACCAGAACAACTTCTATTTATCAATTCTGTGGTACTTTCCTGGCTTTATTGTATCAATTTGGTCTTCGGCACAAACGTTAAGGACAGCGAATGTTTTCAGAGTGGCTTCTCTCGAGGAACACTGTTTGATTGGGACGGTGATTCAGATGCTCCAACAGAAGCATCTGCCAGAGGCATCTGGTATCGGCACGGTCCCAAAGCAGCAGGAGTAGACAGGAGAGAGCCCGGGTGCACCTGTGTCGGCAGGGGCCTCCGTGAAGACCGAGGAGCTGGCCCTGACAGGTTCCTAGCGCTATCTTCTTGAGTGAGACACGGAAGCTGACCCCAAGACATAAGTCTTCCAGAAGCGAAACAATGTGCCCCACCTTTGCCACACGTCGGGATGCTGCTTTCTGGGACACACCCTCTGGAAGCTCAGCCAGCCCAGACCCATAGACACAGAGACCACATATGGAAGGTAGCCCCAGTCTGGTTCTAGACTCGTAAAGATTGGACCAGTGTTGGGACCCTGAATCATCTGAGACTTGAGGGTCTGGACTGGCCAATGGGCATGGGGAGCAGGCTCTCCAGGAAAGCCCTAGAATTTCAGGAAATATGGAGTCAAGTCATTACAGAGGCATCCCGGTCTAGAAGACCAGCCTTGGTCATTAAGGTCTACCAAACAACTCTTATTTTCATTGTTCGGAGTGCTGTGGGCCAGAACTGAAACGACATGCTGGTGGGTTCAGAAGCTGAGCCTGTTTTGTGCAGCAAATATTACAGCAAGGTCTTCCTCCTTAGAGCAGAGCCTTCAGAGACGGCTCATGGACGGCACACTTTCTCCATGGTATTCTAAGGTGGAGGCCACTTTCTCAGTCATTGACGTTTTTTAATTTTTTATTGTAACAAAAATATTTTGGTCAGGTCGCATTGAACTCCTGGCATTGGTGGTGTGGCATGCTCCCTTTCAAGCCCTTCAGACCATCTTTTTATAGGATGAGGAGTATTTTTGCAGCAAAACTGGGATGATCAGGAAATCCAGCTAGAGGTAGGGACTTCCAAGCTTTTGAACATCCCCCTTCCTACCGTAAGGAACAAACCACATGTTGAATCCAAAAGTTATACACGTATTGGGATGTGAGTGAAAACAAAGTGCCCCAAATTAATACTTGCCATGTTTCATGCGTTCCAATCTTTTGTACTTTTCTCCTTTCAAGTCAGCCTAGACTATCTGACTCTATTCCATTTTAGTGCTGTCATGTGTTGGCTATAACCCTTAAAATCAATTCCAGGCCTTATGAATAATTTCCCATCAGCATTTTGAGAAACAGAGGCCAGAACCACTTCGTCTTGAAGCCCGACACACCCAGTGTGTAGAATTAATGCCCATTGGGGGCGGCTGGAAGGTCAAGGGTCCTCATCTGAAATTCCAAGACTAATAAGCTACAGAGCTCACCAGAACTGGTTTTCAAATGGGCACAGGCAATAGAATCATCTAGAATCTCTGTTAGAAATGCAGATTCCTATGCTGACCTGTGACTCAATGGCTCTTTGATGGGTTTAAGGAGTCTTAACTCGCACCTCGGGTGATTCTGAGAATCAATCCACCTGCACCTGGATGTCCTTCCTGGGTCTTGTACTGCTCGACCCTGGCCCTGGGCTCCTTCGGGATGGTGTTCCTCTGGGACTGGGTCCATGTCTCGGTTCTGCCACCTGATCTGCTAAACAGCAGTCCTCTCTGCAGGGACTCTGGAGTCCCGAACTCTAGAGTTTGGACTTTGCTTCCCACTGACAGATTTGCACTGATGCTGCCTGCATCCATCTCCCAGCAATGACAGGATAACCCGGACCAGTCTCCTTGAGCTGCCAGAAGCTTCACCTCTCCAGCTTGATCCTGTCAGCCTTTGTGGTTTGCCAGTGTCTGGGGCTTCTGGGTGGAGCTTTTTATCTAGAACATCTGCTCCGTGCCTGAGAGGTTCCTTAGCTCAGTCCCTTTTTGGAAAACCCATCTGGATCAAGCCTAACTCTGAGGGAACCCCACTTGAACAGGAGAAGCTGAACATTTCTGGAGAAATCCATACAACAGAGAATTTAGGACCCACCAAACATTTACAATCACTGACCTCGGCTGACCTGTCCGCTCTCCCTTCCAATCTTACTGTTTTGTTAGTAAGTTCCTTCCCGCTTCTCTGCAGTGATGATTTCCTACTGTCCTTCCTTTTCTCAAACTCCTTTCTCCACCACACCCCAAATTGCCTAATGCTTGGCAGAGGAAATAGAAAACCCAGGTTGGGAACTCTGCATTTCCTGTCACCAAACCTATAAGCCCCCTTGGCCTCCTTCCTCCAAACCTCAGCCCTGTGGCCCTGCTCTTCCTCCTGGATTATCACCTCCCCCTCTCCACTTGGGTTTTCCCATCACCATACAAACATATTCTGCTGGCTGACACATTAGCCCACAGTGAAACCAGAGCCTTTCCTTGGCTGAGACCCATCCTCACTCTGGCCTGTGGCTTCTTCCAGGTGGTGTGTGTTTTTGGAGAACTTTCTGCCAGGCAGACCTGTTTCCTCACCTCCCATCTACTCTGTCCCCTCAACCAGCTCCCATCCCCAGGAAACTGCTTTCAAGGTCAGCGAGGTTGTGTGGCCAACCCAGGGGCACTTCTAGTCTTGTTTGCCTTGACCTCCTAGCAGCTGCTGCCATGGCAGACCACGCCCTCCTTTCCGAAACATCTCTGTTATTCCTGGCCTTATGCTCCTGGTTCTTCTTGCTGTCTGCCCTCGCCCCTTCCTCTCTGGCATCCCCTGTGCCTCACCCTCCCCAGAGAAAGCTGGTGTTCTGCAGAGCTACTCCTGGACCTGACTCTGTCTCTCCGGTAGGCTCTTCCCATCCCAGGTATGGGGGTGTCTGAGTGCTGACCCCTCTCCATTTCTGCCTCCTGCCAGATGTCTCTTGAGAAAAAGGACTTTTCCAACCACCTGCCTGACACTGAACACACAGCAGGAGAGAAGAAGTAAAGCCACGGCAGCATTTCATGGGCTGGTTTGCTTTTATCCCACGGTGCAGTCCTTATGTCCACGGATAATCACTGTTGCTAAATGTGAGGGGGTACGTTAGGGGTGGCTGGATATCATAATCAAAGATTCTAATAGACAAAAAAATCCACGAATTTATTTTCTTCAGCAACAATACATTTACTCTCCAACTGTAATTGTGTTCAAAATGTGACAGTATTCTCCTTTTTCCTCACTACTCTATTCTGCTTCTTTCTCAGTATCACACTAATAAGCACGTTATCATGAGCTCTGAGAGGTAAAATCGGAATCTTGGAGTGTTCTGTTCTCTTTTGGGCACCTAGCAGCCTTGTTAGTAAAACACTGCCAATGTGGTATATTCCAAAATCAGGGGGCACCTCCTGCTGGCCCTGGAATTGTGATGTTAGTACATTTACTTGTGAGAAGTGCTAATATAGTGGTACCCTAAACACTGGGTGGGAGCAATTACCAGAAGTAGAGTAAGAATATTCTGTGCCTATATGTGCTTTCTAAGGACCAGTATAACATCTCAGTGTGAAGATACCGTATTCATTTTTAGGAACCTTTTGTTCTTTGGGGACTCGGACTTCCCACTATTCATTAAGGTCTTGCTTATAGCAATTCTCTCAATACAAGAACTGACGATTTTCTTATATTCGTCAGTTTCCAGAATAAAATAAACATTTCTCTTTAAGAAATACGATGCTTGATTTTGATGAAAGTAGAACTTCCTTGAGGAGTTACTATGGGGCGATTTTCACTTACCCCAAGGGGTGAGTGGGGGCTCTTTGTCTTTACTTTCCTTAAGGCACTTTGAGTTGTAAAGCCACTAACCCTTGGTGGAGTCTTTTCTGATTTGCACAAAAGCCCAGTGCCAGCTAGCAGCAACCTTATTTCTTACGCTGAAATGTGATAACACGTGATGTTCTGGCTTTCTGGGGATTTTTAGGGCACCGTAAGCTTTATTTCTGATAGAACAGGGATTTAAAAACAGTCCAATTACGATGGGAAATGAGGTCTTTTCTACAGTGGCACACCTTTAGCTAATGGCTCTACCGTGATGATTTCACTGCTGTTTCCTCTCCCAGCTGAAGTCACCGCGACCACCCAGACGCTGTACTGACGGTTCCGACTCAGGTTGGGAATTCTGTAGGAAAATGAGTCAGGAGAGGCTTCAAACTCGCTGATCACCTGTGGAAGGAGACATAAATGTTCCCACATTCAAGGAGGCAAATGGTACAAAGGGATTTCCTAAAGGCGTGGTTACCAACATATTATCTATCCTCAGAAACAAAAGTCACCACTAATCCTTTTCTAAAAGGCTGGGATATATTGATTTTGATACTGATATTGATACTGACATCTCACATATACACATAGAGAGTTTACATTTCTCTATGCAGCCGCTTTGGCAGCCACCAATGAGTAATTTAGCCATTTATATGATGGGTCATGGCCCAAATGTTTTTGGCTGAGATACAGTAACAAAAACAGACTTTCCCTCCGACCCCAAACAACCAGAGAACACACAGAGTATAACCACAGTCTCAAAGGTATTGCCTAAGGTAATGAAGGACAGAACTCTCTGAGATGTGGAAAACAAACGAAGTAAGCCTATGATTGCAGAATTTTTACATTTTTGTGAGAGTCTCCAGGCTGTGGCGCAGAGAAGGAGTCCAGGAGGAGCCCAGCAGCTTCCCTGAGTTAAGGATTCGCACCTGAGAGACTGAGAAGAGGCTGGTGTTCACAGGATAGAGCTACACAGAGAGAGCACTCTGGGACTCTGAAGACGGTCCCACCTGGGTATGCCGCCAAGCAGATCTGTGAAGGTATTCGAGTAAACTACCAGAAACTAGGGAAACAACTACCTGAATGGATTGGAGGTCAAGGTGCCCAGCATTCACACAGGGCTGGGAATAGTGCCTGTTCCACCAGCCGGATTAGAAGCCCTCAAGATTCACAGGGCATTGGATGCAACGCATAAGGGTCTTACCTCGGTGGTGGGGAATAATTAGGTCTAGACTGAACACCACAGTTAGGTATTGCCTAACAAATATTAAAAGCAAAATTCATATAGATGATATTGTCACTAACTAACTTAACTGCATCCCAGAACGAAAGTCAGAATATTTATAGCAGTGAAAATATCCAGTACAAGACAAGGTGAATTTTGTAATGTTTGACATCCCGTAAAATTTTTCCAGATATGAACAGCCCAAATATCCATCGACTGGTGAATGGACGCATAAACAAAATGTGTTGTATCCACACAACGAAGTATTATTCAACAATAGAAAGAAATGAAGTACGAATACGTGTTTAACTTGGATAAATCTTGAAAATACTATAAAAAGTGAGAAAAGTCAACCACAAAAGATTACATACTTATGATTCCCTTTTTACAAAATTTCCAGAATAGTCAAATCCAGAGAGACAGAAAGTACACTAGCAGCTGTCAGGGGCAGAGTAGAGTTGGGACAGAATGGGGAATGACTGCTGTAGGATATAGGGTTCCTTTCTGGGATGATGATAAATGTTCTAACATTAGATAATAGTCGGGGTTGTGTAACTCTGTGAATATGCAAAGAGCCACTGATTTGAACACTTTAAAAGCATGAATTTTTTTTATATGTGACTTATATCTCAAAAAAGCTGTTAGAAAAAAAAATTCAGGAATGGAAAAAACCAGAGAAACATTTCTTTCATAAAGAAAATGTAATTCAATCAATCCTAATTGACCCATAATTGACCTAGATACTAAATTTAGCATGGGGCGCCTGGGTGGCGCAGTCGGTTAAGCGTCTGACTTCAGCCAGGTCACGATCTCGCGGTCCGGGAGTTCGAGCCCCGCGTCAGGCTCTGGGCTGATGGCTCAGAGCCTGGAGCCTGTTTCCGATTCTGTGTCTCCCTCTCTCTCTGCCCCTCCCCCGTTCATGCTCTGTCTCTCTCTGTTGCAAAAATAAATAAACGTTAAATTTAGCAGAAACAGGCATTGTAACAGTTATAGTTGTGTTATGACCATAGATATTCAAGAATTTAAATAGATTCATGAATGATATAAAAAGACCCAAGTCAAAGCTTGAGATGCAATTACAATATGTGAAATGAAAAATACACTGGATTAGATTAATAGCAGATTAGATCTGCAGAGAGAAAAAAAGGTCAATGAACATGAAGACATATTAATATATGAAACACGGAGAGAAAACAGAGTACAAAACTTAACAAAGCTTTAGTGGGCTATGGAACAGTATTTTTAAAGTACTAAAAGAAAAAAAAGTCAACCTAGAACTCTATACTCAAAAAAAACATATATTTCAAAACTAAAAAGAAATAAAGACTTTTCAAAATGTAAAAAGCTGAAAGAATTAACCATCGGCAGATCCACGCTGCAAGAAATGTTAAAGAAAATCTTTCAGTCGGAAGAAAAATGATACCAGATAGAAATTAAATGTACACAAAGGAATGTAGAGTACCAGAAGCAGTAACTACAAAGGTAAATATATGATTTTTTCTTATTCTTTAAATCTCACTAAAAATAATTGATAATCAAAAGGTAATAATGACACAGTGTTTGGTTTATAACACATGTAAAAGTAAAATGTATGACAACAGTTGCACAAATATTAACAAGAAAAAGTGGAGGCATACTATTATAAGGTCCTTGTACTCTATGTGCAGTGTATAACATCAGTTGAAAGTATAAAGTGATAAGTTAAATATATATGCTTTTAATCCTAAAAAAATCACTGAAATTACAAAATAAATAGTAAAATAATGCTAACGAGCCAACCAAATAAATAAAATGAAGTGATAGAAAATTCTCAGTTAATTAAAAAAAACCCAAAAAAGCAGAAAAGAAACAAACATGAGAATAAAAAAACCCAAGTAGTAAGATTACAGATTTAAATCTGTATCAATAGATCAATAATCTATTAAGCATAAATGATCTAAAATCCTAATTAATGCAGAGATTGTAAGAATGGATATAAAAGCAATACACAACTATATGCTGCCTACAATAAATCTTTTTCAAATATAAAAACACAAGTATGTTAGAAATAAAAGGACAGAAAGACGATACTGTGCTAATACTAATCAAAAGGAAGCTGGAGTGGCTATATTCATATCAGACAAAATAGATTTATGAGTAAAGAATCTTACCAGTGATAAAGAAGGTAATTTCATAATAATAAAGGGATCAATTCATCAAGAGGACATAACAATCCTAAACATTTATGAGCTTAATGACAAAGCTTCAAAATACATGAAACAAGAACCAGGGAATGTCAAGGAGGCATAGGCTCAGACAGGTCACACCTCTTCCTTAAAGAATCCATATAAGACAGGTAGGCTGATATCAGATCCATTTTACAGATGAGGAATGCTGTGGACTGAATGTGTGTGTTCCCTTACAATTCATATGTCGACATCCTAATCCCTAAAATAATGGGATTTAGAAGTGGGGCCTTTGGGGCTAATCAGCTTCAGATTAGGTCATGAGGGTGGGGCTCTCATTATATAATTAATACCCTTTCTAATATAAAAAAGGAAGAGACCCAAGAGCTTTCTCTCTCTACCATGTGAGGACACAGCAAGAAGGTAGCCATCTCTAAACCAGGAAGACAATGGACGCTGTATCTACTGGACCTCGATCTTGGATCTTGGATGTGGAGGCTGGTCTCCAGAAGTCTGAGAAATAAGTGTCTGTTGTTTAAACCAGCCAGCGTGGTATTTTGCTCCAGCAGCCCAAGCAGACAAATACAGAAATTAGTACTGAGAGGTAGGGTGTTGCTGTAGCAAGCACAGAAACACATGGACGTGGCTTTGAACTGGGCAGAGGTGGGAAAAGTCTTGAGGCTGATGCTAGAAAAAGCTAAGATCCTGTGAAGGGACTGTTAACGATGACACTGGTGAGAGCTCACAAAGAAGGGGAGAACTGGAGAGAGACTCTTGCCTCTTCTTAGAGAACACATAAATGATGGCACACTGGGTGTGGGTAGAAATGTGGGTGGTAAAAGCCATTTTAGTGAAGCCTCAGATGGAAATTGGGAAAGTGTTATTGGATAATGGGAAAAGATGGTCTGTGCTCTACGGCGACAAAAAGTTTGCCTGAATTACGTTCATGTTCTAGTGTTTTTGTGGAAGGTCAAACGTGCAAGCGATGATTTTGGACACTTAGCTGTTGTAAGTGTGGCTCCTCCTGACTGCTTATGGAAAAATGCAAAAAGAGAGAGATGAATTGAAGAAGGAAATGTTAGGCCAAGAAGAACCAGAACTTGAAGATTTGGGAAATTCTCAGCCTATCCATATGGCAAAAACAGGAGAAAGTGTGTTTGGATGAGAACAGTAAGGGTGTGGTCTAGCAGCCCTGTGGTGAGGAGATTGGTGTGGGTGAGAACTATGGACTGAAAACAGCCACACCAGCAGGAACACTGCCAGTTGAGCCTAAGGAGACTGAGATGGGATAGAAGTAAAAAGAGCTGAGTTCTAGATTCTACAGGACAGGATGATAGAGCTACGTGGCCCTCAACTCATGCTGTTCTTCAAGAAGAGGGAAGAATAGCTCTGAAGGATATTCAGAGATCATCAGGGTCACGGCCTTGGTTTCAACAGGCCAGACAGCCTCCACCTGAAGCCATGAGGACTGGACCTCCCAGAGCTGAGTGGGGGAGAGCCTTGCCTGGCAGAGCCTTGCAGAACTGCAACATGGACAGAGCCTCTGCATAGAGCCACAGCATGGGCAGAACCCTCCTGAGAAGTCGGGGAGAGATTGCAATCCCAGAGGTGTCACTGGTACAGCATTGAACCAAAGAGGATTATTCTTGTTTCTGAAGATCCAGCGGGATCTGCTAAGTTTTAGACTTACTTGGGGGCCATCAGTCCTTCCTTCTTTCCTATTTCTTTCTTTTGGAACGGGAATGTCTACCCAATGCATGTCCCATTGTATTTTAGAAGCACGTAACTTGCCTGGTCTCACAGGTTCATAGCTGGAGTGGATTCTGTCTCCAGATGAATGTACCTGGAGTCTTACCCATACTTGATTCAGCCAGTATGTAGATGAGACTTTGGACTTTAGAGTAGATGTTGCAATGAGTTAAGACTTGGGGAGCTACTGGGATGGAACGAATGCATTTTGCACTTGACATGGACACGGGCTTTTTGGGGCCAGGGGCAGAATTGACTGAATGTTTGTGCCCCCTCCAATGCCTATGTTGAAATCCTAACACCCCAGTGTGATATTAGGAGGTGGGGCCATTGGTAGGTAACTAGGTCATGAGAGTGGAACCCTCATGGGTGGGATTTGTGCTCTCATAAGGGGATGAAGACACAAGAGATCTCTTTCTCTATCTCTCTCTTCCGTGTGTGTGTGTGTGTGTGTGTGTGTGTGTGTGTGTGTGCCATGTGAGAATACAATGAAAACTCAGGAAAAAGTCCTGCACCAGACACTGAATCTGAGGGTGCCTCGATCTTGGGACTTCCCAGCCTCCTGAACTATGAGAAATAAAGATCTCTTATTGAAGCCACCCAGTGTGGTATTTTGATACAAAAGTGAGACCTAGGCAAGGAAACTAAGGTACAGACAAAGTAAGTGCCTCACTAAGGTCAGAGTGGCAGAAACGGTGGGCAGAGGTTCAAGCTCAGTGCCTCTGGCCCAAGTCCAGGACTGCCATTTACAAGCAACCAGACACGGGAAGGGTTTACTTTTATCCCTGTAAGCTGTAGGTCATTAGGCTGTGTGAACTGCAATCCCAGCTCTATAATTAACCAAGGGGTGCAAATGTTAACTATACCTGTTCATTGTCAAAGATCTCATGCTCACTCAATAAGAAATAAAGTCAGAGAATTTCCCATTGTCCAGTATTTGACTTCTGTATATACACAGTGTCAGATGATTAAAGGGAGACGATAGGGCTCTTGGAGAAGTTCTTCAGGTGTGCCCATACGTTCATGTGCATGCACTATCGTTACCCTACCTGCCCCCGTTGCCACCTCACCCCTCTCACACACACCAGTCCTGTCTTGTGTTCAGAAGATCACGGGGAAATCAAATCCTTCTAGAATTTCAGGGGGAATTTGGCTTGTTTCCTAGCAATTCGACGAGACAATCCTAAGACTGTGTGTATTTGTATTCTGTAATGTTCCAAGGCTATGTTGTTGCCAAATTAATTTTACAAAGCTTAATGATGTGCAAATTATAACAATCGCTCCTACTGAACATTAAGCATCAACAGAGCATTAAAATATATTTACAAAATAAGGGTTTTCTGTGAAGGGCGCATAGCTTTTAGTTAAAACTCAATAAGCATCCTGTCTAGAAGGTACAATTTGCTCTTGACTACCTCCAAACTAGGCATTTTATTGAATTTTTATCTGCAACACAAGGCATGGATAAAATCAATGATAAAAATACAATTTCTTATGCAATAATATTTGTTTCACTTTTTATATGATAGATCATCCAAAGCCAAAGTAAAAAGGTTTGTTTATAGAAAACTCTTCCCGCTGGAATGAAATTTCTCTATAGATGAGGGTGAGAAATAAGAGTTGGGCTGTTCAGGGGTTCCTATTGGTTATTCGGGAAATTTAGTTGCACTGGTGTGATCTCCCTCTGATACCAGCCTCTTTCCCTATGGCTGCCATAATTAGGCACAATTTTTTTGTCTCTCAAAACAGAAGGTTGCCAAATGAGCAATTTAAACAATAGAAGAGTTGATTTGTTTTCTTCATAATATGTGTAACTGGATATTAAATGCGACTTTTCCTGTTGTCTTAAAGTTTTAGCAATGAGCTTCACAAGTGAGAATCGTCCCAAAGATGCTGGTACCTTCCTTCCTAACAAGAGACGTGAGATCAATCAGGCAGGGCTTTCTGATTCTGATGACCTGTCCATCATCCATCTCTGGGCCCCATGAGAGGCTAAGTCAAGAATAGGATATTCTTTTTTTTTATATGAAATTTATTGCCAAACTGGTTTCCATACAACACCCGGTGCTCATCCCAACAGGTGCCCTTCTCATTGACAGAAGTCCGTGTCCATGCCCACCTAGCGGTGCCAGGAGGTTAGGAGCTCCAAGCAAACCACTCAGAGAACTTGGAGTTTGGAAGAACACAGAGATAGGTGAATCACCAATCAGGCCAAAGGCTATGTAGGGTGGCAAAGGCTAGTCCTGCTCCCAGGAGGAGAGCAGGTTCCTGGGGCTGGCTGTCACTTCCATCATGGTGGGTTAGGGATGCTTCCATGTAGGCCCTGCAAGGAGACAGCAAGACTGGCTGCCTCCAGGAGTGTAAGATGCCTTCTACAGAGGGGTGTACTGCAAATTCCATAATCGTTTATCCGTAGATGGTGCGTAATTCAACCAACGTTAACAAGTCCAAGAGGTGGCAACAGGTAAGAGAAAAAGAGCCAACTGGGAAAAAAGATAATCAGATGTTCACTCAGGGTAGTGAAGTGAATCTGTTTGTTCAAAGCCTTCCCTTTGATGCTCAGTTAAAAATACAGGTTCTGAGAAAGAGGGGGGATGAATATTGCTTCCTTATGAAACATTTTCCTCAATATTCTATATGAGATAAAGTAGCTGATTATGTTTACCTTCCATCAACTGTCTTTTTATTGGACACTAGCTTTCTCAACACAACGATCTAACCATGTTTGAGCTGACTTGCTAATTTCCATGTGCATTCCATCATGTGTCACTCCCTCCCACTCTCTGGGAATGGTCAGTGAGAAGGGTTCCATTTTCTTTCCAGATTTCTCCTAACACTCCAGCTGCAATGATGCATCAGAGACTTTGAAGCATTGAGAGTGTGGAGGGAATAGAAAGGCTTCTCTCTGAAGGGCAGCGAGACAGAAAAATTGTAGTCAAGGAAAAGCACCCCCCCAAATGTAAGTTCTCAGGATTAATGAATCAAAAGTGGCAGAAGGAGAAACTGGTGGGGAGGAGGAAGAGAGACACTTTTCTCAGTATTTAAATATTTAAATCTCTAAATATTTAATTTCCTGCTGGCAGATCTATAACTCTGTTGTCTCATCTTCAAAGTTAAGACAGAGATATTAGCCACTCTAGAAGATTTGATTATGCCTACGGTGCAAATTAATCTTGAATGGATCACTATAACTGGGCTGATAAGGGATGGCCAGAGGAATACGACACCTGGGGACAGCCATGTAAACTCACTGGACTACAGATCTCTCCTCTGGGTCTTGCAAAGAAAAGGTACGTAAGAGCTCTTAGCCCCATGCCTGTAATGGGGAAACCTCATAAATAGTTGCTGTGCTTGAATTCACAGGCGTTTACTGAGTTCAAGTCCAGTGGGTAGACTGTGAGGTAAGTTCCTGCCCCAAGGGAACAAGAGATGATCATGGCTTGGCAAACGGAGGATTAATTACACGAGGCATAGTAAAATTCTGGTAAGTTCTTGCTAAAATCTAGAAATAAAAATCATTTGAATTCCCTTGCCAAAACTACTCCAGTTGCAGCGGAGGACATGATTCATATTTGCAAAATACCTAGGAAAATAAATAAAAAACTGCATGTGTTTGATTTAAAAAAAATATTCATGGCAAAGTTTTTTTTTTTTTTGTTTCTTTGTTTGTTTTTATAAAGCCTCAGACATGCTGGCTTCCCTAAAATTGTACCAAGAGTGGAAAACATAGCTCGTGATATAAACGTCGCAATCCTCGAGCCAGGCAGCTCACGTTCATGTGTTATTCCTTTCTTATTATTGCTTCAGGTCTGGTGGATGGAGTCGTAGGTTTCTGAGGGACCCAACAGTATACTCCTCCAAAGAATGTAGAGGTTGCTGGAAGCTCGGTTTTCTCCCCGTGCTCCAGTGTCACCCATGAAGAGCCTGCTGCTTTCACTGCAGAATTCTTTTTGCCTTGTGGTTTTGGTGCAATAATTTTCCTCATATTTAAGACACTTTTTAACCACGAAATAAGATAAAATTAGCCACAATGAATTACTTCAAACGCTCTTTAGCAAATTCTATCGAACTGGATGCTTAACCAGTAATTGCTGGATTCATTTCCAAATCCCTCACACTACTTAGCTCGATGGGTGGCTTGCAAAGTCTTGTGAGCCTTCTCACATCCCCTCAACAAGGCACATCTGCCCTTTGTTTATAGGTCATGCATGGTCCTTATCTTTATCCCACTTTGGATTGTGGTCTTGCACAGTCTGGGTGAAACCTTGTGGTCTTGGATGGAGTTCAGGTTCTTTGAGGGTGGCCTTGCAGTGGCCCTCCCTTTATGGATGCCCCGAACACCCTAGATCCCAGTGTTGCAAAATCAGGGCTCACAGAACACAAAGTGGAATGGGCTGAGGAAATGCCTGTTGCATTAAGTTGACTAATGACCTAGAAATGATTTGAATGCAATCAAGAAAAACTGTGTAGAGAATGACTATGGATTCACAGGCCGCTCAGATCAAATTATTCAGCGTGTCTCACGGATATAAAAAGAATTCCACTTAAAAAATTTCAATTAACTTTTTAATGAAAAACTAATTCTATCAAAGAAGTATGGTGCTTTAAAAAGCCCTAATATCTAACTATTAAAAAAAAAAGACTCGAATGTTCTGATTTTGTAGATAGTATGTTCACAGCAGTGATTTAAAGAAACCTCTCCCAAAGCAAGATAAACAAAATAGGCAGCTCTTTGCATTATTGGACACTCCGAGGCCACATCAAATCTTTCTGTTTAGGGGCAGAGAAAATGATCTGGATTACGTTCAGAATCAGTAGTTGGCTGGATCGACTTCAGGTTTGTCTTTGTTCTTACGTATAAGACATTTTGCCCTGATTTTCATTTTATTTCAGTATTTTCACCTCTAACAGAAGATAATGGATCAATGAAGACCATCCTAAAGGGACAGACCGGGGTGGGGAGCCTGCATGGTGGGAACAACATATTAATGCTACTTGCTTTATGCAAGTCAGTTCTGGTGGTTTCTTCTGCACTTGACTGAGATGCCTGTAACCGCCGTTATATCTTCCACTGTTGGCTACTTTTTAAAAAAGTCTTCCAAACAGAAGATATTTTACTTTTGGGCCTTACAAATATAAAAATCATTATTTTGCCAGTGCATTAAAGTTGACACCCAGAAAATGCTTATAAGGAGCTGGTGTCTCCATGTTCCTGTGTAGAATCGGGGCTTCGTCCGGTTAGCCAAACTGGCATTACAGGGTCCTTATAGTTCCCAGGCTCTTTTGAACAAAGTCACCTCCACTCACTACAATTTTGCCTCGTCTCTTCTCTGCTATCACCCCATCTGCTGTACCAATGATCTATCTGCAAAAGTGCTTTCTTAAGCTGACTTGATCACTATCACTTATTCAGTAATGAACAAGTAATTCATCGCACATGTGTAAATGGAAGAAACCCATGCACTCTTAGTCAACTTTTGGCTGCTCCACAATTTCTGGCTTTGCCATCACAGAAAAGAGATCCACCATCAGGCCTTTTAGACAGAACTATGGAAGGATGATCTCCATGTCAGTGATTTAAAAGCATGGGCACTGTATATAACTCCTGCTGAGACTGAAAAGCCTCCCCAAGCAGAGGATATGCTTTCCTGCGTTATGAACCAGAAACTTCATTATACAGTTTAACTTCTATTGCATGACTTACTGCCGTAATCCATACAATTTAATTCAACACAACATTTTATGAACATCCGCTATTTCAGCATAATACCAGGCTTTCTAAAGGAATAAGGGTGACTAACGGTGGGGTGTGCGCTTGAACTGGGGCCCAACGATGTCCCCACCTAACGATAACACAAGGGATTGTGGTGGTTACACCACAGTGAGGTTGGAAATCAATGCTGGGGACCTCCGAGGCGAGACGGAACCCGCTTCCCAGGGAAGGCCGTAGGCTGTCACCGTGAAGGGCCTGGACTCTAAGCTCAGACACCTGTGGGATGCAGACCTTTACCTTGCTAACCGTATGGTCCTGGCAGACAGTACATTCTCCATTTCAGTACCATTACAACGAGGTAATCATAACCCCACCTGCATATGATAACCATTGGAATTAACTGATGAAAACCAGGATTTTTTAAGATGTGAGTCATAGAAGCAATTTTGTGAGTTATGACAATCATTTACAGAGCAAAACAGAAGAGAAAAAAAAATCCAACGGTTTGGAAAATATCATAGCGCATCCTGTGTGGCAAGTGTAAGTTTTGTTTGTGAAGCTTTTGTTGTGTGTGTACTGGGTCGTGATTATAAGATGCATTTCCTATTGAGAGTCATGAAAGAACGAGCTTGGAAACCATAGGCATAACGTGTTTAGCAGACAGTGGCTAGAATACAGAAAATGCTCAAAAATGGTGGAATAAATAATAAAGCATTTAAGTTGAGCCTTAAGAATAAAGACTTTAAATGGGAGGAGGACACACACACACACACACACACACACACACACACACATGATGGAACGGCTTAGGAATAGATGGATAGGTTAACGGAATAGGAGATAGGACACTGGACAGGAGTTAGAGCTGGATTGTGGAAATCTGTTCAGGTCATCTTGAGGATTTTGAGTTTTGTTTTAGGTAAAAAGGGAGAAGTCATCCAAGAATTTGCCCAAGGGAGTGACACGGTCAGATACAGAATGGGAAAGAATGATTATGGCAGCAATGTGGACAATGGATAGGCCCTTGAGCCTGGCAGTGGAAGGACTTCTGATGGGTTTGGTTCCCCAAGTGGGCATGAAAAGAAGGGAGAAGATTAAAAGATACTGCAGGGAGAGACTTCTCATGACACAATGTCACCTCGCAGATGCTATTTCCTCTGGTCATAATACCTTTTCATAAGGTAGAGCTCTTCCCTGCCTACAACCCAGGGCTACAGGTTCATCCCAAGAAGCTGTCTCTGACCCCACTGCTTGAGAAACACCCCCTTGCCTGTGGCTTCTGCCACAGTGTCCTGTGCTCTGCAGGTCACAAGGACAGTGACAATCCCTGGCATTTTCTGACTTCCCTAGAACCAGGAACTCCTCAAAGAAAGGCAGACACTATCCTTTATCACCGCGGTCCCATGGTCGCCATTGGAGCTGTTCTCTCAGCTGCCCTGGTTTTCCTGTCTTCTGGGTACTTGTTAGGATTGTGCTTCCTGGCCCCCTTGTGGTTGGGGGAGGCCACGTTATGCCTATGTCAGACCTTCCAGAGATGTATCCCCTCTGCCATAAAACCTGCATGGGTGCTTCCCAGAGTACGGATAATATGGACCAGAGCTACTACAACTCACAACAGATGTGAATGTGGAAGAAAGATAAAACTGTTGGTGTAAATCCCTGAGGTTTTAGGCCTCTGGTCAGAGGACAAAGGGTACTGTTAGATCAGTGGCTTAGCTGGGAAACGGGAAGAGAAGGGGGACAAGAATGAATTTGATTCAGAACACGTTGGATGCGGTGGGGTCTCCGTGAAGACACGGATGGAAGGAATTTGGAAATATGAGGTTGCCTGGTCCTCTAAGATGGTCAGTCGGGGTTGGAGAGAAACATTTTTGATCTCTGTAACTTCAGATGATAGTTAAATTATAAAAACAGATTCAAAGGCACCTGGGTGGATCAGTCGGTTAAGCATCCAACTCTTGATTTTGGCTCAGGTCATGATCTCACGGCTCATAGGTTTGAGCCCCACATTGTGCTCTGCACTGACAACCCAGAGCCTGCTTGGGATTCTCTCTCTCCCTCTCTCTCTGCCCCTTCCCTGTGCTCTCTCTCTTTATCAAAATAAATAAATATACTTTAAAAAGTATATAAGATTCAGTGATTCATGGGGACAATAAAGAATAGGAAAAGAGGATAAAGGAAGAGTATTGAGAAATGCCTACATTGAAGGGTGGCTGTCAAGGGAGAGGGAGCCTAAGAGAAGAGAAAGTCTAAAAATAGAAGGGAAGTTAAGTCAGAATTTAAGCACAGATAGCTGTATAATAATGGCATGCTACGTGGCAGCCTGAAATGGGAAGAGTGCCACCTCCCCAAAAGGGAATAGCCTTGTACACCCAGAGGGTGCACGGTGACTTCTGAGACAGGAGCAGTGGCCAGTGAGATGGACAGCATTATAATACAGATGGTCAAGTTGACCCCGCTTGACAATTCCATCACGGCACCGTGGTTTGACCTGAGATTCCTCAACAATTCTGGCTTCCTATAGCCACTCTCTCTTGTCCTCAGCCCCATGATTTATTAAATGCAGTCCTGGGGGGCGGGTCCAAGGAAAACCCACACCTGCTGTTTTGGTTTGGAAGCTGCCCGGACCTGGCGAAGGTTACTTCCCTGGTGTCTCTGAAGACTTGCTTTCTTCTAAGTCGTGGGCTACACTGTGGGGAGTTTTGTTGCTGAAAGCTGTCTTCTGGAGAAGAAGGGTACTGGAACATTCTCAGTTGCTCATTCGGCAACAACGACGGAACACCTATCCTGTGCAGGGGCTGGATCACCTTATCGTTTGAAACTGGAATAATCGAGGTGAGTCACAGCTCACTGATATGATCGTTTCAAGCCTTCTGATTTTGTTCTTCATTGCTGAGAAGTTCATGCTGTCTGATTTCACGTTTCTAAGTCCCATCTCAATCGGCTTAGCGCTGTAGAAGAGACACTTTCTCTATCCTTGTCCTTGGTTAATCTAGGGTACTCCCCACAGGCTGCTTTCATGAGGGGAGGAGGGCTAGAGGGGAGATCCAGCCTCGTGACTCTCTCCCTGGGACCTTACAAGGTAGTGTGTGAATTGATCCTTCAAACTGTCATCTATGAAAATTCAGAGTGACGCCCCCCAAATTATATGCCTGAGTTCCTTGAAGCAAATGAACTTTGAGACTTTTGCTGCTCGAATCTCTGCCTGGGGCGGTTAATGTCTCCGTGCATCTGCTGGTCCGGCACGGGGAGACTCTGCGTTTACCTAGCGCCACCAGACTTTAGATGCATTTACACTTTCTTATCTGGCCACACAAAGTTTTAAATCCCAACACCTTTTACTAGGCTAACCCAAGAGAACGCAGTGAAACCAGCATCTATTCTTAGACAATGGGCTTTACCCATTAGAGAGAAGAGCGTGGGTCTTGTAACAAGGTCCATTCACTGGGGGTCTTAAGAGGAAATTTACATCAGCAAGCAAGTCAGCCGAGGGACTCCTCTAAAGAAGATTAAATTACAGGCTGTGCTGTGTCCTCATTTATCCTGCCATGTTCTACATTCCACTGTGAAATCATTTCAAAGAAAAGAAATACTCAGCCGAGCAAGAATATCACACGCAGCTAGCACTGCCCTCTGGTGTTCATTCTGACACATGGGCGGAAATGTGAAAGCCTCACAAAACGTCATCCTATCCCTTCTTCTAACTTAGAGTCAAGTTCCAGAAACCCAAGATGGAACAAATACCCTTCTTTCCAGCAATTTGTACTCTCTTACTAATTCCATGTGAAAGAAAGCTCCACAAAGCAATGGGTGAGATTTTCCAATGTTTCCTTCCTCAGAGAAATGTATTAGTTCTCTCTGGTCTTCACTTATAATGGTATTATTTTATTTTAAAAATAGGTCTCTTAGGGGAAAATGTCTGTACCTCCCACTTGGTTTTTCTGTCACCCTAAAAGTGCTTTAAAAATAAAGTCTGTTAAAGAAAAAACTAGGCCCTGGGGTCTTAAATGATGTTTGACGTGGATAAGCAGCCATTTGTCTCTAGAGATGGACTCAGCCTGATTCTGTTCCCTCCACTTTACTGCACACAGCTTGGGATTCTGGACCCTCTTTGCCAAACTTACATGACGCTACCCAGAAGACCACAGTGCTCTGTAACGATCATATTTCTAGATCTACAGTGCTTTATAATAGAGTCAAAGGCAGCACAGAGACACCCGGTGAGTGGCAGTCAGACATGAAGGAGGTGAGAAATTTGGCTGTTAATTCCCATCTTTTCTGGTTAGTTCGATCTTACGATTGTTGTTTTCGGAAGGGTCTTGTTGGGAAGGTACTGGGTGGTTGAATCCTATTGTGGCGTGCAATGAGAGACGGTGGGAATCCTTGGGCAAATCTTTTCTACTCTTTCTTATAGACAGTTGGCTCATGTTTTTAGGATTTGTAACTCTTCCTATTTTATTGTGTGAAATCCACAGGCTGGGGGAACAAAGACTAACATGGCCCAAAGCGGCCACCTGTGGGGCTATCTCATCCAAGCATCGGTCCATCAGGACTAACGTCAAGTAAGCCAGGCTGGGGTTTTAGTTTAGAGATAAAGAGCAGATTGAGGGTGTTCTGGGTACCCTGAACTCTTTTCCTAGCTTGGTGGAATCAGAACAGCAAATGTGAGTCCTACAGCAAACAGATGAAGGAATGAGTGAACAAAAATAAAGAAGCATTTCAAATTCCAGTGGAACATAGGTATTCGTTATTTTCGCAAGATTTTGTCTCTCTTTGGCGCATGGTTATATGTTGGGGCTGAAGACAGAGTCAGGGCCTGCCCAGGGGTCCTCCGTGAGCCCTGAGTTCAGGAGTCCCAGAACATGATTTCCTGGCGTTTCGCCTCAGCACCACACCGCTCTGCGCCTCTGCACTTTGACTGACAGAATTCAGCAGGGGAGAATTAACGGCATATTTGAAACCAAAGAAGGAACCCACAAGAACGTTCTGGAGCGCAACTCTGACCATTTACATTTAAATCTTTACTCCAGCTCTGGAGGTGCTGCTGTTGATGTGAGCTGAACACACGCTCTCCCCGTCTCTCTGCTGTCAACCATGCTCACCGTCTGGGGCGTGTGGAGCCCCCTGCAGATGCTAGACTTAGGAAAAGGCAGCACGTGAATTACAGAATTAATGAATAAATCAGCTCGAGGATATTATCCAGCCTTAAAAAAGGACATTCTGGGGCGCCTGGGTGGCTCAGTCAGTTAAGTGTCCGATTTCAGCTCAGGTCATGAGTTCACGGTTCGTGAGTTCGAGCCCCACCTCGGGCTCTGTGCGGCCAGCTCAGAGCCCGGAGCCTGCTTCAGATTTTGTCTCTGTCTCTCTCTGCCCCTTCCCCACTAGCGCTCTGTCTCTCTCTCAAATATAAATAAAACATTAAATAAAAAGAAGGTCATTCTGATAGCTGCTACAAGATGACCGTTGAGTGCATCATACAGGTGCAACACGCGAGTCACAAAAAGACAAATACTGTACGATTCCACTTACATGGGGTCCCTAGAGTAGCCAAAGTCACAGAGGCAGAAAGCGGAATGACAGGTGACAGGGCCGGAAGGAGTTGGGAACGGGGAGTCAGTGTTTCAAGGGGACAGAGCTTCAGTTTGGGGAGACAGAGACGTTCTAGAGGCGTATCATGGAGATGCTTCACAACCATGTGAATATACCTAATGCCACTGACCTGGACACTTGGAAGTGATTCGGATGGCAAATTCTGCGTTACGGTATTTTATCACAATAAAAACCAAAATTAATCTGTGTATTCACTCCACAAACACCGACTGACGATACAGGTCTCCTTCTATACCCCAGCAGGAGGACAGAAAGACAGGTCACGTGGTGCCAACCCCAGAAAATGCCGTAAATATTCCTGTGAAGATAGCATGAATTTTGTGGTCCTACTCTGGCTTTCTTTCCTCTAAAATTTCCCTTTTCAACATGCTTTTGTAGCTGGTCTAAGAAACAGTTTAGCTCTATAATTATGACCCGGTAGTAATAATATTAATGATAATAAATATGGCACGTTGAAGTATTAATTACACTAACTCTTTTAACTCTGTCTCAGTGAATGAGGTGGGCTATGCGATCGTCGGGGTCACAGATCCTCAGCACAGGCCCTCGTTTCTGGCCCGACAGTGGCTTGCCTGCTTCTCTTAGTGGGGGACGGGACCTGGCAGGAAGATGGGGTGGGAGTTGGGGGCACAGGAGGGCGGTCAGAGGGAAGGGGGGGGAGGCAGGGAGGGCCTGGCAGGCACAGAATGACGCGTCCAAGAGCAAAATCAATAAGCGTTGTCCACTGACTACCAATTAAGGCACAATTCAGACCTCTGGGTTTTGATTTTGAGAAGCCGGCTGGCGGTGTTGTGGGAAGTCACCAACTGAACAATACTTCTAGATGACTGTGTCCCTTATAATGATTCAGATGTGTATTTTCAAGTGAGGTGTAAATGAGGATTGTGCTTTGTGGTAGAGACAACAGCGGGGGGTGGGGGGCGGGGAATAAAACCACTGGAAAGACCCAAGTAGGTGGGAAACAAAGGAATGAACGTGTCCCAAAGGAGCACTCGCAGCTCGTTTTCTGGAAGGTGCTTGAAAGGCACTTGGTTATTTACCAACTTACTGTGGGATAGGGGTGGGAGCAGAATACAGTGTACTTTCGGATGATGCCGTTCAGCTTGAGAGGGGGAAGCCAGGACACAAAGACCATGGAGGCTGAGGCCGCCGCTGCCTTCACTCCCGCAGGAGGACCTGGAACTGGAAGAGCCGGGCATTTAGTCACAGCGATGGGGCTTCCGACCAGGTGCTCTGGCCCACGCTGCCCAACACAACCCCCGCTCCGGCTAGGCCTGGCCCCTCTCTCTGGCCAGCTCCTCAGGGGTCAGTGCTGTGGGCTCAACCGCGTCCCCTCAGAATCCACGTGGTGAAGCCCCAGCCCCCAGAAGCTCAGAATGTGACCTGACTTGGGGAAGGGGTCTCCACAGGGATGACCAAGCGAAACGGTGGTCACGAGGGTGGCGCTAATCTCATGTGACTGGTGTCCTTATGAAAAAAGGGAAATGTGGGCACAAAGCCATATACAGAGAGAAGACCATGTGAGGACACAAGGGGCGAATGGCCCCCTAAAAGCCAAGGGCAGAAGCCTGGAACAGACTCTCCCTCATAGCCCTCAGAGGGAGCCTACCTGTCCCACACCTTGATTTTGGCTTTCTTGGCCTCCAAAAACATGGGACAACCCATTTCTGGCGTTGAAGGCCTCCCTCTGCGGGGCCCTACGCCAGCAGCCCTAGGAGCTGACAGAGCCTCTCTTTGATGAGTGACCCGTGCTCCACACGAACCCTGTCTAAGGGCATGTCCTCTAACGGCCTAGTTTTAGCAAGAACGCTGCTCGGTCAGTTCAGCCAGAATCCCCTCAATATCGGATCACTTGATACGTGATCAAAGACCTCATTCTCTTTCACACCCAGGTACTATCCGATCATCCTTGCGTGCCTTCAACCAGAGTCCCGTTTGATCACACTAGTCAGAATACCCTTACCCCCAAGGTCTCCTATCAGTAATTCTCCACCCACAGCCCCATCCTTTCTCTCCACTCCTTGGCTGTAAATTCCCCCTTGTACGTGAAGTCGAGCCCGGCCTCTCTCCCCTGCCACAAACTCCCACTGGGGTCGACCCCACATATTCACGTCACAGCAGTCCCCCTGAGAAGTGTGCCTGCTGCTGCTCTTTAACAAGTGCCATGAATAATTGTTGCTTCAACAGAACTAATACATTCAGTTCAAGTCCCTGACTTCCTGGGAGCCTTCTTTACCCATTTCAGTCCCTTGTGAGTTCCTGCCTCTGAACAGCTGGAGAATTTAGTTTCTTGTGCTGCTATAGTGTTTGGCTTTGAACAGGCTGGGGACGTACATCTTGCCTCCTGAGTTAGAGACGAATGAGGGCAAAGTATCTTGGTCTTTAGGGACCACTCTTCCTTGCCTAAAACACTTTGTAATGACATCTCTTTTGGCTCAGGGGAGGTACAGAAACACTTTTGTACGAGGATGGATTTTTGTGTCAAAGATTCACATTTGTATAGACAAGAAATACCCCTCTGTAAGCCATCTAAGAAAGAAGGAAATGGTGCTAACAATATTAAGCATAATTTGTCAATGAGATCAAATGCACGTATTCCTTCCCCCCATCTTTCTGTTTTCCAGGTAGAAGAGGGAGGATGGAGTGAGGTGGACAAGACATGGGGAGAAGAGAAAAGAGCATTAAAATTGCTATGGGATAAGCCTTAAGGATCTTGCTTTGTTCCTCGTTGGTCTAACTGTCCACCTGGAGGGTGGTTCCCACCTTGATGGAGGTCTTGAAATTCCAACCGATATACATCCCTTGTGAGCCCCTGGAGGAATCTTTGAGTCTCTTCCTGCTCCAGTAACAACATAACTGCTCACTAACTATTTGTGGAGTTGACTATGTGTCTCATGATTGTCATCTTGACTCTTCAAGGTCAAAAGAACAAAACCAGCAATCACCATGAGAGCTAATGTGGGTGTGACATCACCACCACTTGAAAATATAAAATCTTGCGATCAGGTTTTGACACATCCTGTTGGTGGCAGAGGGTCTAGAAAAGAGGACACAAGTAAGTGATGACACTAGGATTACTAAGTCTTTGGGAACAAGGCACTGTTGTGCTGAGTATGGAGGGCACTTGTGCTTAGGTTTCCTATTGGTGAGGGGAACAGCCAAGACACCCCCAAATCCACAACCTGGTTGAGACCCACAAGGGCTCCTCCTGAACACCAACTGTAGAGTGGACATTTGTTTGACATTTTCATCCTAATGGATGCCCCAGATTCTCCAACACACTCCATTCCTTCTCTAAAGCAACCACCTGGCTGGCATTCACCATACCCAACATTCCCTCTGGCCAGCTTCTTTCTAGAAGCCCAAGGG
Organism: Herpailurus yagouaroundi; assembly: GCF_014898765.1. Lineage (NCBI taxonomy): Eukaryota > Metazoa > Chordata > Mammalia > Carnivora > Felidae > Herpailurus > Herpailurus yagouaroundi. The sequence goes on along the minus strand of NW_024412403.1, from coordinate 5,757,860 downwards.
CTTGGGCAACAACCACTTGAGTGGCTGCTCGACAGAAGTCAGTCATATTTGTTTCTACCTTGTTTGTGACAATTACACCTGTCATGGTAATGTAATTTAATTCATTATCCAAACCAATGAAATAGGAGTGCCAAATAAAGCTGTTTCCATGACAATTAATGGGACTTCTTTGGAAAAACTTTCTTAAAGGTAAGTTAAAAGAAGAAGGTTCGGCTAGGTTTGGGCCAAGACCCTTGAGAAAGATGACACACGTAGCAAATATCAAGACAAACAGATTAAAAAAAATCAAGCATAAGTTGTTGGCAAATGGCATCATGCCTTACTCTACTCTCAGAGAACCTAAACTGGAAATGGCAGATGATCCATGATGAAAACAGTTTATGGAAACAATGACATAGACTTCTAATCTCTTCATCCAAAACTTAATAGAAATTAGACCATATTATTTAATTAAAGAATGATTAGATAATCAATCTGTATTGTCTGCTTTGAGTTAAAATAGAATGTTTAAGGTATGTCTGTTGGCCACTTTACACTCCTTCCTCTATTTGATTATTTCCATTGACTTGTCTCGATTATATCAAAGGGCATTTACCATGTAAATCCCTATCTGACTCCTCATACACTTGATGCATGATCTATCTCATGCAATCTTTTTTTCTAGGGTTATTAGAATTTTATACCACAGAGGAATAGCTACATAGAAACTTTGAGGAACAAGACATTCTGGAAAAGTTTTCTGTATCGCTGAGCCACTATCTTAAGAGTTAGAATGTAAATTGTAGTTCTGTTTTGGATTATCCCACAATGGTTCAAGGTGTGAGCCCTGTAGCCCCACCAAGGGCTTTTGTTCAGCTTCAGCACTTAGGTCCATGTCCTGGGCAAATTAATTAACTTCTCCAACAAGCCTTAGTCTCCTCCTCTATGAAGCTAGACCAATAATTGTACCTATTTACAGTTTTATTGCTAGGATTACAAAAGATAATTCATCTAAAGAATTTAGATGGAGTTTTGCATTCAGCAGGCACCAAATAAGTTCTAGCTATCATTCGTAATGGCAATCATCATTTCCTTATGTTGTGCATCACTAAAGGATCCTGGGTTTTACTTTGTGACCCAGTGTTGAACTATAAACACCAGATGTTGAGAGTTGCAGAAAACAGAGATGGTGTAGGATGGTCTGTCTGGGACATATTTTCCTAAAACATTCTTAGTCATCAGAACACATTTTGGTAATCTGCTTTCTGTGTGTGTGTGTGTGTGTGTGTGTGTGTGTGTGTAATACAGGCAAGCTTAGGCAGTTTTCACGAATTCCTAGACACTGTTGAGTGAATTTCTGACTTCAGATTTAATTGGTTGAAGTAAAGAACACAGGTCCGGAGAACCATTTCTTCTATATTATTCCAATCTGCCTACACCTCCTTTCTGTATTGCGGAAGCTCTTAGAGCTCACATACCCACTTGCCACTGACATCTCCAATCTGATTCACAGGTATCTTAGATACACCATGTCCCAAACCAGGATCACCATCTTCCCTTCCAAACCTCCCTTCCTCCTGTACCCCATTGCAAGAAATGGCACAGCTATCTTCTTGGTTGCAAAAGCCAGAACCTAGAATTCTCTCTTATCCCTCCCAGAGGATGTGTAATGTTGGAGAGCTTCTTAGACCTCCATGTGGACGTGGTCAGTAGTTGAGCTGTCCCTCTGGCTTAGTGTTGTTCTGCAACACTGGAAGTGGCATTCTTAGCCCATCCCAGGACGTTGACACATGATGATCTAGGATCTTGGGTTCTTTCTGTCTGAAATCTTTTCCCACTCTCTCTTTTCTTTTTATCTTGGCAACTCTTACTCCTCTATCAGGTTCTACTAAACATTACTTCCTTGAGAAAACCTTTTCTGACCACGAGCCTAGATAAAGCCAGGGCTCTCGTGTTTTCTCTTAAGACCCTTCTCCTTCATTGAACATGTCAGAATCCACTTAAGTCTCTTCCACCAGCCTGCAAGCCCTGCCACGCCCACCCTGTTCTCTGCTGTATCTCTAGTGCCTGGGCCAGTATCTGGAACATACTAACCCTCAATGCAGATATTCTAAGTGAATAGAAAAGTGATTCCACTAGCGATTGGGTGGTAGGAAGAATTCTAAGATGGTGTCCAAGATTTTTATCCTTTGATATAAATATCTGTATAGTTTCTTTCCCTTGAATGTGGGTAGTACCTGTCGCTATGATGGTTGGATTACTCCCATGACCAGGTTATGTCACGTAACAAAGGTGAAGGGATTTTGCATATATAATTAATATCCTAACCAGCTGACTTTAAGTTAACCAAGAGGAGAGCATTCCAGGTGGGCCTGACGTAATCAGAGAAGCCCCTTACAAGAGGGTCTAGATGTCAGAGATGGAAGAAGTCAGAGAGACTTAAAGCAATAGAGATGCTCTCTCATTGGTCTTGAGGAAGCAAACTGTCTTGCTGTGGAGGGGCCATAAGACAGGGCACAGTAGGTAGCCTCTGGGAGCTGTGGAGATGGTCCCAGGCCCACGCCCACAAGGAACCAGACGCTGACAACCAGTGAGTTTGGGCAGTGGGGACCTGACCTCAGATGAGTTCGCAGCCCCAGCCAACAGCTCGATTTCAGCCTATGAGGCCCTGAGCCAGGGACCCAGCTGACCGGTACCTAGACCCCTAACCCAAGGAAATGGTGAGACAACAAATTTGTGCCATTTTAAGTATTAGGTTTCAGGTGATGCATTATACACCACAGAAAATGAATCCACTCAGTTAGGGCCTTTTAATGATGTATCTTAATGTAAAGCCTCAAAGTCAGTGCTTTGAAAGATGATTGCCTTGGTTTGAAGTATAGGTACACACACAGATACTTCAGTTAACGTCACGATCACTTCTCTGGTTTTGCTGATCAGGTTTCGGCAGGTGTGTGTGTGTGTGTGTGTGTGTGTGTGTGTGTGTGAGATAGCCTGCTGCGTATGTGATCCACCACGGTAGCCAGACACACCTGAGCCCAACACCCCACAGAGGCCCCCCTGAGCCATGTGCAGACGGCCTGATGCTGGATGGAACCACCCACAACTGTGGCTGTCATCACGGGTGTGCGAGGCACACGTCGCTCTTCCATTCCCATTTCCACAAGACGCCAATATCTCTGGCCTTTGCTCCTACAAGAGCGATATTTCCTAAACATTCTTCAAAGTAGACAAAATCTTTTAACTACGGTGGCGTCGTGTGGGGGAATCAATACGCAGCACAGGAGTGGCTCTTCCTGAAGCAGAGCGTGCAGTGTGGAGCCCCCCACTGGGCATCTTAGGGGCCCACCCAGGAGCCCAGGGAGGTCACAGGAACCTGCATGAGAAGCACGCCATTGGAGGGAGCTCTGACATCCTCACGGTGGGAGGCCTTCTGGGACGCCCTGGCCTGTTGTCCTGTTGCTGTCCTTGCTACTGCACAGAGCCCAGCACTGCTGTGCGCTCAATACCTGTCTACTGGGGCCCGGCGCCTCTGGTGCCTCAGCAAACAGACCAGACACACGCCCTCAAAGTCCATCGCTTTTAAGATGCGCTGAGGGGTGGTCACATGATCACCTGAGCATGTATGATCTATGCCTCCAAGAGAACGTAGGGCTCAAGATGGGGGGGCCCTGAGGATTCAGAGACAGCCTGATGTCTGTTTCTTCTTCACTCACTCTTGGCTCTGTTTTCAGATGGCCCCCCTCAAAGAGATTGCTAGTCAAGAGGCGGGAGAGCAAAGATCACATATTGCACCTCCCGCCGGCCTCCTTTGCATAGAAAATGATTTACAGAGTAATGTGCATTAGTAATGTACTCAGTAAATATTTGAACTTAAACACACACAGTGTTTACTTTTGCAGAAAAGGATCAGGGTGGAAACTACCTGATGCCTGCCGAATAAAAATAACAATTGGAAAATTAATAGATTGTGTTTTGTTTGTGTTCTCTTTCCCCACGGCTTTGCTCAGATTATAGTCTCAGCAAATAAAATGGCATTAGGCTTTCACAAACCCTTTAGAATTCAGAATTGGTTGTCCTGTGTTCAAAAACACAAAGCCAGATCAGCAAATCATCTTTTGTGTTCCTGCGGAATAACGAAGGTCCAAGTTCTGATCGATTGAGCAGTCCCAGAAAGAGAATCTGAAGTCTGAGCAATTTTCACGGACCCCGGGAGGTGGTGTCTGTGGGCCCAAGAATGTTTGTGGACCCAAGAATATGTCCACAGATTTAAGAATATGTCTACTGGCCCAAGAGTCCTTATACAGGCCGAGCAACTACTGAAGAAACTGGAAACTTGTTCTCTGAGCAAACATTTCAATTGCAAATTATCCCTGGCAGAAGTAAACTTTTAAAAAATGTTCTAATTTTTTAGGGGCACCTGGGTGGCTCAGTGGGTTAGGCGTCCAACTTCAGCTCAGGTCATGATCTCGCGGTTTGTGGGTTTGAGCCCCGTGTTGGGCTCTGTGCTAACAGCTCAGAGCCCAGAGCCTGTTTCGGATTCTGCGTCTCCTCCTCTCTCTGCCTGCTCCCCCATCATGCTCATGCTCTGTCTCTCTCTGTCTCTCAATAGTAAATAAATGTTAAAAAAAATAAATAAATAAAAAATGTTCTAATTTTTGATTTGATTTATTTATTTAATCTATTTTTAGTTATTATTTTATCCTATTTATGTATGTTTTATTAGCAAGTGATACATTTTTCCTCCTTAAGATGATCAGTGACCAAGGGGCATCTGGGTGGCTTAGTCGGTTAAGCATCCGACTTTAGCTCAGGTCATGATCTCGCAGTTCGTGAGTTTGAGCCCCACGTTGGGCTCTGTGCTGACAGCTCAGAGCCTGGAGCCTGCTTCAGATTCTGTGTCTCCCTCTCTCTCTGCCCCTCCCCTGTTCACACTCAGTGTCTCTCTCTCTCTCTCTCAAAAATAAATAAACATCAAAAAAAAAAAAATGATCAGTGACCAAATGACACAACTTAAACTCTAGGCCTCCTGACACGGGGGGTTTAGGGACCTCATTTAAGAAATGTATGGGTGGGGGGTGCACCTGGGTGGCTCAGTCAGTTAAGCATTTGGCTTTGGCCGGGTCATGGTCTCACGGTTTGTGAGTTTGAGCCCTGCATCGGGCTCTCTGCTATCAGCACAGAGCCCACTTCGGATCCTCTGTACCACCCCCCCCCCCGGCCCCTTCCCTGCTCACGTGCTTTCTCTCTCTCAAAAATAATAAATAAAAAAAATTTAAAAGAAAAAAAAGAAATGTATTGGGCCAGGGTGCCTGGGTAGCTCAGTTGGTTGAGTGTCTGACTCGACTTTGGTGCAGGTCATGCTCTTGTGGTCATGGGATTGAACCCTGTGTAGGGCTCTGTGCTAAGCGTGGAATCTGCTTGGGATTCTCTCTCCTTCCTCCTCTGTCCCTCCTCTGCTTGTGCACGCACACACACACTCTCTCTTTCTCTCTCTCTCTCTCAAAAAATACTACAGCTCTTAAAAAAAAAGAAAGAAATTGGGCAGAGAGAACCAAATTTAATGCTTGCTTTCAATGCGTAAATATTTCTTTCCTTGTGAGACTATCAACAAACACTGAAACTTTACTCTGTGCCTAGATTAGTGCCTTACTGAGGAAGAACTTAATGAATGTTGGCAATTATTATTTTACTGGAATCTTATCCACAATCTTACATAATTTAATTGAACCTGGCAGGTTAATCCAAACTTCAAAACTGTAAGATTTTGTAGCACAAGTTTAAACAGGTTGTGTATTCTCAATCTGATTAAGCAGTCCTTCTATGGTAATTAGCCTTGTTGCTTCTTTCAATGGGACACCAACTTGCATTCAGTTCTATCAATTGCTTGAGTGCCTATTTATGTTGGGTCTTGAGTTAACCACGGTGACTAGCTCAGTTCTTCACCATTTTAAATTAGTGAATGTTTCATGTGAATCCGGGAGATAAACTTATTATACCAGTTTTTCTCGATTTCTACCGAATCTCTGCTCGGCTTTGTTTTGAAAATGCTGGCGATTCATCCCGAGTAAATACTGACATTCGGGGCTTGCATCTCTGTCTGTGAGGTACACCTGGACCAGTGGGTCCTTCACTTCCTTCCTGGGGGAGGGCAGGGCCCTCTACAGTCAATGGCACCTCCATATACCATCAGCATTGGGTACAAAAGCACAGAATGGCTGAATGACAAATTAGACCTTATGCGTCGGGGTCAAGTGTTGAGAGAGAACCCTATGATTTCTAAAAGTGGAGAATTAATTACAAATTGATCCAAATTACCGGTCAAAAAGCTGTGGCGAGCCTTCCCTTCTTAACGGATTTCTGTACCTTTGTCTAAAAAATGCAGGTGTCAAAATTTGTGTTGCCGATCAATTTGCTCTTTAAATAATAATTCCAGTGACATTTGTGCTATTGCTTAGCAGGGCAAAAGAGTGTTCTGCCCCCACTCCGAAGGAGTGAAGATCAAATAATCAAACATCTAGTGTCAGAACCATCCCACTATGTGTCAGGCTGGGTGTTTGCAGACATCACTTGACTTTTTATATCTTAACTCTGTGCAGTCTGATTATGATGTCAATTTTGTACATCAGTTCAGAGAAGGTGAGGTAAGGTGCCCGAAGTCCCTTGGGCAGCAAGTGACACAGCCAGCTTCTAGACACAGCTCTTTGTCTACCGCATTTCTAAAAATTAAATTATGACCCCCTTCACTTAGGACATAGCTTTGTAGATCTCTCCATTAATGTGTGACTTTCTAATGGCATTTCATTCTGACCTCAGATTGCCCTAAATAATCCATTTCCTTGGGCAGAATTGGCTGACACCTGCACATTCCTGGAAAGAACTGCCTGTGTATTCTAGAAAAGCTACAGCTAATGAGGATGAATTTGTGTGTGCCCCCAATAAAGCAAGAAGGGCGACAGAGACAGTGAAAATAATGTGTGAGCATAGATGGATGGGACCAGTTGGGGGGAAGAAGGGCTGGGTTTGCGGAGGGGAGGGCAGAGAGTAAGGTGAGAGGTACTATGCTGCGGGTGTCAGAGAAGCTTTGTTAGGGGACAGAAAAGGCTGAAGGAAGAGTCCATCCGGGCCTCTGAGCCTGGGGCTTCCACAGGACGGATGTGGATGGAACCGCAGTGTGTTTGATGTTGCATGTTCTATGTGGGTAACACCTCCCCCCTGCACCCTGCCCGGCTTCCTGGGAGCAGAGTCCTGGCAAGAAGACAAAACAGTTCGGCGAGCCCAAACCTGCACGGAATGTAGGTGCACCGGTGCCTGGTCCTGCCCCTACCTCTGGTACAATTCTTCGCTCTCATCTGGAGAGTCCCACATGGGTATCATTGGACATCCATTTTGCTCTTTTCTTACTCCAGGTGGAGACTTGCTTTTCTTACTGTTGCTGTAACATTTATCCCAACTTCAGACAGGCTCAGAGCTGTTCTTCAGACAGGCTCAGATATGGCCCCTCGGGTTTCCCTTAAAATAATACAAAGGGGCGCCTGGGTGGCTCAATCGGTTAAGCTTCTGGCTTTTTGATCTTGGCTCAGGTCATGATCTCATGGTTTGCCAAGTTCGAGCCCCTGCCTCGGGCTCTACGCTGGCAGTGCGGACCCCGCTTGGGATTCTATCTCCCTCTCTCTCTGACCCTCCCACACGCGCTCTCTCTCTCTCAAAATAAATAAATAAACTTTTAAAAACTTAGGAAAAAACCACTTGCCAAAGAGTTTTGGTAGGTTGGGGAAAGAGTCACACAACCAAGTCCAGATGGTGTGGAACAGCAAGAATTAATGGTCTGAACTGAAGTGAGCCATGATTTAAAATTTTACTAAATCATTATCAGTTCTTCTAAGAAGTCAAAACGATTAATATGAAGATCTCAAATTAAGGATTTATTCTGAAGTGATTCTAAAGCTGGCACAGAATAATATGACTTAGGCCATTACATAATTTTCAAGTGGAAGGATGGAAATAATCAGAGCCTACACTCATAGCCCAAGCATCACTAAAATTATTCTGATGGGACACAAAACAGGTACGACCTGTTTTACAGCTCTGGGATAAAGGCATTTTTGTTTAAATAATACTTGGCCGAAAAATTTTAAAAAGAAGAAAAACTATAGGGGAGAGGAACAAAGGATACAACGAACAAAGGCGACACAGGGAGTCAATGGTCTGAATTGAGCTGGAATATTCTGGCAGGGCAGCAAAAGGTTTGTCCAGAGCAAAGTCAAGGCCAGGCTGATAGAGGAACACTGGTCTGCAGGACCCAGCCCTCCCAACACTGGCTTCTGCCCGGGATGCTGTCACTCTGTGGGGCCCTATGTGTCCCCTGGAGTCCCATCCACACCTGCCCCATCTCTTACCATCCTCTTTGGTCCGAGTGAAGATCTGCTCACTTCTGACGCCGTCCCCCGCACGGGTGAAGGCCAGCACCTGGATGCTGTAGTTGGTATATTTCTCCAGCCCGTCCAGCTCTAGGGAAGGCTGCGTCGTGGTGACGTTTTTAATCTCGCCCAGCTCTGGAGGACAACAGAACAGGATCCGGTGACTGGCTGTGGGCGTGCCGTGCTCACTGGCCAGCCTGGGGCTCGCCCTCTAGCTGCCACATCCTGAGATGGCTCAGAGGGACCGTGCACAGCCTGCACACGGCACCGACACGCATTCATGTGCAACTGCCACGGAACACGGCAGAACATCAGTCTGGGAAACGGAGCAGGTCACTCCAAGTGTTACCACCCAACCCGACGGCCGGGGCCAGCAGCCAATCAAGCGTGCCTCCCACACTCAACCCGGGGAGCTTGGGGCTGTACAGGGCTCACTCTGCTAAGTTTATTCACTTATTTTGAGAGGGACAGACACAGCACGAGTTGGGGAGGGGCAGAGAAAGAGGGACAGAGAGAGAGATTCCCAAGCAGGCTTTGTGCTGCCAGCGCAGAGCCTGATGTGGGTCTCGAACCCATGAAACCGCAAGATCATGACCTGAGCCGAAACCAAGAGTTGGATGCTAAACGGACCCAGCCACCCAGGCGCCCCCTGCAGGTGCATTTCTAACTGCTCATCAAAAAACTTCTGCAAGTCAGGGGCACCTGGGTGCTCAATCTGTTAAGCATCTGACTCTTGGTTTCGGCTCAGGTCCTGATCTCACGGTTTCTGAGATTGAATCCCCACATCAGGCTCCGTGCTGACAGTGTAGGCCCTGCTTGAGAATTCTCTCTCTCCCTCTCTCTCTCAAAATAAATAAAGTTAAAAAATATATTAAAAAAAACTTCTGCAAGTCGAGTTTTGTCTTTTATTTAACAAACAAACAAATTGTACTCTAACGTACATGTATTTTTAAGTACCTAACTTCTCAGGTGTCTGAGCTGAGATGAGGTGGCTCAGGAAACGGCTCCTCTTCCCTGGAGTGAACCCCCGCCGCTGCCCCCCACCCCCCGAGCTTCTTTGCCAAAGTGACACGCTGATGTGTCAGAAACTTGGCGTCAGCTAAAAATGCTTCATTTTCTGGGGTGGGATCAGCTAATAATACTCAGAGAGGGAACGTTTTGCTCTCCCTTCTTAGGCGTATCAGACAGGGCAATTTGAGAAAACTTACAATGATGTGTTAAGTACCTCCACGGGTGTTCTAGGTTCTGAAATGAGCCACCTACGGAGCCGCTGGTGCAGGAGAGAGAGGCTTGAGGACCACTCACCCCCGGGCACAGCCAGCTGTGGAGGATGGGCACTGCCTGCGAGCCTGGGCCCCCCAGTTACTAAGAGGACTGGCAGAGCACAGGTCCAGGAGGGACTGTTCGTTGGGTGGCTGGCCGTAGCCAAGGCCACCTGTGCACCTGTGCTTACAGTCGACAAGCAGTAGGACCCACTTACGGGCCAGCACTGTTGTGGCTTCAGATGCTAACTCATTTAGCCAGCACACCAATCCTGTTATTGGCCTGTATGTTACAGGCGAGGAAACCACAGCAGGGAGGTACCTTGCCTAAGGTCACGGAGCCTAGCAGAGCGGCCGAGAGCATGGGCCCTGGAGCCACAGTGCACGGCCTCAGGTCCACAGACCACGGTCTCTGTGCTCTGCGGTGGTCACTCAGTGAAAAACATCATGTCGGTCAGATTATTGAGCTCTCCACCAGCGTGGCTTTCTCTTCCCGCCCTCCTGTCCTTCTCACACGTCGCACGGAAGGCCACCTAGTAATTAACAGCCATGTATTCTGTGATTATGAAGACCACAGAGTGTCTTCTTGTCTCTTTGGTGTTTGTCACTCAAAGGATCAAGGTTGAGCTGGACATAGGAGAAAAGCTGAATCTAAAACAGTCATGGGGTGGCCAAGGCTTGTCACGCACGTGCTGGGGCCTTTGCATGGGGGGAGGGCTGTGGGGGATGTGAGGGATGTTGGGTCACAGACCCAGCTGCAGACCTGGACACGAGTCAGAGGCCCGTCACCGCCTTGAGCAGACTGTGGGCCAGCTCTCCGGCAGGACGCTTTCCTGGGGGAGAAAGTGGGCAAGGAGGGGGGTCCCCAGGAGGGGTCTTTGGCCGGGTGTCTTCTGGGGAGGTCAGCAGTGTATGCAGACTTCTTGGGGCCACGATTTGGAAGCCTCGAGAGATGGCTTACAAAGATAAAAAGATACTTGCTCGTGTGTGGGGTCGCCGCACATTCAGAGAGTGGACAACTGTCAGGCCAGAAGGGTGAGGAAGTCTCCCCCCGAAGGAAGGTTCTGCCTGGCGACCACCATGGCTCTTCATACTGTCCTATGCACTTGCAACGTTCATTTTGCTAAACATATCTAATAGGGGTCAGTAGGATGAGGATAAACACTTCAAATGCTAATGGGAAAAACATTAAGTATAGATCTTTTCAGATTTAGGAATTTCTATGCTGTGCCAAAGATCACACACACACACACACACACACACACACACACACACACCAGGAAAATGGGGTTTCACAGGGCTGCGTGCCAGCAGCCAGTTATGAGACCTTGTCTAAATTATTTAACCTCTGGGGTCTCTGGGTTTTTGCTTTTGTTTTTTTGCAATTGTTCTCTTTAAGAAGGACCCGGGAGTCTCTCCCTGGTGGAGAAAGCAGGCTGCAGTCATTTGCTGCGAGAGACAGAGGTGCTGATTCATCAGTGCGGCTCCTGGATGAGAGACAGTGATGGGGAAGAGGGCGGCTAAGAGGGACAAGGTGGAGGGGGTTGCCCCCATCTTTTTCAAGCAATAGTTAAAACAAGAATTCCATCGCTCAAGAAGCATGAGACAGATCAGAATGAACACTTGGACGTTTACTTGTATTGGGGTTCATACTGCTTTGAGGAACTGATTTATTCATGAACCAGGAATGTGACTGCGGTCAGAACCCCAGTTCAAGATCACCCCCCAGACCTTCCTAATATGTGCCACACGTGCACCTCACTCTCGATGACCGAAGGGGAAGGGCATGGTCCTGATTGGCAGACACTTGATCTTTAGTGGATCTGCAGAAACTAAAGAGGACAATTCTGACAAAAAGCCCAATCAAAACGGCATGCTTCATTTGCCATTCTTTTGAGCCCTTGTACTTTTTTTTTTATGGCTTAAGGAGGATTTCTATCATCTACCTTTTACAGCCTCAGTAAGGTTATTAAAAAAACAAACAGGAACTGAAGCATAACGCTCAGGGGAAATCATGACTAAAATAACATGAAATAAATACATGAAATGAATTTAGAGGTATCATTTCTACTCTAACATTTTTTTCACTTTCTGTTGGAAAACAAACTGGTTTATGTATCGACACCCTCCCTCGTTCTCAAAGGGTTTTAAGACAAAAAACGGGGGTGGGAATAACGTTTCTGAAGTGCCGTGAACTGGCCCACCATCAACGCTAACAGCCGGATGGCACCTAAATGCCACCTCGCTTCAGAATCCACGGTGCTGTCTTGGGGAAAGACAGAAGAGACGACAAGCGGTTCGGATTCAGACGGAAACGGGACTCCGGCGTGCACAAGTTTTCTAGCAATCTCAGATGAACGGCTTCGTGAGGTCTTGCAAAGTACTGAGCTCTCAGATGATAAGACACTCGGAAATTTCACCAACGTGGTGTGTGGCTCGCCTGTCCTATCAGATATATTAACCAGCTTTACCTGATCACGTTAACAATAACAAATGCTTTTCTGATGTACATATTTGAAAGTATTCGGGGCAATTGCTAATCACAGTGGTAGTGACAACCTGGGTCTCCCAGTCTGCGAGTGTATGTGCCTATGAGTGTGTAGATGTATGTGTGAGGCTGCATGTAAGTCTGTGTGCGTGAGTGTGTGGGGGTGCGTGCGAGTGTGGCTGTGGGGGTGTGGGTGAGTGGGTCCAGTCCTTTACACAGTCGCGATGTCTCACGTCCGTGGGAGCCTCGGGCCGCAGCCTGAGAAGTTTTTGCAGAAGTATCAGTGATCCTGTGGAATCACCTGCTAATTCATAAACGTCACTTCTTATAAGCAGCAGGTAAGGAGTGAGTGTTCGTAGCAGGTTTATGTCTCTAAGGGTTTCTTTCTCATCTTCCGGAGATTAAGTGTAGAACTCCTACATTAGGCATTAAGCACATCGCTTTGATCTGAATACCGTGAGCCAACGTATCTTTAGGAACCATATGCATTTCTAAGCAGTCTTTACTTAAAGCCTTTCATGTTTTTGAATATTCAAGTATTTAACGCTTAGAAGCGTCAAGTCAAAAGAACCGTCTTCACCACATTACCCTTCGTAGAGCTAAGGTGTTAATAGGCAATATTAGCGAATAGGAGCGATGTGTGAAAATACGGATGAGTCGTCACCACCAGGTCCTGGAAAACATTTCCAACAGGAAGAACAACAAAATCATTTCGGTGTCACGCTGCCTTTAGGGGAGTGCACTCAGGGCTTCTAGCTTCACGTCATTCAAGAGGAGGACGAGGAACCAGAACAAGAATATACGATGATAATAGTATGACACTGTCAACAAAATAGATACTTTTTACAAATATTTTTGCTCTACACTTTACCTCTATGGGATTTTAAAAGAGCTCTTTTGGGGGACAAGAGGGGGAAGTTGTCAAAGAATCATTTATGTATTCTGTCCCTCTGTGGAGGATGGCTGTGCATTACCGGGCTTGTGGTTCTATGTTCACTAGATTCTTCTGGGCTCACTGGTCTAGCACTAGGCCAGCACAGAGTAGATACTCAGGGTGCCTGCCTCGGATGGAGCAGGTGAATCCTTACTGAGCCCTGAGAAGCAGGTCTGATGAAGACATAAATAACTAAGGCTCCCCAAACTGCTATTTACTTAGCTTATTTATTAACGTGTCTTCCTTCCTGCACTGTGGCATCAGTATTAGAGCCCCCTGCGGCCTCTGAGGCCCTGTGTGCTCTGTTTAACTGGGTGGGGACAGCCACCTGCTTGGCAGAGCAGACTCGAGATATATCTGGGGGCTCTGGCTGTGTTTGCCCAAACTCAGAGGCAAGCACGCACCAGGAGGCCACATGCAGTCAGAGGGGTTCAAAGAAGCCCCACACAAGGGGAGAGGCACCCCCCTGCCCTGGGACGGGAGGTGCAGGAGGAGGCTGAGACTGGACTGAAGGGGAGGGTGGGAGCGTGGGCCACACGGTCTTGGGACGCAGGCCTTAGTAGCTTCCCCGTGAGGGCTGTGGTACGGGTGTGTGTCTATCCCGCTCACGGAGAGGCGCTCAGTCTGGTTCAGCAACACCCACCCTCTGAAAGCAGGCACACCGAGAGGTACTCTCCCCAAGAAAGTTCTGGGCCCAACCTCGCCTCTATCTGAGCAGGCTCTCATTCAGAGTCTTGCCCAAACCAACAGAAGGATTTTGTCCTGTAACTTGGAAGAAAAATAAAAACAAACACAGAGAAACAAGAAGAACGACAGAAGAGAAACAGGAGGTGGGGAAGGGGAAGGGGAAGGGGAAAAAGACAGAAGGAGGTTTGGGATTAAATGGCTCCTCGTGAGGAATATTCCGGCATTCCTCCCGAGCCCTCTCCTGGGTCAGCTACAGGCACTTAAGAAGTTTCCCTGCTGAGTTCTATTGGGAATTTGGAAGAGGTCAGCCTTTTAGGATACACGTCACGTAGAACTTTCTAGATACAAATCAACATCTTGGTGCTGCATGTGGAGGCGGGGGCTTGGCATAGATACACATCTAGGAAAATGCATCCGTGCCTAGAGTTCCCAAATGCCACCCACTCCGTTAACCTCACATCACTTTTTGAGGATACATGATGTTTTAAACAGCTGTGCACACCTGTGACAGCATAAGAGGAGAGGCAAGAACAGGACGACGGGGGGAAAGCAGACTGTGTCCACTGAGAAAGATGTGCCCTCCGTAGCCTGTATCCCACATTAGGAGGAGGGCCTGCTAATCCCAGCACACATCCTTTGGGGGCAAACTCAACAGCTCCTTTAGCCCTCTTACCTCCGTCCATCAGGTTGGCCCAGTAAATGACTCTGAACCCCTGGAGAATTCCATTCAAGGCTTCCTTGGAAAGTGTGGACCAGGATATTGATATGCTTTCTGGTGACGTTGCTATGGCTTGGACATTTTCAGGGGGGTAACTGGGCACTGAAATTAAACAATTAGAATCTGTAACAACCGTGGGAGGTTTAACTGGCAAAGCAATACCGAATAAGCAACATTAGTTTAACATTGCAACGTGCAAGGAAAAGAAAAAAATCGCACTCAATCCACAAAATTAAGGGAAAAAAACCCCGAGTACCACTACCCTATGCAAATATTATAACTCCGTAAAATGTAAAATAATATGAGTTTATGTAAAATAATATGAGTCTATGTCCTAACATACTTCCATAGTCTCCCTTTCTGAGTTAATTGCTTCACTTTGAAGGAGGCTGGACTGGGACTGGGGAATGGGGAACTCTTCTGATATTACTGCATGAGTAAAACACCATAGCTTGTCCGATTTATTTCCCCATCACTCTTGTAAGTGACCCTCTGTATTTAGATGCATCTGGCATGTAAATTGGAAGCCTAGCTATTGGCAAGTGCTACAGTGCAGACATGTAGTCATATAGCTTATTCACTGTCCCCCTCTTCCCAGGCCAGCCTCCCCTTTCAAAAGTATAATATTTTGTCAGAGGATAGAGGGAGAATGGATTAAGACAGAGGCTGGTGGGGCGCCTGGGTGGCGCAGTCGGTTAAGCGTCCGACTTCAGCCAGGTCACGATCTCGCGGTCCGTGAGTGCGAGCCCCGCGTCGGGCTCTGGGCTGATGGCTCAGAGCCTGGAGCCTGTTTCCGATTCTGTGTCTCCCTCTCTCTCTGTCCCTCGCCCGTTCATGCTCTGTCTCTCTCTGTCCCAAAAATAAATAAACGTTGAAAAAAAAAAAAAAAAAAGACAGAGGCTGGAAGGATGTCTGAGGTCTTGTTTTCTTCACATTGAGTTTATGCAAAGCTTAAATGGCCTGGCTGGGAGAAGGGACAAAGTATCAACAGAAACACACACATCGGTGCACCATGAGCATTGAAGTGAAAACCAAAAGGCATACATAACCATGATTGCAAAAGACCATGGAGTCGGAAAGAAAAATCCCAGTTTTAGGGTTCCTGGTTTTGTAAGACTTCTCTCCCTGTAAAAATGGTCGGAAGTTATGGATGCAAGTCCCCAGCGTGCGAAGTTGTCGCCTTAAAAATCTACACTTAGTGTGACAATGAACCCCATGCCTTATCTCTGCCCCTAACCTTGGGCCTCTGGACACCGTTCTCTATTGCTTTTCAAGCACGACTGGAAGGCATGGGAGAAGGGTGAAGTAACTCCTCATGGTCACCAGGGGGTGCTCGGTCACCGTGAGATTTGCTCCAGGACCCTGCTCATTCCTTTCTCTGGTGCAGAGTGGTTGAAAATAGAAAGCAATCCAAAATAATAGTAATAATAATAATGATAATAATAATAATAATATAAGAAGAAGAAGAAAAATAAGAAAAGAAATAAAGAAAAATCCCCTTTAACATTGATTTGGAAGAAATTCTTAGAAAATCAGATTTCTACATCCTAGTCGGTCCTAGGGAGAGCCTTGGATGCACTCGGGAAAAGCCCAATTCTCCTGCTTGGAATGATTGAGATGCTGGAGAGGAACAGATGTGGGCTCTGCAGTCAAGGGTGAGACCCAGTCCTTGCAGCCGGTGAGTGAATTAAGGCAAGTTTCCCTGGAACCCCCAGTCCCCGGCCCGGGCCTGGCACCTTTGTCACGGCAGAGCCAGCAGGAGCCAGGCTGTCGGGGGCCACAGTGGCCACCAGACCAGAGCAGACGCTTGAGGAAGGAAAGGTCCGAGCGGCCGCCTCCAGAACCTACCATCCTCGAGGGTGGTGGTGATGATTTCCTGAGAAGAAGGTCCCGTCCCGGCCCGGTTGCAGGCCTGCACTACCAGGCCGTACTGGGTGAACTTATTGAGGTTGTCCAGGGTGTAAATCTCACTGTCCCCAGTGGTGTCGATACTGATAATGTTGAATTGGAAGTTGCCCCCGGTGCTGTACTCGCGGTAACCTATCTGGTAGCCACGGATAATCCCATTTTGCAAATGTTTCTTGGGAGCCTGAAGAGAAGAAAAGAACGCACTAAGGAAAACTTGAGAAGGACAGGAGGGAAGCCCGCACCCACCCGCCTCTTAGGGAAGCGGAATACAGTCGGACGGCCATGGTGATGAAGGTAGGAGGTGTCCTAACAGGAGTCGAGACAGGGATGTTTGCAGTGAGCTCATGCGCAGCCGCCCTTGGCCGCGTACTCCTCCTGGGGGTCGGAAACACCACGTACGCATGTGGTGCCCCAGGTCCACCAGCCGCCACACAGGGACACCAATCTTCACACCTTCACCCAGCAAAATCTACTGAGTAAGAGCTGCTCTGACAGGGAGCAGAAATGATTTTTTGTTTTATTTTATTAAAAAAATTTTTTTTTAATTTTTATTTATTTTTGAGAGAGAGAGAGAGAGAGAGAGAGAGAGAGAGAGACAGAGTGTGAGCAGAGGAGGGGCGGAGAGAGAGGGAGACATAGAACCCGAAGCAGGCTCCAGGCTCTGAGCTGTCAGCACGGAGCCCGATGTGGGGCTCCAACACACAAACCGTGAGATCGTGACCTGAGCCAGAGTCGAACCCCTAACCGACTGAGCCCCCTAGGTGCCCCCAGAAATGAGTTTTTAAAACAAGGTCCCTGCCCTCGTGGAGCTTCCACTTTAATGGAATGTTCCAGAATAAAGGTGTTTCCAATTGAGAGCTGCATGTGAAGGGAGTCCAAAATGACAAGAAGGCAGACTTCTTTCCTTAAGGCACAAATCGTTTTGGAATCATTTCATGGGGATGCAACCTGGGCAGGGGTGAGGCTATAGTTGGCTAGTCTCTGCTAATGACAGAGGGTCTGCTGAGTCGAAGACAGAACATGTTAGCCAACATCTTGGATTTTTAAAAGAAGCCAAACTCTTTACAATTATAAGAGCAACACAACGGTGATTTTGCAGGGAGGTTTTGCAGACTTTCAGGCAGTCAAGAGATACTTGTGTGCAAGTGTACATATATGAGTATTTGTATTATGTCTGCGTGTGCATCATGTGTGAGCACAAGTGTGTATGTGAGTGTATGTGCAAGCGTGTATGTGTATTTGTGCTATGTCTGTGTGTGAGTACATGTGTGTTTGCATACGAGTGTGTGCAAGTGTGTATGTGTGCATATTTGTGTTTTGTCTGGTGTGCGTGTGAGTATCTGTGTGTCTGTATTTCACTACAAACCGTGGGCTTAGAGCCCTCAGGAGCATGAGGACTTTCTCTGTCCCCCAAGTGCTGACAATCCAATTGGAGAGAGGGAGTAAACACTTAGGAAACCAGAGAGACTCTCAAGTGTCGAGTGTCCGGCCCTGGATGCGAAGGCCAGCAGGCGTCCAGAAAGCGGCGAACTCGGAGCGGTTGGAAGGGGCCGTTCCCTGTGGACTTGGAAGGGTGGCCAGGGCTCGGGCCTGGGAGGTGAGGACATAGTGCGAGGTGCCTGCAGAAAGCGGCTGGGAGAGGCAGGGTGGCCGCAGGAGAGCAAGGGTGTCCAGCACAGGGCAGCCAGGAATGGTGGCTAGGGAGCAGATGGGGTGGGGCTGGCTGGTGAGCTAGTCCTTCATCAAGGGCAAAGCGCGAGGCAGCGGCATCCACACAG
Source organism: Herpailurus yagouaroundi (assembly GCF_014898765.1). Lineage (NCBI taxonomy): Eukaryota > Metazoa > Chordata > Mammalia > Carnivora > Felidae > Herpailurus > Herpailurus yagouaroundi. The sequence continues at coordinate 5,739,686 of NW_024412403.1, read as the reverse complement.
GGAGAAGGCAGAAGGAGGTTCTGGGCAGCATTAATGAATTTCAGCAAATATTGATGAATTGCCTAATAGGCACCCTCCCAGTGGGATTAGATACCGCAGGTTACGTTGGAGTGTTAGTCTGAGCTATAGAGGAGCAGTAAAATCACATCTTTTAAAGTAAGTTTGCTCATATTTGGTTTTCTTGGATTGCAGATGTCTTCCTCAACAAGCAGTCTGATTTCAGGCAAATACGTAGATCCGATAGAGATCGACGAAACAGGCATGTAAACCAGTGCATTCATAGTCACCGTTGGATCCTGACTCGAGATCCTTTTTATAAGCACAGCTCTATGCAATCTTGTTTTTCCAGTGATGAGCTATGACTTTTCACTTTGTATGAAATCGGATCGAAAGATTTTAGATTTTGAGAATTTGATGACATGGAAATTGTTTTACCACAACCCCTGAGTGGCATTTATATCATTTAATTAATTAATGAAATTAATTTCCCTGCAAGAGTCATCTCTAAGTCAAATTTAAAACAGGTATTTCTTTTATTTCATGTAGTTTTTAAATGTTAAATACAGCATGGGGCGTCTGGGTGGTTCAGTTGGTTAAATGTCTGACTTCGGCTCAGGTCATGATCTCACGGCTCGTGAGTTAGAGCCCCGCGTTGGGCTCTGTGCAGAGAGCTCGGAGCCTGGAGCCTGCTTCTGGTTCTGTGTCTCCCTTTCTCTCTCTGCTCCTTCCCTGCTCATGCTCTGTTTCTCTCTCTCAAAAATAAATAAACATTAAAACATTTTTAATGTTAAATACAGTGACCCAAATATAAATGATATATATTTTTTAAGATTAGGTTTAGACTCATCAAATATTCTAATTTTTCAAGTGACTCACTGTGTAGGTTTAAGACCCCTTCAGACACTAGGTCAGGATCTCAATACGGTGGTTACGCATCGGATCAAGAAGCGAGAGAGGGAATAAAGGCAATTTCCAACAGAATACGTTTACATAGCTCGGCAACCAATTTAGCTAAACCTTCCAGAAGTAGAGGAACCTGCTTGCTGACTTTTAGCTCCTCGGGTTTGGGAGATTAATCATGCCTGTGATCTGGCTGCATGGGTAGGGTGGAGAAATCTTCCTTTTTTCCCTCCCATGGGTAAGAATACATTCTAACTAGCATAATTATGTTAGACATTTTTAAATCAAAGAAACATTTAACAAATCACATGAAGAGAAAGCATTGCTTGCATGCGCAAAACCAAGACAAAATTCTAACTATATCAGGCAGAGTTTATGTTTTATCATTATTTTGTATGCTGAGCAGTCAGATTTCAACTTAGGGATGTGTTTACATGAAAGAAATCCTTGGAAACACTGAAAAACTCTTACCTTTTTACAAATCCATAGAAACAGGATTTTTGTACATTCAGTATAGGAAATGTTAGGGACTGTGGTGCGCATTCCAAAGTGTTTTGAAAGTGACCCTGGAGATTCTCTCTGATTTGAATGGGCAACAGGCCAGTGGGGACGGGGGGTGTGGAACAGTGGTGGCCCCTGAATCCATTTGTCTGGCAATGAGCTTCACATCATCCCAAGGCAAGTTAGTACATAATACCCTTTACTTTCAAGTTTGTTTGCAATGATGCTTTAAACATCTGAGCCTTGGAGCATGTGTTGACCTGGGATAAAGGTAGATGTATGTAAAGAAGAAATCCTAATGTGGAAGATGGTTTCAGAACCATCAACCAGTTTGATGTTAAATAGCATCAAATTGTGATCGAAAAAAAATGTTTTCATTTGTTTAATGAAACTAAATGAATGGAGTTAACGGTGGAAGAAAGGAAAAAGAGGAAATCAGGTAGAGATCTTGAATCTGGGTTGCAGGTTACTGAAGAAGGCAAATTTCCTAAGAAACCACTTCGATCATGCCCCTTCTCTCCAAATCTCAGCTGTACCTGTAGTTGAGATTTAACAAGGATGTTCCTGGACGTTCCCTGATGACCTAGGGTTCTCTCGGGCTGGTGAACAAGCACGGAAGTGCTAACTCTCTTCCATTTTCCCATCTCGATGAGCCTCTCCCTGCTGCTCCCCCGCATCAGAGACTACTCCTCTCCCTCCTCTGTCAAAACCCAACTCATTCTCCACCGCCAGCTCATCGGTTTCCTTCGACTGCCTCCCTGCCTCCATCCACGTTCTCTCTCCTTCAGCCTCTGGTTCTCTCTCCTTCAGCCATCGGCTCAGCAAGAACTGATCACTTCCATCCCCTCCTGCGGCCACCGGTCTGTATCGAATGTTGGTTTCCAAGGACTTGAATGCAAGCTCCAAGCGCACAAGGATTCCCACAAGCATGCCTGAAATCTCACCCACTCACTCGTCTAAAACGGAACTTCAGCACAGGGGACATTCTCAGAAAATGTTACGGTAGATGCAGAAGAGAAGGGTTTTGAGCACAGATGAGGCTCAACAAAAGTGACGGGTAGGAATGACCTCAGTTGCAGGGTTATAATCTGACTGGGTCCAGGGATAATGGGAAAGGCTTAAAGATGGACGAGATGCCCGGAATCAGGAATCACGATAGAGGCCTGATCAGAGGCCTGGATGAGCCAGTACGGAAGGAGGTCTCAGGAGCACCGTGCAACTTAGATTCAAGCTGAGAGCTGGCTTCCACGTGGTCACTTAGTGTGGCAGCTCACGCATCAGGATGAGAGATCCAGGCAGGATTTGGAAGGGTCCGGCTTCATTTTCCAGGCCTCGTTAAAGCAGCAAATAGCATTCAAAGAACCAACTTATTTGGACAAAGTGATCTTTTTATTTTCCTTCTTAAAACAGGTATTCCACAAAGTTTGCTCACTTCCTTAGCCAGCTGATGGGCTACATGTTTTCATAATAAGGATCACTTGAGGCGCCTGGGTAGCTCAGTTGGTTAAGCAGCTGATTTCAGCTCAGGTCATGATCTCACGGTCCATGGGTTTGAGCCCCGCGTTGGGCTCTCTGCACTCAGAGCCTGGAGCTCCCTTTCTCTCTCTGCTCTTCCCCCACTTGTGTTTTGTGTTTTTTTCTCTTTCTCTTTCTCTCAAAAACAAACAAATAAATAAATAAGAACATTAAAAAATATACAATAAGGATCACTTAAGGCAGACCCACAGATTTAGAGCAAACCTCACCTGCCAACCAGTCCTCTTAATACATATTAAAGGAAGATTCTGGAGAGTAAGTGAATGGAAAAATGAAGAAAAAAAGAACAAAGGAAGGAAGTCTAAAGTGGAGGAGGGCCCCCTTCACTCTATATTGTAGAATTCAACATTCTGAGTCCCTTTCCGCACTGGAAGATGTTGTTATTTACGGACGGCTCTGATTTACGGGGGGTTCTGTTCCTACCTTCTCTCAAACCCGTCAGAGTGTGCTACAGTTCCACGAGAAAGCCCTTCTCTATTCACTATTGCGTTTCTCATGTAGGGGTTAATTATTTTTCCACGTTGAATACTACTCTTCCTTTCATTTGCCTTTGGATCCAGTAATGAGCCCGGTTTCCTTCCATGTGCCTCATTTATCTGCCATCTGGGGTACTCTGTCCCCTTTCTGGCCCTGGCATTTTCTTCCTCCTTTAGTCTCCCTAAACAGCCTTCTTTCATCCTTCTAGGCGCCCTTTCTCCAGCCTCCGATCCCCCCCTGCCAACCCCCGCTTCCTTTAAGAAACTGTCTCTTTTGATCTCCATGACAACAGTAGCACCTTGTCAATGGATCTGTGTGGTTTTGCAAGTGCCAGTATTTTATGCATTCATCCAAATCAGCCTGGGAGCCGCAGTGGCAGATGTAGAGGTCTTTAAAAAGTTGGTAAAAACAGGGATGTGCAAATGCTCACAGCACCATCAAGGACGTGAGTGATGAGAACAGGCATCTCTTCTTTAGAAAACCACTAGCCGGGGCCTGTTTCTGGCACGCTCCCCTCCCCCTTCCCACCACAGGTGAATGGACTCTGCTCACAGCCAGGATTCACCTGCCGGCCAACCATGAGAGCTAAAACCTCTACCGCAGACTTCTGCATTCCAGGAACACCACATTGCTCAGGCATGTTGAGTAACTCAGGTGAAAAATGAATCGCAAATTTTCCTTTTAGATTGCTCCAAATTCACTTAAAATGAAACCTGTCCTCATTTCCCTTTATTACAGGGATGGCGTTCTGTCTTTTCTCGTGTTCGTTCATGTTATCCCTCCAGCCCCCTTCCCTGCTCCCCACCATAAATAGCAGCTACTCAGTAAGCTTGCGCAGTGAACGGATGCATTAAATAGAGCAGTACGGGCTGGTGCCTCTCCCATACAAGTGGACACCTGCAAGCGAATCCGTGATTAAAGCAGAGCACTGTGCTTGTGGTGCCCAAGGTTGGCACTGGGTAGCATGGAAGGGAAAAGAGAGAGGTGCCTTTTCCCATTGTGGGCAAAAAGGTTCCCGAGAAGGAACACTTCACCTGAGCCTAGAGGAAGACCAGCCATTGCTGGAATGCAGTCGACCTTCCCTGCTGCACCCAGGGGAGATCACAAGAGATGACCCCGGAAGGAATACCTCCGAGGGACCCTTCAGGAGGGATCTGTGATGACTGTGGGGGTGGGGATGTCTGGAGTGGGGAGAAAGCTAGGGAATCCCCTCTGAATCAGAAACCCGCTGAGGGGTAGAGGTGGTGATCTGTGTTTTCACAAGCCCTTCAGGGCATCCTGATGTATGCTCAAGCCTGAGAACCACTGTTGTTGTCTTGGGGAGTCTTTACAGAGTTGAATATTGGCCTTGCTTGGGATGGACAATGTAGTTAAACAACCACTGATTCCTCAAATTTCAGGTCACTAATAACCCATTTTCCTGGTCTCTCTGTGGAACCAAAGGGAACACAAGCAAATAATGACTGTCAGACCTTCACAGTCCCGTGAGTGGCACAGCGGGGAAGGGGCTCTGCTTCACATGCAGCCTCAGTTGGAGGGGGACCACGCCTTGCTGCACAGACCCCTGGCTGAGCAGCCGCTCTGAGTAAATGGATGGTGGGTTTTGAGGAAGCGATGTCCAAGAGAAGAGGTCTGCATCTTGTCTCTGTCTGCACGAAATACAGTGTCCACGCCGTGTGTCTCCTATGAGGGATACACATGGCCACGTGGCACCCTCCCCAAAAGTTACTGTCATCCAGTGGTCAGGACAGAATGAAGGGTCACATGTTGTGACATACAAAGTAGACATGTGATCTGCCCATGAGATGTGCTTTGGAACACAGAGGCTATTCAGTTCAGGGCTGAGAAATTGACAGCGAATGACAGAACTCTGAAATACACACAGTATTGAGAGGCCAGGAACTCTGACTTGTAGCTGGTACTTACTATTCCAGTCAGATTTGGCAGCTGGGGAAGAGGCAGGGGCCAAGCGTATGCGCAGGCTTGGAAAACACATGTAGAATTTTAGAAACAGGCTCTTACAATTTTATGGGATCAAATTGAGGTTAACTATTGCATAACAGGACTTCATTTATTTACTTTCTGAAGTGTGGGGTGGCTCTCATTTCATTCATTCATTCACTCAGTCATTCATTCATCCAGCCAATAAACATTTGTTAATCGCTCCTCTTGCTGGGTTCCCTCCCTTTTCGGAATGTCACTGTCCTTTCCATCCTACACTGTCTGATAACCACACACAGCATTTCTCACCAGCCAGAGAGGCTTATCCAATGGTTTCTACCAAAGACCTAACAAAGGAATTCACAGCACATACGCAGACCCTACTTGATTTTATATGTACTGGCTCTGAGAGCTGGTCTCCAGAATATCCCACATTTAATGTCAGGGCCTCTAGATGTCTAGATGTTTCTGAGAAACAGAGTTGGCCAGAAGGGTGATGACTCACAGTGTCCCAGAGTCTGCGAGTGGAGTCTGTTGGAGAGAAATGGCATGGAGAATGAAGGTGCCCAGGTTCATACGAGGGAAAGAGCAGGGATAGAGTGGGGAGGGGTGCAGGAGACATCTCCGTTGGCCACAAGGGATGTAGCCAGGGCCCAGCCAAGAAAGAATGAACCTGGAGACTGTGATGTTTGGGGAGACAGGTCCCACCTGAGTGTCTAGGCATTGTGCAGGCAATGGGGATGTAGAGGGAAAGGAGTTTTGGTTAGGATGTTGAAAGAGAACGTGTACCAGTTTGTGAACATAGGGCTGGGACCCCAACTGTTTAGCATCACCTGAGTCATCTCAAAGGGCTTGGGTCCTCCTATGCGGACTAGAGGGTGACAACCTGGGCTACCTCCCCTGTAGGTAATGGGAGCCCCTGGGGATGGTAGGGTGGCCAAAGAGATCTGGGGGCACAGTTGGTCCAGATCTGCTAAGCAAGTGCAAAAGGCAGTGTTTTCAAAGGTATTAGAGTCTTTGTAGAGAAATGGCCTGCCTCAACCATACGAAGAGTTGCTTCTGTCAGTTTTTGTAACTTTTGTCATGTATTTTCTATCCAGAAGAACCAAAGAAGATCCGAACTTCAGAAGGAAGTCCTTCAGTGCTTTAAATCTTGGTTCAAAGAGCCAAGTGACAGGAAGCTTATTTGTGATGTGTTCCAATTGCATACGGCTGCTTCCCAGGCGTTGCCTTCTTCAGTAAAGCACGGTTGACAAACTATGGTCCAGGGGCCAAGTCTCTTTGGGCATTTCTTCTATATGGCCCTTAGCTAAGAACGTATACACTTTTTACATCTTTACATGGCTGCAAAATTCAAAGGAGGGAGAATATTTTGTGGCGTGTGAAAATTACGTGAGCTTCAAAGGTCAGTATGTCTAAGTAAAGTTTTACTGGAGCTTGGCTGCACTCATTTGGCTGTCTGCTTCTGCCCTCCAGTGGCAGAGCTAAATGGTTACGACAGAGGCTATAGGACTCACAAGGCTGGAAGTATTTACTCTTTGGCCCTTGACAGAAACGGCATACAGACCCCTGTGGGACACAATGTTCTGGACTGAATCAACGTGCAGGGTAGAATTCATGGGTTGCGCTGGGGTTGGAGGCGGGGCGGGGATGGGAGGTGAGCAATGGTGTGAGGAGACGCACCTCTGTGACAGGAGGGTCTGAGAGGGGCCAGGGTTTGGGCTGAGTGTTTGATGGAGTCAGTCCTCCTTCTTGCGGGGATGGCAAAGTTCTAACTGGGGTCCTATGAGAAGAGCAGCAGTGCCTGCATCAACAGTGGGCTTTCGATGATGGATTTAGTATCGACCATCTACACTTTATGTCATGATTGAAGCATATGGCCCATTGCTTCCACAGAGCTATTAAACTTGGCTTCTTATTTGTGCTTTGGTAATGAAAGGCACTGGCCTCAACTGAAGGACCTATGGGCATGAACACTCACGAATGGATAATGGAGGAGAAGTGTTGAGAGAATGTTCAGTAGGATAGTCTCCCCTGTCAGGAACATGCTATCCTGGACATGGGACCCCCAAGGGACCAGTCTGGTTCTCAGATGGGGGATGAGGCCGACACATGCCCAAATGCAAAGAGAGCCACAGGTCCTGTGTTGACCCTGGAGTGACCCTGCACATTCTATACCTCATACTTTCCTTCCTTGGGGATTCTGACTTCCAGAAGTCAATAATATGCCTCCTGAATTCTTCTGTTATGTATACAAAAACAGGGCTTATTTTCAACTTTAGATGGTTAACTTCCAGAAAAAACACAAAAAAATGATAATATACCTTTAAAGGGTAGAATTGTTTCATTGCCCATATTTCTGTGATTACTCAAAGCACATAGCATTTTTATTTTACATCTCAACTTAAACTTTTCAAAAGCATGTGCTAACGGGAGGAAACCATCACAAGAATTGAAAGAACGTAAAACTAGTTTTCAAAGAGATTTCTACAAAGAGGAGCTGGCTTTAAAAAAAAATTATACGGGGGGCGCCTGGGTGGCGCAGTCGGTTGAGCGTCCGACTTCAGCCAGGTCACGATCTCGCGGTCCGTGAGTTCGAGCCCCGTGTCAGGCTCTGGGCTGATGGCTCGGAGCCTGGAGCCTGTTTCCGATTCTGTGTCTCCCTCTCTCTCTGCCCCTCGCCCGTTCATGCTCTGTCTCTCTCTGTCCCAAGAAATAAATAAACGTTGAAAAAAAAAATTAAAAAAAAAAATTATACGGGATAGAGTTGATTGGTTACATCTTACTGCATTTAGTTAAATGCATTTGTAGTGGTGAAATGAATCTGAAAGCATACATTGTGTTTTTCTGTTTGCTTTCATGTTATCCTGAACATAGAATGTGGAAACTGGATACAGGACAGTCTCCTACAGCAATTGGCTCATGCTGTCCTGGCCAGAGTTCTTCCTGAAACAGACCACAAAGAACTTTGTCCAGCCTGGTTTTAAATGATAAAAGCAGCGTCATATTTCTTCCTTTGCCTTAAGAGACATGTCCAGGACATTACAGGTGTCGTCTGATGTCTGTGCAATTCTTGGTCGGACATGTGTTCCTTTATTTGTTTGATTTTTTCATTCTAACATAGGTGCCCCATTTATTAACTTAACTACCTTATTTGATTTCTCTGATAAGATGAGAAATGTCATCAGCAAGATGGCTTAATGACTGCTCTCTAGGAAAATCAGGCAAATAAAATGGTGTATCTTCATTCACTCACTTGATGGGTGCCAATTGGTTTTATGATGGTTAGAACCATACTCACTGTAGCTTGATCTGACTTGTTCTCTGTTAAAAGCAGAGTTAGTATTTTATGAGAACCAGTAAAACTAAACACGAGGCAATCTTATGAATATTTTTCTTAAAGTTACTACCTAGTCATTCATTATTAGATTCTTTAAAATAAAATTTTTATTTATTTGTTGTTGCTGTTGTTTTTGGGGTTTTTTTTTGTTTTGGTTTTGCTTTTTGTTTTTGTTTTTGTTTTTTTTTTTGGTAAGGCAAATTTCACAATATTTATATTTACTGGGATGTATTGTTAGCAGAATGGGCTGTGCTACCCAGAGCCACCTGGGGGCCAGCATCCTGCATAGGGATCAAAATTGAGGCTGTCATTCAAGGGTTCAAGCTGCATATTCTAAAGTGTCATCATGTCTTTCATCCTCTCTGTTATCAAGTCAGTACTGATAGATGAGTAGGGAAGATAATACTCATAAACATGTCCACTCGTTTAAGATAAAATAAGAAAAACTCTCTGAATGGAACGAGTGTAAAGGGTTTGAGTTCCAGCAAAGACAAAGTAAGTTGCTTGAGGTCATTTTTATTAGGTGTGGTCATGGGAGTAATACGTGATTTTCCTGAAGTCTAATCTATTACTTTTTAAATGATATCCAAGTATTCTTATTATATGCGATTTACTTGTAGAGACATTGAACTTATGTTAATCCTCCTTGATGCATGACGAAATGTCGCCAAGTGATATTTTTGCATATACTCTTAATTTTTCACTAGAAGTAGTATATATTCATACACATATGTCCCTGTAAAATTTCATAGCTAAAATTATGCATAGTGTACTTAATAGGCAATTAAGTAATTTTTAATATTATTCACTCATAAGCAATTTTTATCCTAATGTCCCATCTTAGTTATTTTATTTTATTTTATTTTTTTTAGAGAGAGAAATAGAGAGCATGGGTGGGGGAGACGGGGCAGAGGGAGAGAAATGGAATCTTAAACAGGCCCCATGCTCAGCAAGGAGTCTGACACGAGGCTCGATCTCCTGACTCTGGGATCATGACCTAAGCCAAAATCAAGAGTCAGACGCTCAACCGACTGAGCCACCCAGGTGCTCCCCACCTTTTCTCCCCTAATGTCCCACCTTTACAACCTAATTCACTTGTAAAATATGATGTTGCTGTGTTAGACAAAGAAAGACCTGTAGCTGGTCATCAATAAATGTCCAGAATGCTCTTTTAGCTCTAACTTTGTGATTGTTATCATTATTCTTATTTGCATTTTTGATAATGTTCTCTATGAAGCCAAAAATACCATTTCCGCCTCCTAACACTCTTCGCTAGCAGTTTATCACCAAACATCTTTGAAACAGAACAATGAAAGTGCCTCTGACGTCTTGTATTGTGTCATGTTCATCCAGCCTCAGTGTGAAACTTATAGAACAAGCCATCTGAAAGGATTGCCAGCTGGTGAATGGAGATGGCCTTGATCCTAGTCCTTAGTCCAAGCTCAATTTGTGTCCTGTCAGGGTCAATTAACTGGAGCCGTACAATGGGATGTCCCTCCTATGCTGAGTTCCAGCCAATCTCTCCAGCATGCCTGGTGTCAGACCTGGACCCACACTCCTGGCCACTAAGCAGCCTTTGGAAAGCTGGCCAGCATCTTTTTGCTGCACTTGGGGGCTGGGAACCAAGAGAATTGCCTGCTTAGGTTGGGAGGTCAGCCAGGACCCTTGGGCAGTCTGGATCAAGGCTCTCTCTGGGACAGAGAACTAGGGTCAGTGGTGAAGGCCAATCACACAGCTAAACCAGGAAGGCTAACCCAAGGGGTAGATGGAGAGAGATGCCAAATATATGCCAAATGAAGCAAATAAGCAATGGATGGGGTTGTTAAAGGGATTTGTGTATGTTATACATGTACAAAAAAGTAAGATGTGAACACAGTAAAAAAAAAAAAAAAGGTTTCCAAAAACAAGGTACTTCCTCTTGATATGAATATTTTAACATGAATGCAAGCAATAGAAATTGTTCATGTGTTCATTTAACACATATTTAAATATAATTCTACGGGGGATACAGTGAACAAACAAAAACAAGACAAGATATGCCCTCTATCCTCCCAGAGCGACTCAACTGTAAGAAGCTGAGAGAGAATACTCCTAGGCTATGTGGATGCCCAAAAGGTTTTTAAATCAGCTTGGATTTTTCTTCTCTTACTAAAGGGGAAAGAGCCTGGCTTGTTAATATGAGAAGGGCTGATAGTTACTTAAATATTTGTAACACATGTTGGTCATCGGGATTTTTAATAAAGCTGCTGTAAATCCAACTCTAGAACAAATTGATTAAGAAATGTAAATTCTGTAATTTTTCATAGCCTGAGGATTAAAGTGAGAAGCAAGAAATGAAGTAAAATTAATTTCAAGGCAACCCTTTTCAATTTCAACTGATGTTGGAAAAAGGGGTGTTGACTTACTGGTCCAGTTACGCTAAGGTTCAAGTTTACAGTTGGAAAGAAAGAGGGAGAAGGTAAAAGTTACATTTTTCTTCTCTCCTCTAACACTAATGTTGGGTAAAATTTATAACATGAGGTTGGAAGGAACAGGACAAGAAACAAATATTTGTTGAACTTCACTTGGGCCCAAGCTGCAATCTTGGCATTTCAAGTACCTTAGCTTTTCGGTTGCTTAGAAACCAGTTGGAAAAGCTGCGTGAGGGTCCTCAAGCGGATAGTCCGCAGCCCTCAGATTTTGGGCAAATCCCTTTAACGTCAGGAGTTTGTACAAAACCTGATGTACTCGATACACAGATCTAATGGCATAATGTATGCAAAATTGAACACAATGCCTGGTAGAGAGCAAATGCTTCAGGGATCCCAGCCAGGGAATACTGTTCTAGAAGGCTGTCTTTTCCAACACAGCAAGCCATTTCCTGGGTAGGGGGATTTAGATGCAGGAGTTAAGGGGAACCTGCCATTTATTAAATCATTATGATGAAAGTCACTGGCAAGAAGGCAGTTCTGTTTTTAAATGACGAGCTAAGCCATTTTCTCATTGGAAGAGCTCATCTCAGAAACATACGATAGATAGATTGCAGTGGTGCTTCAATCAGTGGGAATTACTGGGGATTGTGGAGATGTGGTGTTTGGTTAAAAGCATTCTTCAGCTTACTGAAATTTAACCCCCTAAATACGCGATGTTCATATTTTATGGAAATCAGGTGTCTCTTTTCCAACATTGTTCATTCTAAATGAAATCCAGCCAGAGGGGTGGACACAGAAGGGGCAAGAAAAGTGGCAAAGTCATTCTCAGGGACCTCTCTGGAGTCATCAGTTTGACAGCTGTTTTTAGCACGGCAATATTGAAACAGCTGAAAATTCCGTAGTTTTCGGATGGCCTGCGGCTCTAAACGGACTTCTCGTTTTAAACAAACGGAAATATTTACGTCAATAGGAAAAACAAAAAAACAAAACACCTCTGCCTTAAATTGCATCCTCTGGAGAAGTGTTTTAAAATACCTGTGATAGTTAAATATTCCAGATGCTTAAGGTTTTCTGTTACAAGCACATGCAAATAGCGGGCAATCAAACTGTCCTGCATTTGCAATAAAATGGAATCCGTGGATTCTGAGACTGGCCAGAAGAGAAGGTGATGGGCACTTTCAAAAGAGACTTGTTCCGTCGGTATTTTGACACTTAGGGACACGGACTGAAACCGCAGTTTTCTGACAAACCAAAGAATTCTCCTTTAAGTTTTATGATTTTGCAGGTCCTTTATCAAATCTCTTATCAATAATTGGTAGCTTTACATAATTGTTCTGATTTTAAGGAACGCCAGCAAAAACATGCAGTAAATTGTATTTGCTTCTGCAGACCCTTCTGTTCTTTAAAGGGTTGAGGGGGGAGCCAGAGCTAGAAAATGAACCTTTAGTATCATTTATTTTTATTTATTTAGAACCACTGATGTTACCTCTAGAGTTGCTGCCAAGGTGCTGCTCAGCATTTTTATTTAATTCCAAATACGTAAAAGTATTAAAAGCCCGATTTAATATGGTCCTGGTTCTCGGACATCTGCCTGAAGGCTGACATTTGATGTGACGTGCAAAAGGCCATTTCCTCTGACACCTATCACAAAATTTGTGAACCATTATGGCCACTCAGTTTTCAATAAATTACAGGAGAAGCCCATTGGCCGTCTGTCTGCCCCACAGAGCAGGGCTCACATCTTTGGGTGTCCTCCCACGGTAGGCTCGGGAGAACCTCACTGTAGCATGGGTTAGACCCTCATGATAGTACAGCCTGAGGCTCGGATTTCCTCATAGCTGGGGTGCCTTCTCCACGGCAGGTGCTGAACGATGGAAGGCTTCAGAGGCCATTGTGATATGGAACATCTATGCTATGGACCTCATCATTCTCAGCTCACAGACGTCCTCTGCCAATCATTTGTTCATTCACTCATTCATGCATGCCAAGGTGCCAGTCACTGGGGACCGAAGATGGATGAGACACTCCCTGACCTTCAGGAGCTCACAGAACAACAGAACGTAGAACAGAACGTAGAACCCGTGTGATGGGGGTCTCACTGAGCTGTCACCAAGAGTGAGGGTGGCACAGACGCTCCGATAATTAATTCCACTTCGGAGATGCACACATCTTCACAGAGAGTCGAGTCAGAGGGACCGAGCAGGCAGAAGGGGGAACGTTACAAACGGTGTTGGCCATGACCGGCAAGGAGGAGGCAGAGGCCAGTTGTGGGCACGTTAAGGGACCACTGTCACTGGAGGAAAGCAGGGTGACAGCCTGCAGCCAGTGCTGAGTCGCCTGGCGAGCCCTATGAGTAGACCATTCAGTTGGCCCTGGGGAAACTTCACCAGACTTGAAAATTTTTAAATTTGACTTTTCTTTGGTGAGAGACATGGGTGGATAAAAAAGAAAGCCGTGTTGTTTATTTTGTCCAACAGAAGGGGCATGTCACAGAAGCACTGCTTACACAGTAATTAAATGAACTTAGTCTCCAGCTTCAGTGTTAAAGAAAGGCTGCCAAAGTGCCCCCGACCTTTAAGAGGTCGAGAGCCTAAAATGGCTGTTTTCTCACCAAAGCCCCAGGGCTATTCTCTCCTCTGTCTTCTCTGCACTGAGCTCACCTTCTACTTACGTCAGCTGTCCCGTGACCCTGAATGAGTGTCCAGCCCAGTCCTCTCACAACTCGGGGGCTTTCTATCCCGCTGACTGGCGCGGGGCTCCCTCTCTGGGGAAATGTGATTTCTCTTTCTTTCTTTATTTCCTTCTCTCTTCCCTTTTCTGATCAGTCTCCGTACACAAGATATAAATCTGGGACTTTTACACCATAATAACATCAAGGCATATTTTCTGCAATGTATCATTCTTTACATATACTTTGGGTTGCAGATAAAAGCGTAATTTAGTTGAATCGGGGAAGCACTTCCATTACATAATCAGGCCAACAGGAAATGCCAAGTCAGCGAACGGCGGCCCTTACCTCGTTCGGTCTGTTAAGTCACCTGTGCACCTGTCCGCGTGCTGACGGGCCACACAATGTCGGCCCGCTGCTCCGAGGGAAAACACTGAACCATGCATTACGACCGGCTCATGACCTAACGGAAGCAAGGCTTTCTTCTAAGAGCCCACAACATGGGTCATTCTTTTGACACTAGGAAGAAACATAACTGCAATTTACCGACTTTGGCTTTTTTTTTTCTTCTAGAGACAGAAAGGATGCAATGCCCCTTAAAGTCTCAAAAGTTTCCATTTTTCGGTGTAGGAGCTCTGTGGACAGACATCTTTCTCATGAGGGACCAGAACGCTTTAGGGACCACAGGAATAGCTGGTGTTTTCCGGTGGCAAAGTGTGAGATGCTGCAGGGCCAGTGGAGGAAGCCTCACAGAGCCTTTGAGCCCGAGTGAGTCAGCATTCCGTCTGTAGCATGGCCGGGATGCGTACGGGGTTATGGCTTGCTGAGTGCCTTTTATTACACAGTGTGTGATGCTCGCAGCTGGCGGACGTGCTCACAGCGACAACCACCATCCCCGTCCCACGCTGCTTGGCCTGCACTGTCCGTCCGGCTAAACGGTCCTGGCTTGCTGTCCCCCGGAGCCACAGCACTGGCTAGGGGACGTAAGAGCTCGCCGCAGGAGGGCTTGTGGCCTTAAAGTGCGTCAACACCACCATGACAACGAGGATCCTTTTGTGTTATGGACGCAGCTCACTTTTCTAAGGAGCTGGGACCGGAAGGACAACAGCAACAGCAGGTGTGATGAGTTAGGTCTTCCCGGGTTTCAGGGGCGAGCCCCTTAAGGACCCCGCTGTGGTTGCCGACTTCTCCTCTGAGATGGAACGCAGGGAGGGAAACCAGAGCCGGAAGAGCCAGTGCAACTTACACAAGTTTGGCTCCAGCAAGAATACTCTGGATAAAAGGGATTGGACCTACAGTCATCAATGGTAAGAGCACATCGAGGGATGACTAATCCCCTAGACAGTTTCCCCCACCACGTTAGTGACGTCGGGCAGTGCACCCAATGGGCTGCTTGTGACCGGCTTGCTCCAGGACATTCACCAACTCTGCTTCCTCCGCCAACAGCTTTGCTGGGAAAAAACATGCCAGCCGGACGAAATTGTGCCGAGTGGGCAGCTGTTCAGTTTGTCGCTCAAGCTGTGTCTCCCCGCGACCGGCTGACCAGCGGCCGGTCCGCACCTGTGGCCACGTGCGGTCACTGCTGCCTAGGATGGCACCTGGCTCCCTGAGGGGACAGTGCCGGCAGGGGTCCATTCCACCAGCTCAGTGGGCTTTGTGCCATTCTCTGATGTGCCGCTGGGAGAAAAGCCACTAGAAAAAGCCCCCCGCCCCACCGGACAGAAATGAGACGCGCTGGCCACATCTGTTTCACTCTTTGTGTGGAGACCAGCTCTTAGGACTCCATCGAATTCCACGCATGGAAACAGGGCAAAACGACCTCGCTCTTTGTGGGTACAGAATCGGCCGCACGAGTGTTCAAACTGGGGATACGCATATTCGATTTCAAGAAAAGGGCTGTTAATCTCATTTCGCAAAACAAAAATTGTACGAAATGGGAGTGCCTCAGCATCCTACCACTTAACACGAGTGAAGGGCACACCCCGCGCAAAAAGCATCAGGAATGCAAGTGTTTTTACCTTCCAGGTGACTCTGATGCTCTGAGATGAGATGGGCTCCAGGTGGACTTCCTGAGGTGGGCCGTCAGGAGCTGTGAAGACCAAAGCCCACAGGCCCGTTAGAGCCGAGTTCCAGAGCCGACTGAAGTCTATACAACATGCAGGCCCAGAAGACGCCCCCCGCCCCCCACCACACCCCCCAGAAGCACAGAGAAACGTGTTTGCAGCTTCAGGAAGCAATTCAATTTGGCAGAGTCACTGGGTCCTAAATTTACCCCGTGTTTACCCAGTCCCAGGAACAATGAACCTTGGGGACCCGTCCTTCTGTCACCTCCTCACCACGCCTTTGACAACGTGATTAATAAACCCTAAGTCTGAGCAAGTTCACAGGTAAAACAGGAAGTTGAAAAACAGTATTTCTTTTATAAACCTCTGCAGTGGCTGTTGGAGCACCCTCTCTTTCCCTTGGAAGCTCGTGTTTAGTGACATGGTATTGGGGCCACGCAGGTTGTCCAGAGCTATTGGGGCAAAACAGAAAAATCAGGATTCGTCTGCCTTTGCGTCTCTTAGACAACTTCAGTTTTTCGCACTCTCTGATTAAAAAACTCTCGTCACCCAAAGTCTGTCGCCTTGGAAGGCAGGAGAAGCAAAGTTAAAGAGTCAAAGCGTGCAAGTCGCATCACCTTATTTTCAACGGTTGTAGAGATTCCGATTACGTTCCAGTTCCAGTCGGTCACCAGCATGAGCGACGTGCCGGCACTAAGCACACAGCGTAGAACTCAGAGGCGGAAAATATTTTTGTCCGCCGAGAGTTCACGTGTTATCAGAATGGCGAATGCACGCTCTGGGAGAAACACCACCGTACGGCAGACCAGATACTCAAGTGTCTTCTGAGAAGTGGAAGCAACTGGTAACCCAGGACTCAGAGGAAGAGACCCCCCTCGGGTGCAAACGTGCTGTCAGAATGACAATTCTGTGATCCCTGCTGAGCTGCGCAAGGGCCACATCTACGGACTTGGAGATGCCCCTTTGCAGCAGGGGAAGGAGCACGTGGCAGATAAGAAAGCAGAAACAGTGAATGTGAACTGAAGGGTTCACAATCAATGGCAGGGCTAAGATAAAGGTGACATTAGGGGAGAGGGGAGGTCAAGGGAAACCTGTTTCCCTTGATTCAGGAGAAGCGTGAGCCATACTCGGATGGAGTTGCCACGCTGGTGGGTGTTTTGGTCTTTCTTCCTGAGTTCAAATTCTGGCTGTTAACACTTAGTAGCTGTGTGGTGCTTTGCAGGTGACTTAATTCTCTGTTTCCCTCGTTATTTAATAGGACAATAAAATGCATGTCCTAGGATTGCTATGAAAATCATGGACTCTGTAAATACAAGCAATAATAGTTATTGCCATTGAGTGTTTTGCATAAGGGGAAGTAAAGGGGGAAATTCACACAATGAAAAGAAAAGGTACACTTGAAGGAACAACGTGTGAGCACAGCCGCAAGGGCTCTATCAGGAGCAGAGGTGGTAGGGGTCCCAGGGGGCATCGGAGCAACCACCTCCGGGTGGGAGGAGGGAAGAAAGAATGGGGATGCTTTCAGGGGACTTGCTGGGCGAGGGAAGCAGGCTCAAACCTGATTGCATTTTCCCGGCTAAATCATAAGAGGCAAGGTCAGGAAATCAGAATTGGAGCAGGAAGGAGGGCCATGGGCTTTAGGAACACACAGGCTTGAGGAATGGCCTGCGGAAAAGCGTGCCCCATACAGCACAGAGGAGCAGGGACCCCCAGTTTGGCACATGAACATGACATGGGGAGAAGCTCACGTGTGGGCCTTCATGAGGCCACCGACAGGTGCAGACGGAGCGTGCAGGTGGGCTGGGGTGAGCAGTACACTGGGCAGGAAGAAGCTGGCACCCAACTTCTACTGGAGGACGGACAACAGGACCCTATGACTCCATACAGGGGGGAGAAGCGGGGGTAGGGAGCTGACTCCAGAGGCCAGGGCTGGTGGGACCAGGAGAGAGTAAGAATGCCAAGAGGGCAAGACGATTTTCCAGAAAAAATGGTTCATCGCGTTTTAGAAATATGAACCTGGAGGGAATTGGAGATACTGGGTGTGCAATGAGCAGCTGGAAATGTTTACAAGGGCCGGGGGAGAGAGAGAGTAGGAGTTGAGTCTGCACTTGGCTTCCTTCCCCCATGCCTCCTTCCGTCCTGCTCACGCCAGCCCTGAGATCTGCCCTGCGGGTCTCCTTTCTGTGCTTGGTCGGCCGCTGTCCCCACGGAGGCTCTCAGCCTCACCCGACAGCCTGCTTCAGCCCCTCACCTATGGCTGGTGCCAGTTTCAAAGGGGACATGGGCCGAGAGCAGCCTTCAAACCACTCAGTCATCATGCTGGCCTCCCTGTGTTCTGTGTCCTGGGTCTTGCCTCCTTCTGCACGCTTCCATTCTGCACCCCCATCCCCCACACACCCTCGTGTCTCAGCTGCCACCAACATCTCAGTGGAACCCAACCACATCTGCCCTAGGCAGATCTGACCTTCTCCCCTGGAGCTTTCTTTTCCCTCTGTCAGTGTTGCCTGCCTGCACCTGTGTGATGCCCACAGTGCACCCCATCTCAGCATCGGGACCGTCACAGTCACTGTGGTGCTGGGCACACACGTAGACTGTCTTCCCCTAGCGGACTCTAAGCTGAACAGCCTCCCGATCCGGGTCCAGAGCAACCCGCTTTGAAGGGGAAAGAAACGTGCAGACACTGAAACAAAGAGCACAGTTCGCTCTCCCCAGCAGGTCATGGGGACGGTTGGTTCGCCATGGGTGCTGTGGCCTCTTGGATCCATCGATGATCCTCCAGTGAAAGGAATGTGCTAGCACTGAAGGGGACTCCAGAGCAGGGACCAAGGGAGGGACTGGCCTCCAGCCACCTGCCATAATGGTTGTCATAGCTCTGCACCTAGATTCTGCTCACAGGGTCAGGCCTTGAATGCAGGAGCCTTCGACAGCAGCTCCAACGAAAACCCGTGGGACAGGTTTCTCCCACATTGATGAATCTGTGGTCATCAGGAAGCACGGGGTTCGAGCCTAAAAATCCTTCTTGGAAAAATTACTTTGAGGTCTGACAGCTATATACTGGTGCTGAATTATTTTAATTTAATTGTGCTACATCGAATTTCATGAGGATCCCATTTGAGAGGCACAGGAGGCAGTGTGGGGACAGCCCCGCATTCTGCGTCCTCTGGGTGTGTCTGGGCCGTGGCCTGTGGTGTCGTGGCACACAGTCTCAGGCTTCACATCCTTGACGACATGTAGTCAGGCTTAAAAACAAAGATGTGAGGACAGTGTTTATAAAATGGCCTGGATTTTATCAGAAAACATGAAGTCAATGATGCAGTCATGAACTGGGGAGGATTTGTTTTTCCAGGCTGGTCCCTTACTCTCCGAAGGCACCCCCCCCCGCAACGGTCCCTGTCTCTAGGACAGACCTGACCATGTTTAAGAACATGGCACCTTTTTATGTAGCCTAGTGGTTTGTTAGTAACTCATTTATTGGTTGGCCTATTCTCTGAAGGGAATGGTTTCTGACCTCCCCTCTCTTAAAAATAAAGTGATAGAAGGGTGCCTGGGTGGCTCAGTCGGTTAAGCGTGTGACTCAGCTCAGGTCATGATCTCATGCTCCGTGAGTTCAAGCCCCACGGTCTGGCTCTGTGCTGACAGCTCGGAGCCTGGAGCCTATTTCGGATTCTGTGTCTCCCTCTCTCTGCCCCTCCCCCTGCTCATGCTCTCTCTCTCTCTCTCTCTCTCTCAAAAAATAAATAAACATTAAAAACAAACAAACAAAGTAATAGAAAAAAAAAAGACAAGGGAGGAAAGAACAACCTACACACACACACACACACACACACACACACACACACACACACACATTAGCGCCACGCCCAATTAAACTAGGACGCATTTTTGGTTTTTTGAGCATTGAATTTTCCACTCTAAGTTTCTAAAGCATTATAGGAAAAACCTTTATTGAAAAAATTTGGGGGCGCCTGGGTGGCGCAGTCGGTTGAGCGTCCGACTTCAGCCAGGTCACGATCTCGCGGTCCGTGAGTTCGAGCCCCACGCCAGGCTCTGGAGCCTGTTTCTGATTCTGCCCCTCCCCCCCTCATGCTCTCTCTCCCTCTGTCCCAAAAAAAAATAAATGTTTAAAAAAAAAAAATAAAAAAAAAAAAAAAAAGAAAAAATTTGTCTGCTTTTGGAATTTGCATGCTTTCCTGAGCTGTAATTAGCCCCTGGGTCTTCATCTCATGGCAAACAGATGATTTCTGTAATCCAAGGCAGTTATAATCCAAGGCAGATTGAAATCCCAAATGCTGAAAGTATTCAAGATCAACCATTAGGTCCTCATTTGTTTAACTAACATCTGACATTTAAGAATTTATGTACATGCTCTTGAACTGAAGCTATCACTATATATAGAAAGCATAGTTTCTTCTTTTTCTAGCTTTTTCTTGCAAGCTGGGAGGTAAGAATTAAGAATGAATGTGATTTTTCAAAACAAACACTCTTTGTATTTCTATAGAAGCCCAAACTGTTCAATCTGCAAAACGATAGTAAGTGAAAATGATATTTCAGTTCCTCATGTTTTTCCTAGGCAAGGCAGCCTTTACTAATTCTGTCTGGCTCAAGACACTATGATGACGGACCCTTCCTAACTTCCAGACATGCAGACCTCTGCTCTTGATTTCCTCTTACGGGCACCAGGGCTGGCCTCTCATCCCTGCCTCCTGACACAGCCCCTCTCCCTCATCCTGCTAACCTGACCCCTTGTGGCTCTCAATGGACAGTCTCCACAGACAGTCCTCTCTCTCACTTCCCATCAGCAGATACCAAGACTCCAGCTATGGCACACCCCTGCACCCTCAGAATATTCTCTCCTCCACAAAGCCATCTCCTGGCTTTATTCAGACTCTTGGAACCAAATCAATCATTTAATGTGGCTGAACCATCCCAGTGGGAATCTGTTCCAAGTTTCCACCTCTGGTTCCCTTATTGGGGAATTTACTGAGGGCTTACTCTGCACAGGTCCAAAACTAGGCAAGGACTAGGTATAAAAATGGGTTTAAGAAATGTCCAAGTCGGGGGGCATCTGGGTGGCTCAGTGTATTGAGTGTCTGATTCTTGATCTCAGCTTAGGTCATGATCTCCAGGGCCTGAGTTCAAGCCCCGCGCTGGGCTCCATGCTGGGCATGGAACCTACTTAAGAAAAATAAAAAAATAAGGAAAAAAAATGTCCGAGGGGCAACTGCACAATTCTATCACACATTCACTTCTGATGGAGGTATTGGGCATGAGAGCAATGTTCTTTGCTGGGAGAAGGAGACAAAGACAGTGTTTAATAAAAATCAAATTAAACAAAGAACAGTTGACCCCTACATGGGAAAAAATGGAATTCATTTAATAACTATTTATCAAGTGAATAGTTTATTAATTTAACTTTTTAACTTAAGACTTATTATGTGCCAAACAGTATTCTAGGTGGCTGGGATGCAGCAATGAACCAAACAGGCAACTATTCCTGACCTTGTGGGAGGGACTAAAAATAGCTCATAAACAAAATAAATTGGTAGATTATATGCTATGTGGATGGCGAGTGATGCTATTTTTAAAAAATGAGAATGTTGAGGGAGGGAGGGGACCTAGTATGCTTGAGCAGGCAGTGGGTTAGACCAAACACCTGAGGAGGTGTGGGAGGAGGGGGAAGAACATGCCAAACCATTCTAGAACATTCTAGGTTAGCCAGGGAGTGACTATAGGGCATGGATGAGGGACAGCGAGGCAGCCAGTGATTTGTTTGGTTTAATTCTCAAAGCCTTTCAGTGGAAACTGAAGAAAAAAGACAGCCATGGGGGCAGATGGCTAAAGGCTCAGCGGCAGGGCGTGTCTGGTTCTTCCCTGTGGGCAGACGCTGTGCACTTGACCGTCTTCTGGAAGAACACGGTTG
This sequence comes from Herpailurus yagouaroundi, assembly GCF_014898765.1. Classification (NCBI taxonomy): domain Eukaryota; kingdom Metazoa; phylum Chordata; class Mammalia; order Carnivora; family Felidae; genus Herpailurus; species Herpailurus yagouaroundi. The sequence continues at coordinate 5,717,929 of NW_024412403.1, read as the reverse complement.
ATGCCACACTGGGTCCTACTGTGCACTGACCTTCATGCATACTGTTACACGTGGATGCCTTTTATTCCTTAAGCCCTCATCATATCCTCTCCCTCTCAGCCCCCAGCTCAGCACAAAGAGGACACTCTTCCTCTGGATCACATCTTGCTTCTCTGGACTGTGATCAAGGCCGATGCCCAGGGCTGTTAACTTAGCACCAGATCCAATGGAAACCCAACGACTCCATGTGGTGACCCTTCCGTCATCCTGACCTTCTCTCCTCTGGTGCATCTGGAAAAAATTCAGTGGTTTCTCCGCGAGCTCCTGCATATCTGAACTTCTGCATTCTATGGGCAGTTTCATAACGAAGACGGTGAAGGGATCAGCCACCCAACCTCGGGCACCGGCGCTGGTGACACATAGCGTTCGGAGCACAGCTGCTAACGGGGAAGCTGGTCTTGGGTGAGGGTCAGCTGTGGACGTGACGCGACGATCGGTGTTGAAGGAACTTGGTAAGACGGTGCGCCTCCGGTCCATTAGATCTAATCCCATTAACTCTTGCCTGTGTCCCTACTTCCTCTCTCTCCTTCTGCTCTCTGAGGGCCTAGAGGCTGCTGAGGGAAGTCAGGAAGACAGCTCTAGACAGTGAGACCCCTGATGCATGTCAAGCATATACCAGGGTGTCTGACAAACGCATCTGTGAGCCCTCACATGAAAACACACTTGGGACTGTGGCATTGGAACCGTGCTATTTTCTAATGTTGGGTAAGGACACTGCGTAGGTGGCAGTGACACCTTCTGCACTAAGCTTTGTGACGGAAGATACAGCAGGAGTCCAGAACCCACATTCCCACCACGGCCTAAATTAGGGATCTGTAAACTTTTAAAACAATTTTATTTATTAATACTTTTGAGAGAGAGAGAGAGCGCACAAGTGGGGGAAGGACAGAGAGAGAGGGAGACACAGAATTGGAGTTGGAGACTCCAGGCTCCAAGATGTCAGCACGGAGCCCGATGCAGACCTTGAACTCACGAACCGTGAGATCATGATCTGAGCTGAAGTTAGGCACTTAGCCAACTGAGCCCCCAGGTGCCCCTGGGATCTATAAACTTTTTACGTAAGGGGACAAGTAGTAAATATTTAGGCTTTGCAGGCCACAGGAAGTCTCTGTGACATGTTCTTCTTTTTAAGATGAAAAACCTATTCTTAGCTTGAGGGTTGTAAGTGGGATTTGGCTCATGGGCTGTAATTTGCTGAACCGTTACATGAAAGAAGGGTGGGGCGATGATGAACTCAGGGGAGCATATGGTCAGCCTCAAGGTAACCTCTGTACCCTTGGCCCCAGCTGATTCTTGACAAGCAGGCACTCAAGAGGAACCGTTACTACATTTTGATCTGAGTTTTCCAGATTTTAAAAACTGACACCTAAATTCAAAGATTGGCACGCTAATAGGCAGACCCAAGCCGAACACACACTCGGGCCTGCTGTGCTGTGGGCTGCAGTCTGTGACCGGGAACAAGGCCCAGCCCATCAGGACAGGGTCAGGAATCTCAGGCTGCTGGCTCTGGTGATTCCCGTGTCTTAGCTGGTGCTCGGGCACGTGTGGCTTCCTCTTCCTCCGCCTTCCAGCCCTTCCCTTTTGCCTTTCTCTACTTTTCTTCTTTTATTTTTTTTAATCTTTACTTATTTTTGAGAGAGAGAGAGAGAGAGAGAGAGAGAGAGAGAGAGAGAGACAGAGAGACAGAGTGCGAGTGCGAGAGGAACAGAGACAGAAGGAGACGTAGACTCCGAAGCAGGTTCCAGGCTCTGAGCGTCAGCCCAGAGCCCGACGAGGGGCTTGAACTCACAAACCGTGAGATCATGACCTGAGTGACGAAGCTTGACCAACTGAGCCACCCAGGTACCCCTCTCCTTTTCTCTCCTCATGAGGCCCTTCAAAGCTTCAGTGCAAATACATCCTCATCGCACACACAGGGGGTTCACCGTTACACCCACTCTAACACAATCCTGTGAGGCATCTTCATGAATATTCCTCAAGGCATCGGCCTTGATCACAGTCCATCAGAATTCCATGAAAGGTATGGGATTCCATGAAAGGCTGGCCTTGTGCCAGCCACACATGAAGAATGAGACCTGAGCAGCGTGTAGCCCCTGATGATGAGGGGGGTCACGGCATCATCCGGGACACTGAGCTCCATGGAGAAATGAGGATATGCCTCAAGGGCAATTGACAGAAGGATTCCTACTTGTGCTGGGGAGGAGCACTGATGTCATCCAGGGAGACGGGAACTTGGTTGCCCTTCCAGACAGAGGACTCAGCACACATGCAGAGAATGGCAGGTGGGGGGCAGGAAAGGGCCAGAGGAAGCCGAGTGTAGCTTCCAAGTACAGGGGGTGTGGGGAGACCGGACCTAACTAACCACCTCCCCGACTCATGTCCCCACCCAGGTAGGTACCGACCGATGTCCCCCGGGACCTCAGACTTGGGCAATGCCTCCCCATAAAGATGAGTGGCTCTACAGATTCCGGAAGTTTCCATCTGAGGATTCTTACTGCCTGAGAGGTGGCCTCTTTTTTTTTTTGAGGGGAAAGGGGCCGCTAAAGATGGTCATCTGGAGATGACAGTATCTCCTAGAAGATGAGCCTTTGGGTATCCCTGCTGGGAAGCGGCAGCAACCTGCGGCCACCGCAGGCAATTCTGACGAGGGCATCTTTGGTCAGGATGGTTGCCTTTCTTCCTACGTGAGTTCGCATGTGAGAAAACCCGCTTTGTTTCTTCCTTTATTTTTTAAATGTTTTTTTAATCTATTTTTGAGAGAGAGAGCATGCAGACAAAGGTGGGGCAGAGAGAGAGGGGGACAGAGGATCCGAAGCAGCTCTGTGCGGACGGCAGCGAGCCTGACGTGGAGCTCCGGCTCGCGAACCGCGAGATCGTGACCTGAGCAGAAGTTGGACGCTCAACCGAAGGAACCACCCAGGCTCCCTTGAGAAAATCTGCTTTTTAAAATTCCAGCCACAAAACCTATGCGCCCAGACAAAGCCAAATTCTGTTTTGAAGCTTCACTTTGTTCTACCTGCTCCTCTCCTTGCATCTTCCCTTCGCTCATCTGAATAGTAAATGAGCGAGGCTGGCGGAAAGGAGCAGCCGACAGCAGCCAGCGTGCAGGTAAAATCCAAGAGGCCGCCCTGGAAGCCAAGGAGGTGGCTTCTGCATCTGAGCGTCTGCAGAGATGCTGGGAATCTGTACTGCAGGCCGGTGACCGGAGCGGCTGTTCGCCTGACCGCCCAGCCCGGAGGGACGCGCTGCCATGGCAACGGCCAGCTGCAGCAGAGGCCACGCAGAGCCAGAGAAAAGCAGCAGGATTCATAACGGCGATCAGGAAGGCAGCCCCAAAATGCACCAGGGGAAAATACAGTTTTCTTGAGACGGCTGTCAAGACGGGGCAGCGTTAGGAAGGAAGGAGAAGTTTGCACAGCGCGTCAAAGATTACATTTTGGGGACAGTGTGTCTTCCCTAAATATACGTGATGACATTCCAGGAAGTTAGTGGGTTGTTGAAATATTTAAATAAAATTCTATTTCTGCAGGAGCGTGTTGATGCACATTTCTCACTTGTTTGAGACCTACAGAGTGCTTTCACAGCCTGCCTTTTCCCCCCAATGACCCACACGGTTGGGGTCAGGAGGAGAAAGCCATCATTACATCTGTTTTGCAGATGAGCAATCACACCGAGTTTCTAAGTAATAGAAATGGCTCAGTCCCGGACACTCAAGCATAAAGCTATCCTATTGCCTGCCCTTAAAAACGGTTTTCAAGAACTGATGTGTTCCTGGGTTGAGAAAAAGTGCTCATCTCTAGTTCGGGAAGAGCTGTCCATTCCAACCCAGTATTGACAGAAGACGGTATTGACGTAATCAGAAGAATACATGTTTGCAATTTTTTTTTTGAGCCAGCAACCTTACTTCCTGGAATTTCACCTAAAAAAATAGACTTAAATGTCAAAAGATATACCAGAAAGGATGTTCATCACAGTGGTGTTTGTAGTAATAAGAAATGGAAAATTTCTTATTACTAATAATAAGATCTATCTTATTATCTAATAAGATCTATATAAGATCTAATAAGATACGATTTGTTAAGTAGATGGTGGAAGGTATCATTAGGAATCGCAGACGAGTACTCAAGGGTATACAAGAGTGATGTCCTTCCGGAAGGCCGCTAATGAGGGCCAAAGAGAAGTGCGTGGAAGGAAGAAAGTCAAGAACAGCCCTAATTCCCCCGGTGAAAGCTGGAACAGGTCTCCCGTGGACTCTCACTCATCTGGGGATGGTCCTCTTAACCCTGGTGATGAAGAAGGGATCTGAGACTACGTTTTCAACTTTATGGCAGTGGTGGGTAGTAGCTGATTATCTCCGATTTCAGGCAGAGAAAGAAAAGCTAGGTTTGGGGCTGGACACTCTTCCTCCCAAGAGATGAGCCTGGCCTTGATTCCTTAGTTTTCTTCCCCCCTCTCCTGCCAGGGGGTGGGCTGACAGTCAGCTTTCTCAGTCCTCTACAAACTGGTTAATTCACCCCCCGGTAGCCATGCATGTGGGGGAGCGTGCACACGTGTGTGTGTGTGTGTGTGTGTGTGTGTGTGTGTGTGTGATGACTGATTTACGAGGTGGTGTCGCCATGTTCACTAGTAGCTCTAGGTGGTGGGATTATGGAAGCGGTTTTACCTTCTACAAAATGCTGATCTCTAGCCTCTTAATTTCCTTTTTAAAAGTTTTTTTTGACATTTATTTATTATTAAGAGACAGAGAGAGACAGGGCATGAGTATGGGAGGGGCAGAGAGAGGGGGAGACACAGAATCGGAGGCAGGCTCCAGGCTCTGAGCTGGCAGCACAGAGCCCGACGTGGGACTCGAACCCGCGAATCTCGAGACGATGACCTGAGCCGAAGTCGGCCACTGAACCGCCTGAGCCACCCAAGAGCCCCTCGCCTCTTAATTTTCAACACTGACTATGAAATTCTTTGTAATAGGAAAAAGAACAGTAAAGTGTGCTATAGAAATATTGACATTTCTAGCCAACAAAATATCTCCTACCACTGTCCCCCCAACTCCTCACGCACAGAGTTTTCTTGCCATTTTCTACGGAAGCGATCCTCTCACACTTGGGCTGCGTAGGGCCTTGGGCAAGACATACACTCAAGGCTCTCCTGTCAGCCCGGACTCCACGCATCCAAACCAAGGAAGTGTAAAAATGGCAGCTTTTACAATTGTAAAAGTCAACTGTAAACAATTGTAAAAGTGGTCGTGCAGCTCTTTAAATATCACCAGATTGTTAGTCTTTTAGGTTTGCCTTTTTTAATTCTTGGATATGAGAACCCTGAACGAAGTCTTATTTGAAGAGCAGCGCCTTCAAAGCAGGAGGCAAGGTACTGCCCGCGTCTCTAACAGGGCCTGGCGCCACGGAGGGAACCCTTCAAAGGCCAGACACAGGCAAAGGCCTGATTCCTTGTTAGCTGCCTGAGCCCTGAGGGCCGGCTGGGGGGGCTCTGGGGTGTGGGCCTCGCCCGGTCACACGCACCTGCCTCGTCCGCGGTGATGGAGAGCTCGTTGCTGGGCTCGCTCTTGCCAATCCGGTTCTTGGCATACATGCGGATGCTGTAGGTGGAGGAAGGGTGGATATCAATGATGGTGGCCGAGTTCAGCTGAGGGGAAACATCTTTGGTTCTCTGAGCAGAATCCCAGGAGTCTTTTGGGTTTTGTTTTTCAAAAAAGAAGAGATAGAGACGTGAGTTTTTTTTCTCTGCCTTTGACAGTCCACAAGTAGGAATTAAACACACACACACACACACACACACACACACACACACACACACACACAGAAAGGAAGGAGGAAGGGAAGAAAGAAAAGTTAACAACTCTAAGTGAATTCTCAAAGCAATGCTCCCAGTGTGTTCCAGCGGGCTGGCCACCAGAGGGGGACATCATACTCTCGTTACCCACGCTGACGGGGACAAGGGCCGTGGGTGGCTGAGTCCGGGAGGACCTCTGAGGCAACCCCACCCGTGTACCGGTGGATATGAAGGAGGACAGTACACGCGGTAAAAGCACATGTCAGTGAGGCGGTAAACAGCTGTAGCAAGGCACTCATTGTACAGAACAGCAAAGGGGATTACGGTTCAGGCACTGCCTCCCGCCCCCCGCCCCCCAAATCCCTGGTTCTAAAAGGCATTTGAAGAGCAGAAAGACCTCTAGCCATATCAGATCCTTCCTTCTCCAGAAGCAGAGGGGTGAATGTGAAATACCTCCATAAACACGAATCTCAGTCTCCAGCGTCAACGTTTACTTTCAAAGAATTTATTGTAGGGATTCTTTTTCAACCACAGTAATATTAACAAGAACCCATGCCCTATGTGAAGAGGGAGCATTGGAGAGGTGACAGTTTGTACCTGCTGATATTTAGGCTTCAACCAATAAGGAGCAAACAATTCTTATTTCAGAAAACATTTCGGCGGTTGTTAAGGGCAGGGGGTGAGGGATCAAGAGATGGGATCAGTTGTGGGAGAAAAAAGACAGAAGGTGGAAGACAGAGATGACGCTTACGTACTCCCACAGCCCCCGGGGTCCCCTAGGGTGATGTTCGCTTGCAGGAACCTCACTGAGATTCTGCATTCCCTGCTGGATTCTGAGCTCCATGACAGCAGAGACCATGCTTGCCGTGTTCAATGCCGTGTCCCCAGTGTTTGCACAGTGCCTGATGCACAGCAGACAAGCCATGATTAAATGCATATTTAACAGGTAGATACATAAATGGCACACACACAGACCTCCGAGCCCTGGGTTCGTTTCCCCCTTCCACGTTAATGATGAGCACGGACGTTTAGAGGGCTGGTCTGCCTAAAGGTAGCCGTGAATGTTAAGAGGTCTTCTGGACCTTGTACCAAAATAGGTTTCTTCAAGGTGGCCTTGGAATGCTGTATCTCATCAGAGAACACAGCACAATGAATATCCACTGCACCTAAAAGGAAAACTGTCACTTGCGTCAAGAAGACTGAAGATAGAAGAACTCGGACGTAGAAGAAGCTGGTACAAAAATTCCAATGGTGGAAGGGAAGAGTGGGTTTCAACAGAGGAGCCCGAAGTGAGGGGATTAAGTGCCAGTGGCCTGACACGTAGACACGAGCCTTGTCCTGCAAGGAGAAAGCCAAGCCTTCTGGAGAAGACGTCTGGAACAAGAGAGGAACGCCCAGGCACTAGAAGGTGCAGAGAAAGTAGCTAACCAGCCCTGGGAGGAAGCAGATACTTGTGGTGGTTGATGGCTCTGCCCAGGGCCATGTGGAGGTTTCTGGAATTGCCAGGACGTGTCTGGGAGGTGGCCGAGAGCCCGAAGAGGCATAGTGACACCCACTGACCACCTCCTCCTCCTGCCAATCAATTCATGAGTAGTCCGTGGGGTCGTGGCCAAGGCCGGGGGTCATGGGCTGGAAGCAGAAGGTGTTTTTAGCTTCTTTCTTGTAGTTCTTACTCTTTCACAGAAAAAAGGATGATGTCAACGATCATGATTATTAGAATAAGGCTCAAAACAACACAGGGTGGGTTTTGAGCTGAAGGTCAAGAAGATGAGAAAGAATGTTTTATCCCGGAAGATTTGAAAGTAACCGAGTGGAGAGGGAGAAGAAAGCATAGTTCAATCCGCCAGACACCCTCTGGCAAATGATACAGCATCAAAGGAGGAATGAAAACAAGGGGGTGACTACCCAGGAGAAAAGAGTCGGGACAGGGCTTGGAAATGCGGCTTCTGATCTCAGACGCCGACGTGCGGACCGGCAGGACGTGGATTATTAGCAGACTGTGCTGGAGAATGTAACCCTGGGCGTTACAAACAACCACAGAGCGATCCTGGCACTTGGGAGGATGGAAATGCACACTGAAATGCAAATACAACTAGGAAGGGTTACCACGGACAAAATACAGAAACTTAGGGGTACGTCACAAACAGAAATGCAGGCTGGGGAATCTGAGAGGCCTGGGATGCAGGCATGAATGGAGAGTACTGACTGGTTAAGGGCACGGACGGGAAGAGGCAAGGAATGAAATTGTCAGGGGAATTTATCACGGGTCTCCCTGCCCAGTGGAGGAAGGGGACGGTGCTGTCCGGATGCAGAGAACGAACGCAGTGTAAGGAGGGTTTATAAGTCACGCTGGAAGATCGTTCACGAGGGACCATTTACCAAGGTGTGGGCTGGGCTACAGGAGCTTGCAGAGGTTGCTCACACTCCCAGCATCTAGCAAGAGTGTGGAGCTACTCCCTCTGCGTCGGGAGGGCCAAGGGATGGGACAGCGTGGTCGGAGTCCAGACAGGGCTGGAACCTCAGAAGAGGAGCCCAATAGAAGCTGCATACACAGAACGCAGCGGCTGCCAGGATCCTTGTCTGATCATTCTCTGTGCCTGGCACTGGGTGAAGCCAAGGGGAGGTCAGAGGGAAGAAAGTCTGTGTTGTGGTCTTGGAGGTCAGCCTCCCCGAGAAGGGCAGACGATGGGTTTGTGCGGCGGGTCAAGGCGGCAGCCAGAGAACAACCAGCGGCACAGGGAACTCGTGTTTGTGGAGTAGGACCTGGTCACCCAGCACCGTGCGGGGCAATTTACAAATGTGACTCCTGCAGTCCCCGAATGTGTGGGCACAGTGGAAACACCCTGGAGCTTTCTGACAATGGCACTTTCAGACCTACTGACGCAGAATCACCGGGTAATGGTGCCCAGGAACCTGTACTTTTAAAAAGCCTCTCTCTGGGGCGCCTGGGTGGTTAATTCTGTTAAGCATCTGACTCCGGCTCAGGTCACAATCTTGTGGACTGTGAGTTCGAGCCCCCTGTCGGGCTCTGTGCTGACAGCTCAGAGCCCAGAGCCTGCTTCGGATTCTGTGTCTCTTTCTCTCTCTGCCCCTCCCCTGCTTGCGCTCTGACTCTCTCTCTCTCTCTCTCTCTCTCAAAAATAAACATTAAGAAAAATTAAAATAAATGAAAATAAAAAGCCTCTCTCTGGGTCATTCTGATGCATGGCTAGAGTTTGGAGTCATTTATTTGGCTGAATTATTACAACATCCTGGTGAGGTAAGGATTTTTATTTTCATCGCGAAGGTCCAGAAACTCAGGCCATTGACACGGCCGCTCTGAGGTGGGGCTGGGCTTTGACCTCACCTGTGTTACCTTGAAGCTCCAGGTCATTTTCCTGTAGCATATCACCTCCACATATTCTCTGCAGAACACCTAATGAGATTGGGTTTCAATTTTCCAGACACGTGCTGAACATCTCTTATGTTCAGATGCAGGCTTTCTGACAAGTGTGTGACTTGGCTGACTGACAAGGAGTTTGGCCAAGTGCAAGAGAGGGGACTCTGGCCAAGAATAAATGTAGTGCCTATGGATATGTAGAACAAGGGTCCGGAGGGCTGTGCACAATGGTTTAGACAGGGCAGGTCAGAAGCGTTCTTGGAAAAAGTGTGCAGGGTTCCCTGACCTGCCCCAGAGAGATGGAGAAGTTCACAGTCATATTCCTGCCTCTGAAACTCCAAGCAATCCCTGTGGAAAAGGACTGAGGGAGCCCACAGGGACCAGGGTACTTGTACGGGATTAGGGATGCTCGCTGGGGAGCCCCACTTGGGGGTCCAACACCCTAAGTCAGGGGTCAGCAGATCACCAAGGACAAACCTAAGAAGGGTGAACTTGATCTAAAGAAGTGTTCGTTGTTAGAGGCCAAAGACCAGGAGGCATGACGGTGACCAGAAGGGCTTTTCTGCAGACAAAATGACACTAAATGCTTAAAAATTTAGAGGCAGCTCAGAGAAGGACCAGTTCCACTGCATTAGTTAATAGAAGGGAGACGTAGCACATAGGGAAAGCCTCTTTTGCTCTGTCTGCTCCATGGAGGAGAATGTTCTTGGGGTGAGAGGGAGAAGGGAGGCTGGAGAAAGAAGAAAGTTCTGGAAGACGGCACCTACCTGCATAAGAGAGTCTGTGCTTCCTGGGGGCTGGGTGGTTACATTCTGGGACAAGAGAGCATGCCAGGGCACTGGGGCCCGCTGGGCAATCTGTGGGGCACGGTGGAGGAGGAGATGGGTACCAGAAGAGGGGACGTGGGCACGAGGCAGGCTACCTTCCAAAGAGGGGAGGGAAGTGAGCTGCTGAGCTGGTAGCACACACAGAGCGAGATGCTGCAATTGTTTGGCGAGGGGCTTCTTTGTGTCCATCCGGAGGAGAAGCAACGGTCATTAGGAACCAAGTAACGTGGAAGACAAAGCAGCCAGTGGAACTGGTTGAACTACACGAAGAGAACTTGATGACACTGGCATGGCCAGACTGAGATGGTCGGGAGGGTGTCGCAGGAGACACCAGTAAGGGGACTTGGGATATTTTGTTTTTCCTGCTAAACAGAAAACCAAGAGAGTCATCTGCCTTCAAATCCTGGAAGGGATAGCATTTGACCAAAGGTTTCAGGGGTGGGAAGAGGGCCACCGGACTCAGGAAGGTCTGTGTTGGTGCAAGAAATGTGAGAATTCTGACAGTCGTGGCTGGGCCAAGGCAGAATGGTGCTTCCTTGGGGCTAGTGAGTTCCCACTGCTGGGACTGTCCAAGCACAGATGGAATGATGGCTTGCAGGGACCTGCTCTGTTAAGAACACAAAGTACAGCCATACGTAAATTAACAAAGAGTAGAGGAAAGTGCCTTTTGGGTGTGATTTCAGTGCTTAAAACAGAGAATGAGAATCAACACGCTAACAAATGTTTACTACAAGTCTCATTTGTATGATGCTCGCTGTGGGGGATGCAGGCTCATAGCACAGGGCTGCAGGGGGATTGCAGGGGTCCCCCAGGGGGTCAAGAGAGCCCTCAGAGGGACAACTTCCCAGCAGGGGAGACGGATCTTAAATATCTTCCCAGTAGAGGATCCAGGTACTAAGAAGCAGTCAGAAGCCGACCAAATGTTCCAAGGCGTTTAGGATGCTCTATGAGTAGACAAAGGAGCACACTACAAAATGGGTGGTCAGGGAAGGCTTCCTGGAGGAAGTGACATTTAAGCTGTGATTTGAAGGACCAGTTTTCTATGTACGCAGCCTTAAATTAACTATCTTAAATTATGGTTGTCCCTTTCATACACCCAAAATCTAATGTGGAGGCAACAAATACGAGAAAAGCCCAGACCAACATGCTTTTTTTACAGCAGTGGGTACAGTTACTGCCAGCTGCCAATGCAGATCTTCTGTCCAGGCCTTTCGCACTGAAAGAGGTGGACGGTCTGGAGGGCCCTCCTGGAAATCTGAGGTCATGGAGTCCGGGTTTCTCCCTAGTGACTCTCCTGGGACGCATTCTACGTCAAACTGGGTTCACCGCGCTCCAGGGCTGCGTGAACATCTCAGCCACCCACCAGGCTGGTCCTGTGTGTGGCTGAAAGAGAGTATGACAGATGGATGGAAACTGACTGCAGCCACATCACAGAGAAGGAGCTCTCCTACCTGCGTGATGTAGAGCCCGATCAGTTTGTAATTTGGAAATGCCGTGGAGAGGATTCTTAGATTTGGGTCGCAAGTAAATTAAGTGCCACCATTATTCACTGAGTGCCCCCAACATGACAGGCACCATGCTAGATGTTGGGACCTAGGGGCACACGATCCCAGAGTTCCTGCCTTCAGGGAACTTATGGGGAGCGCTGGGGGGTGCACTGAGGACTCTTAAATGGGGGACACCGATGGTTTTGGAGGCATTCGATTCATATGCACTGGGTGCACGCTAGAGTAAGAGTGAAAGCTGCTATTTAATAGAGGTTTTCCATCTGCCAGACACAGGGGCAAGTGTTTTAAAGCAGCTCCCGTCTTTAAAGAGTATTCACCAAATACACATTGGGCGCCCACAGCATGCTGGGTGCTGTGCTAGGTGTTGGGGAAACGGGTTGGGGGAAACTCAATCTGGTGGCACGGGGACTTCCAGCCCAGTGAAGATGGCACACCCACCAGCAAGTCACACTTGCAATGGCCCTCATCCCACGGAAGGTGGCATTTGTGGTAGCAGGGCTTAGAACTTCTCGGTGGGCAAAACGCAACCCACGACTGTGTCATAAAAGTGTCAGTCCTCCCTAAGGTCATTGACAAATCTGATGCAATCCCAGCAGCAATGCCAAAAATATTTTTATGGAGCTAGACAGGTTGATGCGATGGCTCCGTGTGTAGAAAGCTAATAAGACACTGAAAGGAAAAGTCGTAAGGGTGAACCAGGGCCACCAGAAGTTGAACCACAAAGCCTGCGTGACTACCGCAGTCTAGTGCCGAGGCAGAGATGGACAAAACGGTGGCATTGACTAGAAAGTCCAGAAAGAGACACAGGTGCACGTGGAAAGCCAGGGGGCGATAAAAGTGACATCTGAAACCAGTGGGGAAAGGTGGGCTTTTTAGTAAATCATGTTGGGGCAGGAGGATTCCCATCTGGGAAAAGGTCAAAGTAGAGACAAATCTCCCAGCATACCCTGGAATCAACTCCAAATGGATTAGAGATCTCAATTTTAAAGAGCAACAGAAAGAAACCATACACGTAGGAAGCAGGGGGTTTTATATGGTTTTATAGCCCGGCTGTAGAGAACAGCTTTTCTAACTTGACTCGACATCCAGATGCGATAAAAGGAAATGTTGATAAACGTGGGAACAGAAAACACAAACAAACTGCCCACCACAGCCCAGCCAGGAAAGAAAGGAGATGATGCTCTAGGAGCACGCGAGCGGGAGGCCAGAAATGCGTCCTTGCAGAGGTGACGTGAGGAGTGGGGTCTAAGGAGCAGGTGGGGGTAAGCATGGGAACCGTGTGGTCCAGGGAAGGGGGGCGGTTCTCCAGCCGGAGGACAGCTTGCGACCTTTGAAGGACTCATCACAGGGAGAGGTTGTGGTGTCCCATGTCACAGAGAGCAATGCTGAGGGCAGGGGACGAGCGAAGGCACACGGCCAGGTAGAGACAGGGCCAGCGGCGGAGCCAGGACTGGTTGTGCAACCACTGGACCATCACCGGCACCTGGACACCGGCACCGAGGCACTGACCCTGCTGTCCTGGGAGCCCGCCTGGGGACCCACGCCAAGAGCACAGAAGCCCGGGGTCTGGCAGTCAGTGCTGGGCCAGAGGCTGGCGGGGCCATCCCTCCCCCGCCCAGGACTCTGTGGACTGTCCCCATGATGTGCGTGTGCGTTTCTCTGGAGAGCTCACTGTTACCATCAGTTTCGGGGCCACTCTCTGCTAGGCACATGCTGGCTTCACTAAGGAGTGTTTCCTTTCCTTCAAGACGGGCAGGGCGGACCTTGGGATCCCTGGGCTCCTTCCTGACCTAGGTCTTTAGAACAAACGCAGGGCCTCCTTGCTTCCTTTTGGCCCTGGAAACCCGTTTCTCCCAGTTCCTGAAAGAGCCCTGTTTGGGCCAGCACCGTCTCCAGCCTGCTCGCCGTCACTGTGCCCCCGCCTCCAGCCTGCGCTGGCTGTCCTATCCGCTGATGACAGTGCCCCAGGCAGCCATGGAGGGCCTCTCCCGAAGCCCCCCCGGGCCCCATGCACGCATGGCTCACTGCCAGGTCTCTGTTGGGACTCTGGGTCACAAGCTGCTCTAGCGTGCTTCCCAACCCAGCTGCGCACTGCAAGTCTCAAGTGCTGTTTCTAAAATCCCCGTTCTTGGGGGTTCTTAGCGTTCACGCGTTGCTTCGGGGACACTCCACCCTCGGCCGTCCTTTCCAGCTCCTGCCACCCTCTCGTCCTGCCCCTTGCTCACTCGTCCTGAAGCATTCCTCACTCGCGACCTGCCTCCGGCTGCCCCGAGCTTTGGTTGTCACCAGGGTCTCAGCTCAAAAGATACCGTGCAGGTCACGGACAGTGTCACCTAAAGTCTGGTGGCCGGAAACAATAAGGCTATGCGTGGTCTGCGAGGAACTTGTTAACCCTACACATGCTGGCGAGGCTCTGATTCCTCTTATGAGAGGCAGGAAAAGTTCCCGCCAGAGGCCGCAGTGAGGTAGGTGTTCTCCCCTCGGCCTGATGGATCGTAAAGTTCCAAGTGACCCTGGCATTCGTGATCCCTTTAAGGGGATAAACGGACACACCTGCCACGGTCCTGACACTGGGTCTGTTTTACTCGTGGCCCCTCTGCCCACCTGGCCGAACGTGGGCCTGTCCCTGCGGTCCTTCCAGGACGTCCCCTGCGGGGTCAGTGCCCGTCTCCGCCAGGAGCAGCTCTCCTGCCTCTGCACAGACTCGGCCCACGGACTCCAAGCACAGCTGGAGCCCAGGCTCTGGATGGAGTCCCCGGAGCGAGCAGCCACAGGGAAAATGCACGTCAGGACAGCAAGGGGGGGGCAGGAAAGAGGACATCAGTGGCCAGTGGCCAGGTGCTGTCCGTAGCTGCCCCCTTGCCGGCTGGTGGCAAGAGCGCCAGGGTGGCGGGCAGGGAGCAAGCCCGGGGCCCGGAGAGAAAGGAGGGGGCCCTGAGGCAGAGATGGGCCCCTGCACACAGACCGCACCCCAGAAAGGAGATGTGGAGTCCTTTGTGCGAGAAGAGAGACAAACCGGTACAAGGAGCCCCCTCGGAGTTTCCGTGGAGTCCAGGTTTATTCTTACAGGTGATCATGAATAACAAAGGAGAGCAGTAACAGGGCCTTTTGAAGTGGAAGTAAAGCTGGAGGGAATAAAGAGCTTACCTGATTTATTTTTGCACTCAATATCGTAGCCCGTGATGGGGCTGTTGCCGTCAAACCCCATGGTCCACCTGAGGGTGATTGTGCGAGCTTTCACGTCTTTGATCTCAATTTCGGGAGGGTCTGGGGGCTCTGCGCAATCGACAGGAAAACCCAGGCTTAGTTCAAACATGGCTCAGACAGAGGACGCGGGTGGAAATGCTGAGTACGGCTCCCGAAAAGCCCTGCCAGCCTTTGACGGCAGCTGAAACTTTTACCTGGAAGCATTTTTTTTTTTTTTCCTATTCCCATAGCAGGGACGAGAAATTCCACTTTTCCCCAAACGCCAATGTTTACAGCAGGGCTCTGTAAGCAGGCTTTTATCGCGGGGCTGGGCCACCAAACGAGGATGTCACTCTTCTGGTTTGGAATCTCGAGCTCAAAAGAATGTCTGGGCTTCAAATGTTAAACTTCCCTTGTCGTTTGCACCGTTTGGCGTAAGGATTCCTAAAGGTGGGCTAACCAGGCACACTGTTACACGTGGTGCACTCCGTGGGCCCGCAGGGTCACCTGACCCAATTCCTTTAAGGA
Organism: Herpailurus yagouaroundi; assembly: GCF_014898765.1. NCBI lineage: Eukaryota > Metazoa > Chordata > Mammalia > Carnivora > Felidae > Herpailurus > Herpailurus yagouaroundi. The sequence continues at coordinate 5,702,675 of NW_024412403.1, read as the reverse complement.
TTTGCTCCCTGTGTTTTGGGGGCTGCACCTTGACATCATCATGGGCACTGCAAGAAACTGTTTTAACACCAGCTGTGTGCATGTTCAACATTTTCTGGGAATCAGGAGCTGTTACGTAGCAAGCTGAGCCCACACAGGGGTCTGAGCCTGGGCGTACACTTAGGGATGGGGGGGGGCATGGGACAAGCTGAGGGCAAAACACAGGCTGGCACACTGCCCCCCGCCCCCAGTGGAATATGTGTGATATTCCTCGGACAGTCCTGGCGGCCCAAGAACAAAGGAAAGGGGTTTAAGTGCGTGCCATGGTGATGTGGGGAAACTAAGGCCAATGAAAAATTAAGTTCCCTACTGCCTACAGCCCATTGACAAGTCCTTGAGACCAGCAGAGTGCCTTCCCTCTAGGAGCTCAGCTGCCTCAAGGATGACACTTTGCTGGGGGCAAAAGGGAATCTTGCCTTAACATTGTCCCAACCTCGAGGACCCTGTAAATCTGCTTCCTTTATCTCAACTCCCCCAAGATATACGCTGGCGATCCTACTCCAAGCTTCTGGCCTCCTGATACAGATCTGAAGGGGCTCATGACTGAGGCTTTATTAAATGGTAATAAATGGTGTTTCCTTAGCAACAGCTAGCCCCTCAAGGTCCTGGAAACCTTGCTTCCAAAATACCTTCGAGACTTACTCTATCCTGGACCCCCTCCCAACCTGAGGGTAGAGAACGAGCTACCCCACCTGACCCCAGCGCAGCTCTTCCTGTCCGTGGGTTCTGTCCCCGTGCTTTAATTAAATCACCTTTTTGCACCAAAGACGCCTTCAAGGATTCTTTCTTGGCCATCAGCTCCAGACCACCCCACCACCATCCCAAAACCTCCTCACTTACTGTCCTAAAAGCCGTGTTTTCCCCCAATTTGGTCTCCTTCCTACCTTGCACTGTGAGCTGAATTATTCCACGGTCCTCCCCATAAGAATTGATAGCATGACAGGAGAAGAAGCCAGAATCTTCTCTAACAGTTGGCAAAATCTATGTGTAAAGCAGAAAGAAATCCATCGTATCCAGTAGTATGGAGTCAGAACAACTAAAAGGACTTTCGATGATAAAAATCTCTCCATTCCTACCCTTCCGGTCCCCAGCACACCCGCACATGTGCACACACCCCCCCGAGAGCAAATTATTTCAGTGCAATTGTAACGGTGTAGATGGATCGGTTCCACGTACGTTATCAGTGTCAGCTGGTGCTCGTTAAATTGGATGTGTAATTTATGTAGGATGCCATGGTCAGGTTGATGTATATTCCATATATATATATATATATTTTTTTTTTTTTTTTTTCTCATGGTGTGTGCTTAGAGTATCCAGAGTGCCTAAAGAAGCAGATCTATAAATCCTGCAGTAAATGCTTGGTCCTACAGGACCCTCATTAGAGTTCTCTCTAGAAGGACTCCAGGATTGGACCTGTGAGTGAATCAATATCAGTGTTTCAAACACAGGGCTTTTTTTTTTTTTTTCTCTGCGTGGGCTATAGCATCATTCACCCCACCCCCCGCCACTAAAAACACCACTCAGTTAACTACCACTAGTACTAAAAAAAAAAAATCTAAGAGACTACAATACTTTTTTTTCTAGTTTTTGTGATCCTATGTGAAAGACAGAAGCTTTTCTGTTGGATTTGTCCAAGAAAAGCAAACCACTTTTCCTTAGAAAGCCCATCCAATTTGTTTCTTTTTAAAAAAAAAATTTTTTTTTAACGTTTATTTATTTTTGGGACAGAGACAGACAGAGCATGAACGGGGGAGGGGCAGAGAGAGAGGGAGACACAGAATCGGAAACAGGCTCCAGGCTCTGAGCCATCAGCCCAGAGCCCGACGCGGGGCTTGAACTCACGGACCGCGAGATCGTGACCTGGCTGAAGTCGGACGCTTAACCGACTGCGCCACCCAGGCGCCCCCCAATTTGTTTCTTTTTACAGCATGTTAAAACATGTGTACAGCATAAGATGCCATTTTTCTGGGATTAATTATCATTAAGAGACTCGATTCCTACCTTTTTTTTTTTGTTTGTTTGTTTGTTTTTTGTTTTTACTACCGTTGGGTTCCCTGCCATGCTCATTGTAATTTTATTCTTAATAACATTTAAAGTAAAGCACTGTTTTTGCAGGCTGCTCAGGAATCTGGCTTAAGAAGTGGGGAAGAAATGGTAGTCCCGGAAGATTATCTGCTGTTCATCACCCGCATGCCCCCACTTAGGTGAAAGGACAGGATTATTCTGCCGACAAAGTTAGATGCTGATCCGCTGTGTTTGACGCGTTTTACCTGCAGCGTTGAGATCACTTCCTCTCCCACCTCCTTGGTGGACACAAGGTAACGGGCCATCTCGGGGTTAATGATACGGTCCTCCTTCTCCCAGCGGACGATGATGGGCTTCTCGCCATGGGCTGCACAGCTCATTTCCTTCTTTTGACCCTGAGTGGCTAGGGTCGTATTTGGATAGGACGTTATCATCGCAGGAACTGAAAATCCAAGAAGGACACAACTTATTTGGCAAAGCAGGATTCTTGACTTCCCACCTCAACACTCAGCTAAATCTGGCTTAAAGGGGTGTTTCCTTGAGGGGCGTCTGGGGGGGCTCAGTCGGTTAAGTGTCGAACTCTCGGTTTTGGCTCCGCTCACGATCTCACGGTTTTGTCAGTTCAAGCCCTGCGTCAGACTCTGCACTGACAGTGTGGAGCCTCCTCGGGATTTTCTCTCTCTCTCTCTCTCTCTCTCTCTCTCTCTCTCTCTCTGCCCCTCCCCACCCACACTGTGCTTTCTTTCTCTCAAAATAAATAAATAAACATTTTTAAATAAGAGGTATTTCTTTGAAATAAAATGTATTCAGGAAAGCGCTGAGCACGAATCACGAACAGAAAAGGGCCAAGGTGGCAGAAAAGTGAAACCTGACGAAATGAGCCCTAAGCTCATTCATTCAGAAGTTGCCTTGGGATTTCATATTCAGGGGGCACTGCTCTCTTCCCGGCCCACCGAGGGCACACGTCGGTCACGGAATATAGCCTGTGTCCCCGAGGACACACAGGAAAACAATTTTACTTGCTGAATAGATGGGAGAGGGGGCTTCCAGTAGCAAATGACAGTTTCTAACTCTGATTTTCAACTGTGGAACTCTGAAACCTTATCAAGCAACTGAGGCTGGGGCCCTGATCGCTGCTGACCCATCCTCGAAGTGACTTCTAGATATACCCACCGTTGTTACAAACTGTCACCGTCACCTGGAGACCCCAGCCCCACCCTTCTCCCGTAACATATGGCAGGCCATCTCATCCCCAGCGCACCAAGAAAACAGAAACCTCTCTTTGTGCAACTTCCCAAGTTCCCTGTCTCCCACCTCAAAATTCATCTAAAGACCTCCATTCTTGGCCATGACATAGGACTCTGCTCCCACTCCATACACCACTTAGAGATGCAGGGCGGCACAAAACAAGCATCCTTTTAAATGCGTACGCAGCGTCTAAGAAAGTGAGAGAAATCCCAGGAGCCTGAAGCAGAAGTGGCTGTTGAAAGGCCAGAGGTATTATGATGTTGGAGGCAGGGAGTTGAAAGTGGGACCTTCAAACCAGGCTGCTCAAAGGGCCCTACCTTCAGAGCGAGGACATGCAAGAAGGACAACCAGACCCACACAGGGGGAAGGGAAAAGCAAACAGCCTTGGCTTGTGCTATGGATGAAGAGAAAAAAAAAAGCCTCCCCTGAAAACCCACAGCTGGTCTGCCTCTATGTGGGTTTGGGGTTAAATTCATGCTAAAGGGGCAATATGCTGGTGTTCCTACTTGGGCCGTGGGCCGGAAGATCCTAGCGAAAGAAACACAAACACACCCCAGTGGGAGGCACACTCCATCCATGCCCATTGGATCTCTCCTGGCCCGTGCTGGGTCCCGTCTTCCCCACAGCGTACCAGAGTGGGTTGAGACATACCACAACGAGTAAGAAACCTACCGGCTCCGTAGCCTGGGCGCCCGCAGGAGAACCCACACTTTGAAGTTTCTCTACAGTCAGCAGGTATGTGGCAGAGATTAGGAGGCGTGGAGTGGACAGACTAACTGAAGGGAAGAAACACCGTGGGCCCCGCATTTTTATCCTCGCTGGTGGTGAGATCCCCCTTCCAGCACAACTGAGGGAAAGCCAGACTGGCGCATGGGCCCCAGCCTTCAGTCCCGATCACTCACTTCCTCTAGCCGCTTCAAGAAAAAAATTTAACCTTTACCAACAGCTTTTTTGAGGTCTTATTTACATGCCATAATATTCACCTAAGTGCACAGGGGAAAGGGTTTGTCCATTGTAGTAGTTTTCTAGGAGAGCTGAAACAAATCACCACGAGCTGGGTGGCTTCCCACAACAGAAATCTGTTCTCTCACAGTTTTGGAGGCCAGTCCAAAATCAAGGTGAAGGCAGGGCCATGCTCCCTCCGAACTTCTAGGGAAGAACTATTCCCTGCCTCTTCCAGCTTCCGCTGGCCCCCACGATCCTTGGCTTGTGGCCACAACTCTCCCATCTCCGCCCACACTCACGTCATGTTCTTCCTTAAGGGTTTCCCCGTGTCTTCATGTGGATTTCTTATAAGGATACCAGTCATTGGATTTAGGACCCACCCTCACACAGTATGACTTCATCTTAACTAATTATATCTGCAAAGACCTTATTTCCACACAAATTCACATTCTGAGGTTCATGTAGGCATGAGTTTTTTTAGGGGGGGCTTCATACACATATATTTGTATCATCCAACACACACACACACACACACACACACACACACACACACACACACTATTACAACCCAACAGAAGTACAAACAGTTGTATAGTTACCACCACATCAAATTTGGTTTTATTTTTTTTAAAGGAAAAAACTTACTTACTAAAATTAGTAAGTTTATTTTTGAGAGAGACAGGGAGAGAGAGAGAGCGAGAGAGCAGAGGATGGCAGAGAGAGAGGGAGAAGAGAATCCCAAGCTGACAGCACAGAGCCTGATGTGGGGCTCTATCTCACGAACTGTGAGATTGCGACCTGAGCCCAAATCAAGAGTCAGATACTTAGCTGACTGAGCAACCCAGGCGCCCCAACCATATCAATGTTTAGAGCATTTACATTATCCCAAAAGGATTCCCCTGTCCATTTATAGTCCTTTCCTACTCCCCATCCCAGGCAAACAGTAATCAATATTCTGTCCTTCTAGATTTGCCTTTTCTGGACATTTCCTACAAATGGGATCCCATAGTAGGTATTCTTTTGTGTCTAATTTTTGCCTTTTTCCCCCCACTGAGAATGTTTTCCAGGTTAAGCCGTAGTGTAGCATGTATCAGCATTTTCCCTTTTTTAAAAAAAATTTTTATACATTTTTAAAAAATATTTATTTATCTTTGAGAGAGAGAGAGTGTGAGACAGGGAGGGGCAGAGAGAGAGGGAGACACAGAATCCGAAGCAGGCTCCAGGCTCTAAGCTGTCAGCACAGAGCCTGATGTGGGGCTCAAACCCACGAACCGTGAGATTGTGACCTGAGCCGAAGTCGGACACTTAACCAACTGAGTCACCCAGGCGCCCTTATCAGAGCTTTCTTCTTTTTTGCTGAATAAGACTGCATTGCACGGGATTAACACATTTCGTTTATTCACTCACAGTTGACGCACATTGGAATTGTTTCCACTTTTGGGATATTATGAATAATAATGATATGAATAATAATGAATATAATGAATAATAACCAAGATTTGCATGAAGGTTCTCGCTTAGACCTATGGTTTCACTTTTCCCAGGTAGATCTCTACTAGAGAAACCGCTGTGTCACACGGAAATTCTACGTTTCACGTTCCGACAAACTGCCACATTGTCATCCCAAGTGGCTTCGCCATTTTTACAATCTCTGTGTCAGAAGACGGAGCACAGAAGAGGAAATGGGGGGAATGTTTCCCTTGAACCATAAAAGCAGGGTAAAGCTATAGGTGAGCTCCAGCTTGATGCTCACCGGCTGTAGAAAGCCCAGCGCCAACCCAGTGCTGCCACCGCAGAGGTGAGGGTGGTGAGGAAGGTTCCAGGAGAGGCTGACCCATGCCATCTGGGAGAATGAGGCAAACACAGGGAATGGAGCCCCTCCTTCTCTGAGATCAGGGCCTGCGAGAAGGCTCCACTGAGCTATGATCCTGGGACAACAGATGGGGACCTTCTCAATGTATTCCAATTCCTCACCCCACTGAGGGGAAGGGACTAAAGCCCTGGGAGTTCACCAGCCCCATTCGCTGGTCCAGATAGTCACCAACTGAGGGGCCCTACCCAGACAGGGGGCTGAATGTGCATGCCATTTGGAGGGGCCAAAGGGAGACACGGTGTCCCTCTCCAAGGGCATCCTCCAAGGGGGAGGCTCTAGGGGGAGCAGGCAGTAGAGTGGACCACTCCCTCTTATTTGATACTCCTGCCTGCAACTTTGCACCATCCTTTGTCAAGGGCTTGAAGGCTACAGAAAACCTCTGCACAGGACAGGAGGCATGGAACTTGGACATCTGGTGTGTAGAAGGGCAGCTGAAAGGGAAAACTCCCACCCTGACCAAGGGGGAAGTGGACAGGTGCACTGAATATTTGTGCCTGGGGCAGTGCGGGGGACAGCCGCTTTCTTGCATGGAGCGTTGTGTGTGATCCCACCCGGCCCAGTGCACTGTGATGCAAGCTCATTATAGTGCAGGGGACCACTTTCTGGAACATAGTTATGGGGAGAGGCCAGACCAGCCTGTGAGGCTCTTCCCATATGTCTCCTTATCACTTTCCCTTTAAGCACAGAGTGAGGATTTCGTTTAGAGTGGCACTGTTTCAGAAAACCCCAACCACAGGAAATATATTTATGGGGAAAAGGAAGCAATCATAAATTGTGTCTAAGAACGCGCAAATAGCCCTAAAATATCTACAAAATGCAAACATGTTAGCAGTAGGAGAAACTGGATGCTCTTTCAAAGTCTCTTCGTGTTCATGGGCAGAACAGATGAGTATAGTTCAATTACTTTCCTGCCTACAGCAGATTAACACCCTCCCCGGAGACAGCAGCTGGCTATTCCCTGGGCAGAACCAGAAAGAAAAGCGGAACTGCCCAAGAGCTGACATGAGAGATGATGGCGAAATGACACAAATCCCGAGATCATGGTGACCAGGCCCACGTGGGTCTCGCAAACACGATGTCTCTCTTCCCTGCACCCTGTGCTCAACATGCCCCCATACCAAGAAGACCATTATCCATCATCATGGGTTTCCAAATGATGTCCCTCGACCATTGAGAAAATGTTACACTGGCCTGGTGTGGTTTGCTTAATAAGAGATAGGACTATTTTAAGTATTCGAGAAGATTCCTTTCCAAAATGGTTAATAAAAACATTTTAAGTGTCCAAGAGGGTAGGAGAAATAAGTTGTGTAGACATTTTATTCATGCAAAGGCGTGGGATGAACTCAACATCTCTCTATAAGCATCCCTCAATGTCTTCCCTTGAAAATAGGCCAGGAAGGAAGGTGGTAGCAACCACTTTCCCCCAAGAGATTTGGAGAAAGAATCAGGGGCACCTGTTGAATACTGCAAGTGTCAGTAGAACATCGACCCTTGGCAAATGTCCTCAGCGGTGGGTGCTGGCTACGTAGGATGTATTCAGGCATGCTCATTAATGCATTAAGTCAGGGTCTTTGCCACTGTGAAAAATTCCTTTCTGTGATCATGGTAAAGTCCATATTTGTGTATGTTATCAAGTTACTTAGACATGTGAAATGCAGTTGAGTTTTTAATTTAAAAAAATGTTCTAAGGAGCCAAATTATTTGAGAATCTCCCAAGAGGCTTTCTTTTGCTCCAACAACCACACGATCTTTTAAAGACAGGAATTGGGGGGCTCCTGGGTGGCTCAGTTGGTTAAGTGTCCGACTTCGGCTCAGGTCATGATCTCACGGTCCGTGAGTTCGAGCCCCACGTTGGGCTCTGGGTTGATGGCTCAGAGCCTGGAGCCTGCTTCCGATTCTGTGTCTCCCTCTCTCTCTGCCCCTCCCCCATTCATGCTCTGTCTCTCTCTGTCTCAAAAATAAATAAACGTTAAAAAAAATTAAAAAAAAAATAAAGACAGGAATTGGTTGCCTATTGTAAGACTCACTGGATAAAACTGAGGGCAAAAAATGTGGATAGAAATAGGAAAAATGATTCAAATATCCGAGATCAAGACAGTCTCTGTTATGTCTAACCCACAATTGTCAACTTGTTGCTAAAAAAGACACGTAGATAACAACATATTTGCTCTCACTTGGATGTATGTTGATGTGTGGATTTATCTGGGGGTTAAAGCAAAGGGTCACTTGGTGGCTTTGCATCCACTAGGTCTGTGACAACCATCGTGGACCTCACTGTAACAGATGTTGAACAATGGGGGCGTCTGGGGTGAGGGAGTGAGCCAAGGTGTACTGGTGGGGACGTGTGTAATGTTGATTGGTGGCTTCTGCATTTTAAATCCAACACCAGGTGGAGACCTCGGCAGCAACGGCCAGGGCTGCAGGGATTTGGGGCCCTGGATTGTCTTGTTTGGCATCTCAAGCAGACACCAGTGGATTTGTATAGAACCACAGAGGGTGGGACTTAGGAGTTAATGAGTCAGTGCCTGTCCACTCTTATAAGATGCTACACCATCAGGCTCGGTTTATTGTTTTGTGGATTGTCTGGATTTAAAAAAGGGATGGAGAAAAAGTTAATGGCAAAGATTAAATGTCTGAAGCTATTACATTTTACATAGTGCCAAGTATTGCGAAACCATCCTTCCAGGATGCAAGGTTCAGCAAAGAAGTCTGATGCATCTGATTCAGCCAACAGTTCCCTCGCACCATTGACAAATGAATGACATTCCCCAATACATCTTCCTGTTTTACTTCCGTCTTCCTTGTTACTACAAATAAAAGCACCAAGAAACCTTTGCCTCGGAACAACACTGTTCAGTAGGAATAGCCATGTGGTAGCTATAGACACAAGAGTTCACAGAAAGGCAGCTAACGTATTTTATGAGAAGGAGTTGGCTCAATGGAATTGATGAGGCTGATATGGCCTATTTTATTATTATTTGTACATTTTTTTTTTTTTTGGAGATCTGGTGGTTAAATGTTTCCTAGTGTACTGTTGGATGTATGCAGAAAAATTTGCAGACCAGAAAAAATAATACCAGCTGTCAAAATGGGCAGGTGGCTGCTGGGGGAAATTCTTCCGTGTGGGGGGGACTTTGTATGAAAGCAACACTTCTAACCCCTCCCCCGAATGGAGGGGCAATGACTAACCTGACTTGAGGGTTGGGGAGGAACTGACAAGTGTGACCCAGTTCCTTCCAGATATCTGTTGGCAGAGGGCACGTGTTCCGATCTACAAACTTCCTGTAGTGAAAGAAGATGTGCCTGAGTGAGAGGTGTGTGCATCTCCAGCCTGGGAAGAGACTGGGGTAAGTCTCCCTAATTCTAGAATGTAGCATCTGCAAACACACATCTTCCAGAAAGCTAGTATCCAACCACTCTACTTCTGTGTCTATCTCTTGCTTGATTCTGAACTCAGGGGTATTATTTTGGGGGGCCCTCTTAAACTGTGACAGTAGGTATGGACTGTTCACCAAGCAGAAATTTCTAGTTACCTCTGGAAGCCCAGGCTCCTCTTTCCCCAGTTTTTAGCAAGAGACATTATTAAAAATATACCCTAATAAAAGAATGTATTTCCAAGTTCTTCTTGTAGTTGGGTGTTGCCAGCTCAAGGCAATGATGCATCCAGGTGTCCTAGGAGTTGAACTCCCTTTAGGCTTTCTCTGTTTCCTCCTGTGCCAGCCTGACATCAGGGTCTGATACCTGGAGTTCCAGCTCCCATCTTGGACCTTGAGATGACTCGGGAGATGGGAGCCTGGGTCCTTGCTGACACCATGAAGCTGTCATGCCCAAGCTGGCCCGCCTAACTCCAGAAAACATTTATATGAGAAAAAAGCAAACTATTATGTTTATTTATTATTATTTGGGGCTTTTCTATAATAGGAAATTAAGAATTGTTTTGAGCTGACCTTAATCATGGGTCTTGACTCTTTAGGATGATATGGCAGATGTTCTATACTGAAAAAAAAATTTCTTTTTAAAAAATTTTTTAGAGAGAAAGAATGAACGAGTAGGGGAGAGGGGTGGGGGAGACAGAGAGAGAGAGAGAGAGAGAGAGAGAGAGAATCTTAAGAAGACTGCATGCTCAGCACAGAGCCTGATGCAGGGATCAATCCCACGACCCTGGGATCAAGACCTGAACTGAAATCAAGAGTCTGTCAACCGAGAGATCTACCCAGGCACCACCCCAAAAAACAATTTCTATTGGATGGCTTTGCAGAGAAAGATACAATGTGCAGCATGTATAGTTTCCAAAGTGATCCTCAGTTGCAAACTCATGGTTATAGGATGGGTTACCATCAGCCTATACAACACGGTCGTTGCCCAAGTGTGAATCCTAGGTGTGCCACTTGTTTCCTGAGTGGCCCCAGATAGTCACTTAACTACACTGTGCCTCACTCTATTTTGTTCTTTGTCCCAGGGAGACAATGATCGTTGAGAGGATTAAAGAGGCCAGCCTGCAGCAGGGTCAGTGCTAGATAAGCATATACTGATGGCATCCCCATGTGTCTGATGGCAGGGACTTGTGATGTCTTCAGATGAGGAATTGATGTGGACTTTTGTTTGGGGTCTGTGGTCTGCTCAGGACTTGGGGCACATCTTTTAGCAAAGACATTTTCAGTTTGGGCTCAAATCCATTAACCAAGATTTTTTTTCTCACAAGTGCCAAGTTCGAATTCAGGGTAATTAAAGATTCCAGGGCCACAAAAGTGACCTTGAAAAAAAAAATAAGTGTGAATAAATCCGTTGTAGTTCCAAGAAGAAGAATATACTGACTTCTCCGTTTTCCTCTCCAAGCTGGGGAGTATGAATCAGAAACTGAAACTCACATATAATTTAGCTTTGAGACATGACCCCCCAGTCCCTCCAGTCAGGAGCCTGATTCCCGCAGACCCCTGAGTGGAGCACAGGATGGAGAAATTTTGGTGGCAGAGCTGGGTTCTAGAAACGAGTACATATTAGTGCCTCACAGTGTCAGCGGTGTGTAAAGGCTACAACGGAGAGGGCTCCCTGCTGGGTAGGAAAAAAAGTTTGTAAAATGCCAGACGAGGAAAACAGAGAGAGTTCCCATGGGGATATGGCATTTTATTCCCTGGATCGGGGCGTTTTATCATTTCTCCTTCTCCTTCTTCTCCTTCTTTGGAGAGTGAACCAGTTCTGAAATAAGGGTTTCTGTCTTACCTCACGAGCTGCTATGCAGGGAAGCAAATGCTTGGTGAAGCTTGCTGTTCACCCAGAATGTAATTTCCTTAAAAATATTCCTTAAAAATATTCCTTAAAAATAAAAACCCATGGAAGAACATGTTACTGCTCCCCATGAAAAACACAGCATCGCTTTGAGAAGTTGTTTTCTGTTCTTTCCTTTTCCTAATAAGGAGAGGTTTAATTGCATTCCACATGGGAGCGATGCCTTGACAAAACCACCCGCCTCTGGCTTCTTAATGGTTTGCCCGTCTTCCTCTTCCAAAGATGCTCTCTTTCTACTCACATTTGCCCTTTGGAAGACTGCCCCACCAAAATAGATATGTAGCTCTGGTGAATAAACTCTGTATTGAGTCACGAATGTTATGACCAGCTCATGTTTCCCTGGTCCACCCACATATTTTCAGCCTTTTAAAGAAATGGTCAAAAAGATTTTTTTTTAAAAAAAAAGGATCACTACCATGGCTCCTTGCAATGCTAATGTTTGAAGGGATGACCTTTTCACCTGTCACAGTCATGGGTGCTGAGAGATGACAACATATCAGCAGAGCAGTGCTTTTTGCAAGGATTTCTGAAGCATAACAAATGGATGGGGTAATTTAACAGGGATTGGTACCACGCAGAGGCTGTGGGCAAACCCTGCTAGCAAGGGCAAAGGAAAGCCAGACCAGGAAAGCTTTGTTCAGAGAGCGTGTGCTGTGCGCTTTTCCTGCCAAGTTACCCACTACGGAAGGTGCCATTTTTACATTGTGATATGTTGGCTTGTAGATCTCCATCATACACCACGATACCATCTAATAGCACCTCCCTGTTCAGGAAATCTGTGTTCTTATGGCACAAGGGGGTATCATCTGAGCTACTTGCTTGCAGCATAAAGATGCAGGTGTCCGGTGGGGCCTCTGACACTGGCCAGGAAAAGTTGTGCGCACTGAAGCCCAACTCACACTCGTGGGACGTGAGCTAGGTAGCCTGAAGTGTGAACAGTGGGAGAATTTACACCACAGGCATTGGCAAACCCTAGAAATCAGGACTCTCTTCCTTTCCTCCACCTACAACAGTTTTTCCTCTTTAATACAGACCACAAAACGGCACAGGGGAGTGTGTCACTATATTGATGACTTTAAGGAGTGTTCCCATAATATAGGGAGCACTGAGGAGGCGGTGAGTTCACCCGAGAACAGTAACTAATCTTATTCATAAGAGTAAACCCTACCGATGTGAACAGCTCATCCCTGTGTGTTGACATGTAATTCAGCAAAGAGTCCACACATATGTTGCTTTTTCAACTCAGGGATACAGAAGAGGGGATGGTTATATTAATAAGCTGCCGATATTCAAGACGAGTTCTAAACATTACTCTCCTTTTTTAACGGCACAAAACCAATTCTAATACATTTTTGTCTTTTTTCCTCCCTCCCCAGCTCTGCTCAAACTAGCACTGAAAAAGGAACAAAATGAAATACCGAGAAGCCTAGATAATCTCTAACTAGACAACCTGCCTGTCATGGTCGTCTGGTTCAATCCCTTCATTTTACAGAGAAGGAAAGACAAGCCCGGAATAGAGAAGTGGGTGTCAGAGTTTCAGGAGAGGAGTCAACCAGGATCTGACTTAAACGAGGTCTACTCTAGCCCCATCATTACCATCGTCAATAATCATCCCAACATAGAAAGTGGCCGATCTTTCTGGGTGCCCAGGACTCCCTCTGTTGGAGCAGACAAGCCCTGTCTCCTGGGGGTCCCCCTCAGTGCCTCCACTCTGTCAGAACAGAGGTGGCAGAAGAGGGTATGGTCCAAGGATGAAGCAACAAAGCCCAAACTGGAAAACAGAGTCAGGGACACAAGGGTTTATGCTTGGGAGGACCAGGGAGGCAGATGTTGTGAGACATGAACACATATTTTAAACCTACTTCTTCAAGTACATTTTTTTTTAACATCCCCCACCTCCCCCTGCCCCCACCTCAACATTTGTCTGGGAAAAAAAATCAAACATACAGAAAGTTGAACAGCCATATACCCACTGCCTGGATTCCACAATGAATATTTCATGCACAGACTTGAATCTAAATTTATTTCAGTGTTCTCTCATCAGCCAATCAAACTTTACTGAATACAGAATTTTCATTATTTTATTTTAAAATAGACCTGGCGAAAGCATGACTCAGTGAGCATCTGGAAGATGGCGAAGGCACTAAGATAGCAGCCTTCTTCCTGAAATCTGCTGCCCTGGGGGGAGACAGACGACACGTGCCTCACTCTGGACTCTGCAGATGTGACTTGAGGTCTGGTGCCACTCTCACATGTGTCATATCGGAGGAAGAGGTGTGAAGGGGACTCGGAGCAAGGCGCCTGGGCTCCAGCCTCATACTGTCCAGGACATGCTATGAGTGGGCAAGACCACTGACTGTCCTGAGCCTCTTTTTTCTCGCGTGACTCCTAGGAGGGCTGCCTGGGACCAGATGCTGTCAACCTGGGCAGCACCTCAGAAGCTGGAATCAATCTGAGTAGTTTTTAAAACAGACTAGTGCCCAGGCCCTACCCCAGGCCAACGGAGTCAGAGTCTCTGGGGGCAGGGCCCCGGAATGGGTTTATTTGAAGCTCTCCAAGGGATTCTCACAAACAGCCTGCGTTGCAACAACTCTACAGGGTGACCAGGGGTCTGTGACAGCCCTAATTCTCCTCCACTGTCCCTGTCCCTTTCCTTTCCATTTTGTCCCCTTATCCCCCTCCCCTCCTTCCTTATTTTTCTACCCTTTCTTCTCTTTCTCTCATAATTCCATCATCATCACCATCATCATTGCTAACTTGCATGAGTGCTGACTTACATCTGTGCTAGAACTTTTTCACATGCCCTGCATGTATTTAACCCATATAGCAACCGGACGGGATAGACATTCTGGTCATAGAAATGGCCCAAGACCTATTTATAAGTTCCACTGTAAGTAGATTCTAAATTATGCTATAAAGATGTGTGAGAGATGCAGAAATAACGTTTTTAGCACATTCATTGGATTTAAATTTATATTAACAGATGTCCATGCAGATGATCCAAGAGAACCAGACACCAAATACCTATTTTGAAGTGGGGAAAAATAAAGAATAGAGCCCAAGTGAATGCAAGGATTCATTTAATATCTGGCCTCTTCTCCCCTTTGCCTTTATTTATAAGCAAGGAAACAGAGAACAAGAAGATTTATGACTGGCTAAACTGGAACATGTTCTCTTTGTGCCTCTACTTACCCTTAATCCAAAGGTCTACTTCATCTAGTAGTCATGTTAATCTCTAACATGAACAATTTTCCCTCCCCTCCCCTCCCTGCTTTGTCTTTTCCCTCCTGGTTCTTCCTTTCTTCTTCCAGGGCCTGGAGAAGCTAAGCGGGTCTAAGCCAAGCCACATGAAATTCATAATTCATCCATGCCTCTCACTCTTTCAGTTGCGTGACCATTTTCACAAACATGATCTCACAGCAACACCCATGTTCTCAGTAGAGCAGAGAATTCTTAATTCCATTTCCATGAACCAAAATAGGATCAGGGAAGGGACATAATAAGCCTAGAGCCATGCAACTAGGAGGTAAGTAGAAAATCTAGAAGGAGACCCTAGATCTCCTGAATCCAAGTGCAAAGCCTCTTTGGACCAGAGGCTGGCCCACCTCTGACTATAGGGCATGGGGTAGCCAGGGCATCCTTGGAAGCCCCCTGACCCCGGGGCTGGGTCCACTCAGGGGAGACTCCCTATGACATCTTTGATAGCTCCAATTCCTCAGCTGCAAAATAACATGCCTTCTGTAAGCCCACTGCATATTTGAGACTGCTTGGTAGGACTGGCTATGTGATTTGTAGGACCCAGAGCAAAACGGAAATGTGGGGCCCTTGTTCAAAAAGCAGGAAAAAGGTGCCATTAAAGTTCTTTTGGGGGGGCGTACCTCACTTTATTATTTTTTTTAATATGAAATTTATTGTCAAATTGGTTTCCATACAACACCCAGTGCTCATCCCAATAAGTGCCCTCTTCAATACCCATCACTTCCTCTCCCCTCCCTCCCACCCTCCATCAACCCTCAGATTGTTCTCAGTTTTTAAGAGTCTCTTATGGTTTGGCTCCCTCCCTCTCTAACTTTTCCCCCCTAAAATATAAGGCTTTTTCTTTATTCTGCGGTCTCTCTCTCTCTCTCTCTCTCATTCTCTCCCCCACCACGTATCATGAGGGTTTATATTTTCTGTTTAATGTTATGTTCCCCTGGACTTGGGGCTGGGCAAGCTCCAGCCCTTCCAGGCATGAGGACAAGGCTTGGGAGGTGGCCTGCATATGTGCACACCACACTGGCTGCCAGGGTCCCCTTTCCACCAGAATGACAGCCATACCCAGGTCTTGAGTGGGTGGCCCCAATGGTATTTTGAGTCACCTCCTGAAAGCTCCTGGTGTTGCCACGTATAGGCAGGGAGAGCAAGGAGATGCTGTGGGGAGCCTGACCTTTCTCTTCCAACACACACTAAGGTCCTCATGTGGGTAGGACCTCAGGGATTGCTGGGTAGAGAGCCTGGGGCCGGCTCAGGGAGACAGAGAAAGGAGAGACAGGTGGCCGTGGGAGGAGGATGCTACCTGGGCTGAGGCTCAAGTGAACTGGGGAGTTCAAGCTCCACTCTTCCATTGGACTTTACTTACAAACACAAATTTAAAGATAAAGTTATTAAGAATTTCAAGATGGCAGCTGAAGAACATGAGACCCCAAGCACAGGGCTCTTGAGAGCCCAGGGGTTCATGCCATTGCACTGGTCACCTGCCCAGGACGCTGGCCCTGGAAGCTGATAAATACTCAGCTTCCTAGGCAGCCACTCCTGCCACCTAGTCACCTGAAGGGGGCAAAGAAGTTGGGAGGAGGTGGTCTCTTGGGCAAGACTTGGAGATGACCAACCACAGTCTTGAAGAGGGAACAGGGAGCCACTGACCTCCTCTTTCTCTGTTGCCATGTGTGCATACAGGGCAAGCCCTGAGTGGTTAGTCTCCTTTCTAATACAGTAAAACCTATCGACATTATCTTTCATTGTAATTATGGTTCCTGTCGCAGCATCACCTGGGGCCTTCAATGAACCCACAGTCACATTTCCCAAGCACAGCAAATACATGTTCTCCCCAGAACACCTATCATCAAATTTACCATCTTAACCACTCTTAATTGTATAGGTCAGTGACGTTAGGCACACTCACACGGTCATACAACTATCCCCACCATCCATCTCCAGAACGTTTTCATCTTCCCAAACTGAAAGCGTGTCCCCAGTAAACACTAACTTCTATTCCCTCCCTCCAAGCCCCTGGCACCCACCATTCTACTTCCCATTTTTGTGGATTTGACCTCGTTAGGGGCCTCGTACAAGAGGAATCTTGCAGTATTTGTCCCTCTGTGACTGGCTAATCTGTTAGCATAATGTAATCATGGTTCATCCATGCTGTAGCGCATGTCAGAAAATCCTCCCTCTTATAGCCTGAGTAACCTTCTATCGTGTCTATACGCCACATTTTGTCCATCCATCCGTCCGTCCATCCATCCATCCATCCATCCACGGATTCTTGTGTTACTTTCACCTTTCAGCCATTGTGAATAATGCTTCTATGATCACTGGTGTACAAAGTATTATTCTTGAAAATGTCTATAGCGTTTTGCTAGAGAAAATGGTTTGCGATCCTGTGTCTGCTTCATTCAAAGGCCGAGTGGCTTTTTCTCCATTTGGGGTCTCTGCCTCTTAGCTTCTTCTCCATTTCCTCATCTGTAAGAACAATGAGACCTCCAGCCTCCTGAGGCTGTGATCAGGATTAATGAGATTATGTTAGTGGAACCCACTGAGTGTGTCGGCAGAAAGGCCCCGCAGAAGCACAAAGTGCCTATTATCACTGCTGCTGAATCAAAAATTCCTCCTGTCCAAATACTTATTGTTCATAAAAGTTTTAGCAAGTAAGGCTACCTACTGGGCAGCTCTAATCCCCATAAAGAAAATGATTTCTCCAGCCAGGAATTAATAAGTTCTTAGCACACACTAAAATATCTCCTTGGCTGGCTTATTATGCTTACATAATGAAGTTACTTTGATTATAACCATTAATCAAATCTGTGTTTCCAAGCTACAGTGGGCTTTATTTGATGTTAAACTTTAACAAGAATGGCAACATTTCCTCTTTCTGGAAGCTTTGCCAGGGTCTCCTAACGTGATTAAATGTGTCAGGGTAAAGACAGAAAACATTTAGGATTCATATTCTATTCACTCTGAACTTGTTTCAAGTGACATAGGAAGAAAGTTGATTTATGTTGCATGACAAGTGTGAATATTAACCAAATTTATTAAAAGCAGTATTTTCCTCCAATTCACATAGATATAGGCAGAAATTTCTTCCTTTTTTTTTTTTTTTTTTTATTCCTGTCTGGTCATGCACATAGATGTTATGTTTTACCTAACAAGACTTCCAGGTAATTAGAAAGAAGGAAAATGGTGAGTAAATTTTGATTTCCTGCTGACAGTGAGAGTAAAAAATAAGTTTAAAAATATAAGAAAATAGGCTATGTCATCATGAAAAATTGGATGAGGTCTAGAATATTAATTAGAAAAAAAAATCAGAGGTATTGACTGTCCCCCAAGGTGATTCCCAGTGGTCCTCGAATCCTGGTTTGCAAACCATTGTATAGCCTCTCCCACATTTTGCCAGACTCTTTGGTCTGCATGAACTATAGAATCTGGCAGAAGTGGTGGCAAATCACTCAGATTAGACTGCAGCTTCCATCTTGGGCACTGGAGCACCTGTGTGTGTGTGTGTATGTGTGTGTGTGTGTGTGTGTGTGTGTGTGTGTGTGTGTGTGTGTCTGATCACCTGTTCCATGGAAGCCTGCCATCATGTCACCAGGACATGCAGGTGGCTGGAGAGGACCATGAGGAATGTAAGTTTCTGGCCAATAGCCTGTGAAGATCCCAGGCTGGCCAACAAGCCATGTGGGATCTGGGAAATGGATGTCCCCCAGTCAAGCCCTCTTCCTCCTCACATATTCTGATATAGTTCTTGGAAGGCAACAAGTTTCCATGGAAACAGAACCAGGAGCTCCCGTGGCTCGGGAATGGATACACAGAATAGTTGGGTCCAAAACCATGTTCTACCTTTTGAGCAAATGCTTTTCTGTCCAGCCAGTTTTCAAAAGAAGCTCCAAGGGAGAAGATAAGCCATTATCTCCACTACACTTGTGGTGGCGGCCTCAGCCACATTCTGCTATCAGCTGCAACAGCGGATTGCCTTGTGGCTCCCTGGAATTCAGGAAAGTGTCTCCTGGAAGTGCCACCTCCCTCTGTAGAGCATCCTTGGGGCTTCTCCACTGGAAGATTCTTGTCCAAGATGGGCCAGTACCCGGATCCTGCCCTGAACCCTGCAATCCCCACCCTATTTTTAATTTCAGATGGTTCGCCTTTTCCTTGAAGCTATTTTGTCCACTTGATATTCATCCTGTTCAACATCCATTCTCACGGAGCCTTCTTTATTTGGCCTCTAATGTATGCTTCCATTTGCTTGCATAAATGCGTACGTGTTTTTGTTAATTTGGTTATCTGGATTTGGTTGTAAGATTTGGTTTCTGTCATTTGGCTTGTCCATTTTTCCCTGCATGTCTTTTTCATTTGTTTATGCTAATATCAAGGACATAAAATGCCCTTTGAAAAACATCTCATGTAATAAAGATGATGGTAATTATAGCTAGCATGTAATAAGCCCTATGTTGAGAATGTTACCTGCTTTTCATCTTTACAGCAACCCTAGGAGGTAGGTGCTATTAATACCCTGATTTCAGGTGTGCAGAGCTGAGGCAGAGACAAACTGGGTGACTCATTCACAGTCACACAGGTGGTAAGCAGGGGAACCAGAATTATGATGTAGCCAGCCTCTACTTTTCCTACCTGGTTTTGCATCCATGAGCAACTGGGTTTAGTCTCGCCTGTTCTTGAGTTGTCTATACAGTAGAATCATACTGTCTGCACTGTTTTGTGTCTTCCTTCTTTTATTCTGTTAGTGTTAAAAAATTTATTTTTAAGTAACCTCTATGCCCAACAAGGGGCTCAAACTTACAACCCGGAGATCAAGAGTCACACGCTCCACCAACTAAACCAGCCAGGCACCCTTGTTCTGTGTTTATATGACATCTACAACATATACGCATTGCCTGCAGGCGTTTTCACTGATGTATAATACTTCTTTGTATGAATATTCCGTGGTTTATTTATTTCAGAAGTTTCAGATTCCATACGACTATGACCCCTGGAAAAGTATGCACGAACTTGTTTAGGGAACGTAGAGAGGACTGAAATTTCCAGCTAAGGTATGTGTATTTCTCTAAATTTATGAGACAGTGCCAAGCAGCTCTCAAAAACAGTTTTACAGATTTATAGCCTCACCATCAATCTTTGTTATTCATTTGTCGACAACAGTGGTTCTTCAAGAGTCGCTCCTGGACCAGTAGCAGGAGCAGCACTTGGGAACTTTCTAGAAATGCAACCCTGGGGCTGGAAGCTGAAGAACTCTCCATGAGATTCTGGTGCATGCCACACATGAGCACCACGGCTTTAGAGCTATTCCTAGCACCCCCCCTGCCCCCCGCCCCCAACCCAATCACTCCCAATCACTGGGAAAGTGTTCTGCAGAAATAGTGCAGGATTTGGAATCAGAAGAGCTGACTGAGCTCTGGTTCCACCGATTTGTGGACTATAAACTTCCGGGAGTGTTTATACTCTGAGCCCGAGCCCTCAGTGGGTGCCATGGTGATGCCGCCTCAGTACAGAGCAGCTGCAAAGATCAAATGCACAGGAAGTCCTTTGTAGACTCTAAGCGTTTACAATGTTAGTTATTTTTTCTCTGGCTAATATCTGCATCCATGACTTGTTTTCCCAATTAGATTTATATTCCACCAAGGCTAAAGGAGCTTTTCTATATATGTATATAGGCAAGGACCAGAAAGGGGGGGGGGGAAACACAGCATTAGGGTGAAGGGATTGTAGAGATTTTAAACATCTAACTATGCCATGTGGTTTATATAACATTTGAGCGATAAATAAAACATATTTAAAAGTAAATTTCCCTTTTGTAGGTTCTAAAAGAAATATTAATGGATTTGGCAAATAATATAATGGCTGTACCCATCACATCACCTGGATAATTGACAGTACAGGTTAAAAAAAAAAAGGAAAAAGAGAGTGTTTCCTAAGTGCTAAATTCTGGTCCCCTGATATGAAGAAAATGGGGTGATGGACTGCTTACTTTCCAAGAAGAAGGTTTTGAGTGCTATTTTCTTTCTTATATTGTTTATTTTTTCAGAGCAACAGAACATAAGTCAGGGAGGGGCAGAAAAAAGAGAGAGAGAGACACAGAATCAGAAGCAGCCTGCAGGCTCCGAGCTGTCAGCACAGAGCCTGTTGCGGGGCTCGAACCCACAAACTGTGAGATCATAACCTGAGCTGGAGTCAGACACCTAACCGACCGAGCCACCCAGGCACCCCTTGAGGGTTGTTTTCAAAGGGATTATTGCCTTAGATCACCAGAAGAGTCTATATTTGTACAGGTGTGTGGGTGCATGTGTACTCAGGTGTGCCCGTGTGATTGTGTATATGTGCATGCATTCAACATGTGCACAGTGTGCATATGTGTATGTGCACATGTGCGATCACGTGTGTGTGTGTGTGTGTGTGTGTGTGTGTGTGTGTTGGAGGCATCCGGGGCAATTTCTAAGCCACTAGAGCATTTGATTATTTTAAGTTCTTTCTCCCAAGTTTTATATGAAAGCCAAAATGACATGCATTTTTAATAATGTTTATTAGAAAATAAATATGCCATGATATATTTCCCTTTTAAGAGCTTTCTCCTTCAAGAAGCAAAAATAAATAAAGTGCTCAGATGGTCTCTTGCCCTCTTTGATAGGTTTGCTAAGGCAACATCTGTTGGGAAAAGAGCCTATGGAGATACCAAACGCACTGACGACTCTGCAGACAGAAAAACACCTTTTCTGAAGGAGCCAGCGGCACCGCTAAACACAGCCTTGTGGGAGCCTGAACCAGCTGCCTTCCCTCTCTTAACTCAAGGCGAGGGAAATTCTCTCCACGTACTGAATTGTAGGGTTAACGATACCGAAGGGTGGAGGTCACGTCCAAGCTCACACGTAAACGCCAGGATACATGCACACCCGGGCGCACGTTAACAGCTGAAATCGGTGCCTTTTCCTTGCTTTGTGCTGTGGACTTGTGAGTTTCAGATCCAGGCATAAAATCAGTGACCCCTCACATGGCATGCTTGGGGGACGTTTTCATCGTCAGCTGCTGGCAGGTGGCACCTCTTGGTGTCTTCTGTTTACGGCAGTCGATAAATCTTACGAAGGAGGAAACAGAAAGGAGCAGGGGATTTTTTTGGCAAACGGCACTGTTAATCAGGAGATATTTTATGACTGAGCGGCTCTCAGGGGGTTTTTAGATTTCAGAGGCTTGGGAAGCGCAATGCGTAACCGTCCCTCCCGGGGCAGGCGAGCAGGCACTAATTGAGGTATTGACAGCTCTAAATGAAGCGGAAACCCGCTAGAAGACCCAGCTCGGGCGAAGTGAGTGCTGCCGGGACATTCGCGGTTTTCACTCCCTGCTCGTTCATGCACGGACGTGTGCACTTGAGCACGGGGGTCAGGCTCCCGCAGCACACGGCCTGAGCTGCAAAGCCACGAGAAATATTAACCAACGCATGAAAAACCTCTCCTTTAGGATGGCCCCAATTTGCTGTCTTTATAGGTGCATACTGATATTGTGGATTTCACCTTATCCATATACAAAACAGGCATAGGAAAAAAGACGAGAAAAAAGAAAAATGGAGAAAAACAGGTATAGGGAGTATTTAAGCCTGTCACGAGAGATTCAGGCACATTAAAGAACATTTTTTTTTTTAAATTTATTTTTCAACGTTTATTTATTTTTGGGACAGAGAGAGACAGAGCATGAACGGGGGAGGGTCAGAGAGAGAGGGAGACACAGAATCAGAAACAGGCTCCAGGCTCCGAGCCATCAGCCCAGAGCCCGATGCGGGGCTCGAACTCACGGACCGCAAGATCATGACCTGAGCTGAAGTCGGACGCTTAACCGACGGAGCCACCCAGGCGCCCCTTGTTTTGTTTCTTTACCTCATTTGGCCTCTGATATTTAACATGAAAGCATCAAGTCTGTAGATGCATCCTGGCACTGGCCGCAGCACCTGTTTCCTTCTCAGAGAGTCTTGGGTGCACAAGGAGGAGGGATGGTGAGTTTTGGCTCAACATTCAACCTGTCCCGCAAGGGCGTCCCTCTTTCTGAAATCCACCTGGTTCTAAGAATAAGTAATGTCAATGCATGTATGTAATGAGGGCTTTAAAACACATGCATGTTTGTGTGTGCAAATGAGCTGTGATGAAAACGCCTGCATCTGAGTGATGTGTCCCTAATGACAGGGACGGAATGTAAGGTGTAAACACCGCTCGAAGCTGCCTGGGGGAAAGGCACTTGAGGTCCCCGGCAGGAAGGCGGCTGTCTGCACAGCCACAGAAGCGGTGTTCAGACTTGAGCCTGCTTCCCAATCAATGGCGGGTGTGTCACAGTCCAGGTGACCTGGACTCACTGAGTGTCTGATCCTACAGGTCTAGGGAGGGACCCCAGAGCCTGTATGCCCCGCAAGTTCCTGGCCACCACATATTGAAACCCACTGGCCCAGAGGACCGGGTGACTCTGGCACCAAATACGTCCTACCCACTTTGACATGGCTAATTGGATGTGTTACACCAAAAAGTATAAACAGTGGGGTTTTTTTTTTTACAATTTTTTTAAATGTTTACTTTTTTTAAATAAAAATAAAAAATATTAAAAAAAATTTTTTTAACGTTTATTTATTTTTGAGACAGAGAGAGACAGAGCATGAACAGGGGAGGATCAGAGAGAGGGAGACACAGAATCTGAAACAGGCTCCAGGTTCTGAGCTGTCAGCACAGAGCCTGACGCGGGGCTCGAACTCACGGACCGCGAGATCATGACCTGAGCCGAAGTTGGCCGCTTAACTGACTGAGCCACCCAGGCGCCCCTAAAAAATATTTTTTAATGTTTATATATTTATTTTTGAGAGAGAGAGAGAGAGACAGAGAGAGGGATGGAAACAGAGAATCCCAAGCAGGCTCCCAGCTGTCAGTGCAGAGCCCCACATGGGGCTCGAACTCACAAACCTTGAGGTCATGACTGGAGCCAAAATCAAGAGTCGGACAGATGCTCACCTGACTGAGCCACCCAGGTGCCCCTGTTGTTTTTCATTTCAAATAATGGTGTGCCAAACATCCTTAACCTTGGTTTTCCTTATGATATTCACTCGCAAGAAATTTAAGCGAATATTTTGAGAAGAAGAAACAAAAATTATGTGCACGACATCCAAACCAGAAACTGTGCAGTAATAGCTTCGCAGATCTGTCTACACAACAATTTAAGAAATCTTTCTACTGATAAATAAGCAAACCTCTAAGCAAAACGTGAAAGGAAAGTGGCAAATGGGAAGGATACTGTAACATATGCCAGAGAAAGGATTATCACGTGATAAATATCAAGAGCAACGAGACATACCGGGAAAATGAAAAAGGATGCAGAGAAATTATTTAAAAAGAAGAAACTAAAATTTCAGCAAATATCAAGATATTCAACCTTTTCTGTTAGGAAATTAAATGATCATTTTTGCCCATGAATGTAGAGCATGTTAAAGACCAAAAGTGTGTGGTTTTCTAGGAGGTGAGGATGCTGGTACTTAAATGCTGCAAATGGAAATGCCAGTTGGCACAGCTTTTTTTTTTTGGGGGGGGGGGAAGCCAGTTTAGTTTGGCCACATGTGACACAATTTTGCACAAACACATCTTTTGACCCTGCAATACAATTTCTCCTATTTCACCCTAAGAATGATTTGATGGACGTGTATGTATAAGGATGCTTCTTTCCACCTTGCTCGTCATAAAAACAAATGTTCATGATTGTTTAAATAAGTCACTACACGGCCATAGAATGGACTAGGAATCAGCCATTAAAACACCAAATAAAAGACACCTGCACTGGTTTCGTTGGGCTGCCGTAACAATACACCAAACACTTGGTGACTTAAATCACAGAACGAATTTTCTCACGGTTCTAGAAGCTGGAAGTCCAAGATCAAGGTGTCTGCAGATTTGGCCCCCCTTGGCTTTGCCAATGGCCGCGTGTGTCTTCACCCGGCCTTTTCTCCGTGTGCCACACCCCTGGTGCCTTCCCCTCTTCTTACAATGACACGAGTCCTATTTCATTAGGGCCCCAGTCTCATGACGTCATTCAACCTAAATTACCTGTTAAAGGCCCTCTCCCAGGGGCGCATGGGTGGCTCAGTCTGTTAAACGTCCAGCTCTTGATTTTAGCTCAGATCGTGATCTCACGGTTCAGGGGAACGAGCCCTGCGTCTGGCTCCTTGCTGACAGCATGGAGCCTGCTTGGAATTCTCTCTCTCCCTCTCTCTGTGCCCTGCTCATTCTCTCTCTCTGTCTCAAAATAAATAAATAAAACATTAAAAAAAATAAAGGCCCTCACCCAAATACGGTCACACTGAGGGGGGCTGGACTTCAACATATGAATTTTGGCAGGGGGCGGGGGACACAATTCAGCCCACAATACCAATAACATATTATCTGTTGGATAAAAAAGCCTATAAGGCATACTCATTTTTTGTTCTTAAAAATGTATTTAAGAACCTCTCTTTCTCACTCTCTCCTCCCCTCTCTCTTTGAATACAGACAAATCTATATATCTCTATGTAGGAATAAAAATTTAAATGTCCTAAAAGATAGTCAGTATGTTAACAGGAGGAATGATAGGTATATTCATTTCATTTATTATTTCATTATTCATTTATTTCTTTGATTTTTCTGAATCTTTTACGATAAACACATTTACTTTTATAAGCAGAAGACATAGTTGTTTTGTTCTGTTTTTGTTCTTGACATGATATGAACTTATTGGCTTGAGTTTATGGTCCCAGTAAAATACCCCAGATTCAAGCATGATCAGTACAGGGATCACCCGGAAAAAAAAGGTGCATCAACACGTCTTCAAGCCCTGGCTGAAGACTCTTCTGGAAGCCGCATCGCTGCACTGAATCAGACCACAGTTCCACTGTCAAAGAAATGACAGAAAAATCTCCAGAGGTCTCCAGCTGGACACACAGACCCTCTCATTGAGCTAGAACTTTGTGTCTTTTTTTTTTTTTTTTTCCAAGGAGCTCAGATTGCTGCACAGTCAGGGATTCCCATCTAGTTGGGAGAAGCGG
Organism: Herpailurus yagouaroundi; assembly: GCF_014898765.1. Lineage (NCBI taxonomy): Eukaryota > Metazoa > Chordata > Mammalia > Carnivora > Felidae > Herpailurus > Herpailurus yagouaroundi. The sequence goes on along the minus strand of NW_024412403.1, from coordinate 5,676,960 downwards.
CGACAGTCCCTTTCCATCTTACACGCAAAGGAACACTTCGGGCACGGAGACAACACGAACAAAGTGATCCTTAGATAACCACTGTCTATAGGAAGGTCCGATTTAGCACCGAATGAAATCCTCGTGGGTCGCACAGCCCACACAGGGAGAGACAGCTGCAGCCGCCTGTTTGGAGCCCCCCCCTCCCCCATCTGTCCTCCCTCCCTCTTCTCACCCTCTTATTAAAAACCCAACAGCAACATAAAACAGGGCGATCTGATCCTCTAGGGAGACGTAAGAAGTGTTTGCCGGCGATGGGAAGCAGCTCTCCCCCTCCAACTAAGGAAAAAGCCCTCAAAACAAACAGCCCCGAAGATCAGGTCTGAGCTATTGTGATTTCTTTCTGGAAACTCTAAGTGCAAGGGAGCTGATGGCTAGATGAGGGGGTACCATTTCGAGAACTTGCGATCAGGGTTAATTGTGGAGTCGAGGTTCTGGGGGTTTAGACTGCCTGTGGCCACTTGGACAAAGAGCGGTGTTCCCCTCATCCCTGGAGCCGGGGACACTCAGGGCTGGTTGCTATGGCTGACGACGTGCACCTGACAACAGCCTGTGCCAGGAGCTCATTAAGGAAGCAGTGGGGGTGAGGGAGCACTCAGGCAGAGCAGGAAGCCAGGCCTGGTCCTGTCCAGGGGGATGCCAGGCAAAACGACAGAAGAAGGGTGGGGCGAGGAAGGGCGTCGTATTTTCTAGACCCTGTAGCGGGCACGCCTGCACGTGCAGAGGCTTCCACTCCTTCCTTCTGCATTGCCCCGTCCAGTCTCACCCTTGCAGGTCTCATCCGCTTGGGCTGTGGCGGCGGGTTACTCCGGGACAGTGGCTCACCTGCTGTCTCACACCTCGGGAAGTGAGCCGCAGACATCTGCAGACGGAGGGCACGCCACCTCCTCAACGTGGGCAAAGCGCGAGGTGGCGGCTTTCCCCCCAAAGTCTCTCCTCCCTATTCTTGCATCCCGGCCGGGATCGACCCTGGACTCACTCCGGGTCCCCATGCTCATCAGGGACCTGGTGCTCTTGGGGGAATGTTCACAGCATCGTTCATGTCCTTGGCACACAACTGTCACTTCCGTGCAAGCCTGTGCTGGGCTGTGACAATGGTGCTCGAACCCTTCGTCTCGCCCCACTCCGATCCACTCCCCACCTCCACCGGGTTCAGCCCCTCAAAATGCCACCCCCAGTATGACAGTCTCTCACTTGCAATTTACGGCGGCTCCTACTATCTGCTGTCTGTTCCCACAGCTTGAAGTCCAAGGTGTTTGCAATCTCCCTGCAGACTGCGTTTCCACTGACCAGGTAACTCCTCCTTCAACCAAAAATTCTGCTTTTGCACCCGAACTCACTTTGAGTGTTCCGCCACCTCCCCGATCCCGTATGGGAACATACTTTCCTTTTCCAGCACAGCTGGCTGGCATTGCTCTAGCTTTCCCCAAGTCACCCCCATTTCTCCAGTCCGACTACCACCCAACCCTCCCGTGTAAACTCACATTCCTCCCCGCCCCCCACCTCACCTCTCCAGGATGATGTCTTCTCTGAACTCTCCCAACACTGTCATGTCTACACCACAATGTGCTACATATCCACCTGCTATCTTTTTTTTTTTTTCTTTTGGCCTTATGTGTTTGGGGACATTACTTATTAAAAACGACTTATTTTGAGGGGCGCCTGGGTGGCTCAGTCGGTTGAGCGTCTGACTCTTGATTTCAGTTCAGGTCACAATCTCATGGTTTGTGGGATCGAGCCCCACGTGGGGCTCCACGCTGACAGCTTGGAGCCTGCTTGGGATTCTCTCTCTCCCACCCTCTCTGCCCCACCCCACCCCACCCCCACTCTCTCTCTCTCTCAAAATAAGCAAACTTAAAAAAATTTACTTTGAAATACAGACTCACAGAGATTGCAAAACTAGTGTTGAGTCCTGTGGAGCCTTCACCCAGCTTCTACCAATATTGAGATTTTATGTCACTGTGGCACAATGTGAAAACCAGGAAACTGGCCCTGGGACATTTCTATTAACTGAAATAGATACCTTACTTGTGTTTCACCACCGTTAAACCCACATTTGTGTGTGTGTGTGTGTGTGTGTGTGTGTGTGTGTGTGTTTTCGTGTGTGTAGTTCTATGTAACTTTATCTAATTATAAAGCTGGGCACCCACTGTCGGTTTTATCACCACAAAAGAAGTCCCTGTTGCTACCTTTTTGTATCTGCACCTGGCCCCACCCCAACCTCTCTCCTTGTCTCCTAGAAACCACTAAATTATTCTCTACTTGTGCAGTTTTGTCCTTTGAGAATGTTACAAAACAGAACCAACTTTTGAGACCAACTCTTTTCCCTAAGTCCATCCTTCAAGTCCATCCAGGTTGTTGCATTCACCCATAGTTTCTTCCTTGTTATCGCTGGGTGCTATTCCATTGTATGGTTGGACCAGAGATTTTTCAACGACTCTCCTATTAAAAGACATTCCCTCCCACCCCCCGAATTTGGCTACTATTAATAAAGCTTCTACGAACATTCATGAGGGGAGAATTTTGTGAACATTTTGTGAACATTTTCATGTCTCTGGGGTAAACGCCCAAGTATGTGATTGCTGGATCGTGTGGTAAGTATACATGTGGTCTTATAAGAGATTGCCAAGCTATTTTCCAGAGTGGTTGCACCATTTTGCATGTCCACCAGTAGTGTATGAGAGATCCAATTTCTCCACATCTTTGCCAGCATGTGGTATTATAGCCTTTTGTTTTTTGTTTTTTTTGTTTTTTTTTTTTGCTGTTCTTATACATGTTTGGTGAGGCATTACATTTTTTTAATGTTTATTTATTTTTGAGAGTGAGAGAGAGCGAGCAAGCTGGGGAGGGGCAGAGAAAGAGAATCTGAAACAGGCTGTAGGTTCTGAGCTGTCAGCACAGAGCCCGATATGGGGCTCGCATTGAACTCAAGAACTGCGAGTAATGACCTGAGCTGAAGTCGGACCCTCAACCTACTGAGCCACCCAGGCTCCTGCCTCACTCCTTTCTTGCTACCTCTGCCCTCCAGACTATAAATTCCTTGAGGGCAAAGATCGTGTCTTAATTTTATATACTCCAGTGACCGGCACATGGTAGCTGCTATATGAATACAGACGTTTGTTGCATGAGAAGAAAATACTAGAACTTTTATCCAAAGGAAGGTGTTCAAGGCAGAGAGGGCAGGCATTCAAAGGCACAGACGTGTACTTGTCTGGCTCAGGTGAGCTGCTGAAGGGGTTTCCCTATAACCGACTGCAGAGTAAAACATTGAAAAGGGGTAAGACCACGAAGCACGCTCTGGGACAGGCCAGGGTATCTGGATTGAACATAAAGGAAGTGAAGATCTACTTTAGAGTTTGAAGCGGGAGTCAAACAACCAAGTTTTCATGCATTGTAGTCAAAGAACATAGACTGTAGCATGCATTTTATTTGATATTTTGGTTTGAAATGGAGTTTCTCCTTTGCCTTTGATATTCTGTTATTAATTTACTTATTATATCATTTATGTGAGCATTTATTTTTTTTTAATTTATGTTGAGTTTTGTTTTTTTTTTTTTTTAAGAGCAAAGGTTCACAGCAGATCAGAGGGGAAAGCACAGGGTCTCCCACATACGGCCTGACCTTTGTTAGGTTCCACTGGACTTTTGCTGGGAAGCATGTGCTGAAACCCTCAGCATTGTGATTCTGTCACTTCCTGCTATATTCTAGCTGGTTTTTCACGCTTGGATACCACAATTAGTTTATAAAGTCTCCCTGCCTCACTCTGTGCGTTATCGTCCGTCCATTTGCTCAACAAAGGACCATCTTATTTTTCTGGGTAAGTGCTTTCTTCCTGGGTTCTATTTTGCTGCAGACAAAGATTGCACGGTTTGCTTTTATGTGTGTGCATTTCCACGTGCTTTTGCCACTGTTTCTGAGAAGCTGTTCTCTCCCCTGAGAGGCTTTCTGCCTCTGACGCGGCAGATTCTCTGAGGTACAAAGAAAAGATGTCATTCTTTGGGTTCTTCCAGGTACTGAAGTTCTTTGAGTCCTCCACCAAAGGGTAGAGACCACTGCCTCTCTGCACCGTGGCACTGAAGAATGGCCTTCCACCCTCAAATCTTAGAGATTTGATGATATAGCTCTTTCGTTTCTTTTTTTTTTTTTTTCTTGTAGCACTTTTCCAACCTCCTGAGATTCTGATTCCAGTCCATCAGGTCAGCAGATACCGGACTCATGTCCTTTTGGAGATGCCTGTGGCTTTATTCCCTCATCAAACTTACCTGCTTCTTTTCCCTTAGTCAGTCTGTGGTGCCAAAACACCTCCAGTGGACATGCTCCATCAGACCCTAGTGTCTCTGAATCCCAGAAGTTGACATAGCAGGTCAAAGTGACCTTCTGCTATTCCAGTTATCAGTGAAGGCAATCGAGTGCTTGGTATACCAGATGTCCGTCTGTAGGCCAGCAGCTTTCCTACAGACCAGGTATGGCTCCCTGGCAGTTATCCTGGTGGGTGATCACATTTTCCAGTGGCAGCATGAACCCATACCAATTTCGTCATATTTTTATATTGAATGCTGTTATATGTACTCTTACAATCTATTATTAGGAAATATTTCATTCCCGTACAGCGAAATACAGAATAACAAATGAACACCCATATGCCTTTATGGATAAACACTGCCATCATGTGGCCCCAGGTCACTGCTCACCTCTACTCTCCTGACCCTTAGTTTTTATCGGGACATCAGGGCCATTCGTTCTGGGGGCTACACAGTGAGAGGCAACCACAAAATATTTATTGTTGCAATATTCTCATGTGCTAAGTTTTTTTTAAAGAGATTTTTGTTTTTTTAGAGCAGTTTTAGGTTTACAATATAATTGAGATCAAGGTACAGAGATTTCCAATATACTTCCTGCCCCCACAGTTGCACAACCTCTCCATTATCAACATCACTCGCCAGAATCATACATTTTGTTCTTAACCAAGGATGAACCTACATTGACACATCATAATTACCCAAAGTCCACAGTTTACCCAACGTTTACTCTTGGTGTTGTACAGCCAATGAGTTTGGACTAATAAATGTATAATGACATCCGTCCATCATTATAACATCACACAGACTATCTTCACTGCCCTAAAAATCTTCTGTGTTCTGCCTGTTCATCTCTCTCCCCACCCACCCCTGGCAGCCACTGATCTTCTTATCGTCTTCATAGTTTTTCCCTTTCAGGAATGTCATATAGTTGGAATCATACAGTACATAGCCTTCTCATACTTGCTTCCTTCAGAAATAGGCATTTAAGGTTCTTCCATGACTATTGGCTTGACAGCTCATCTCTTTGTAGCATTGAATAACATTCCACTGTCCAGTTGTACCACTATTTGTTCATCCATTCACCTACTGAAGGACATCTTGGTTGCTTCCACGTTTTGGTAATTATGAAAAAAGCTGCTATACACATCTAAGTGCTGTGTGTGTGTGTGTGTGTGTGTGTGTGTGTGTGTACATAAATTTTTAGCTCCTTTGGGCAAATACAAAGGAGAGATACTGCTGGGTGGTATGGCTAAGGTTATGTTTAGTTTTATATGGACAGCTCGTACAATGTATGAGAGTTCCTGTTGTCCCCCATTGTTGACAGAATTTGGTACTCTTGAGTGTTCTGGTTTTTTCCATTCTGACAGGCGTGTAGTGGTATCTCATTGATGTTTTCGCCTGCATTTTCCTGATGACATAAGATGTAGAACATCTTTTCATAGGTTTGATTACCAACTGTGTATCTTCTTTGGTGAGGTACCTGTTAGGATCTCTGGTCACTCCTCATCAGGGAAATACAAATCAAAGCCACACTGAGATACCACCTCATGTCAGTCAGGGTGGCTAAAATGAACAAACAAGGAGACTACAGATGCTGGAGAGGATGCGGAGATGTGGAGGTTCCTCAAAAAATAGAAAATAGATCTACCCTATGACCCAGCAATAGCACCGCTGGGAATGTACCCAAGGGATACAGGAGGGCTGATGCATAGGGGCACTTGGACCCCAATGTGGATAGCAGCACTTTCAACAACAGCCATATTATGGAAAGAGCCTGAATGTGCATCCACTGATGAATGGATAAAGAAACTGTGGTTTATATACACAATGGAATATTACGTGGCAATGAGAAAGAATGAAATATGGCCTATTGTAGCAACATGGATGGAACTAGAGAGTGTTATGCTAAGTGAAATAAGTCATAGAGAGAAAGACAGATAACATATGTTTTCACTCTTAGGTAGATCCTGAGAAACTTACCAGAAGACCATGGGGGAGGGGAAGGAAAAAAAAAAAAAGAAAGGTTAGAGAGTGAGGGAGCCAAACCATAATAGACTCTTAAAAACTGAGAATAAACTGAGGGTTGATGGGGAGTGGGA